>NC_033796.1:22017703-22056015 GCF_001876935.1 Asparagus officinalis
TTTCTAAACGTCTGGAAAGAAAAAGAACAGAATAGGGAAACAGACGAACCTTCTCATCACACACCCGCTTGAAGTCCTCGTGCGGGAAGATCACAGAGATGGGTGGAATAAGAGGGGCGTCTTCTTGAGGTGATCTTTCTCCTTCATCGTCAGACACGACAATAGGCTCAGCAGCAGAAGCCCCACCTGGCATATGAGCCAAAGCAAAGTTAATAAAATAGATGGAGGCAAACGCAGTAAGTCTAAACATGCGTCAGGATCAGCCTGAACGCAAGGAAGTTAAACCTGCGTTCAACAGCTATGAACGCAGGACTTCTGCTTGAGTTCCAGATTAAGAGATTAATCCCTTCAACTTATCAATAAACACGGAAGTTTTCTTCCGCATTCACGATCAAAGAACACATGAATGATTGTTCGTATCTAAGACGAACAAATCTTATCAACAAACACAGAAACTTCTCCAGGTGTTCAACTTCAAGAGTTTGATTCTTCATCGTTACAATGGATACAAGAAATTCCTTCAGGATCCAAAGTCAAGAAGATGAACGGTTTTCATCAAGAAGAATGCAAACTCTGTGCATATTCAAGGTTGAAAAGACGAATTTTATTCGTCATCATCAACCAGAACTCGTCTATGGAATGTCAAGAAAACCCATTGACGAAGAATACTTAAAACGAAGAAGACAGTGATACTCACTTCGATGTCCAGGCGTTGGAGGCGTCGACGACGGTCCGGAGGCGGACCCAGAAGCACCCTTCGACGGCGGAAGAATGTCAGCCATCTGTTCGTGAGATCTCTTGGGAGCCATGGCCAGATGACGAAATCAGATCGTGGAAGAAATAACGAGAAGAAACTCGTTTGGGAGTTCAAGAAAGAAGCTTAAACGTTAAAGCCTCTTGACATGACTAATCAACCCAATTTATAAATAATTTATGACGGTGCAGAGTCCCAAGACTCCCGCTTAAAGGAGATCTCTTCGTCATCATTACAGCCGTTTGGGCTTCTGATAAGACGCAAGACAAAGCCTTGCGTTTGGAAAACGTATAGTGGAAGCCAAACGCAATAGTCTGGAGGTGCGTTCAAGTACACAATATCCACAATTCAATTCGAAGGCCCCAAACGCAGGGGGTGATCCTGTTCCTCTGAACCCCTACAGCTGCAATTGGGATTCTGTTACACGATAACAATTATCGCAACACTTCCAATAGAGCGATAAGTCCTCAAAGTTGCCCTGAACGCAACACTTCTACCTTATCGACTCTCGTCAATAGAGCGATAAGTCCTCAAAGTTGCCCTGAACGCAACACTTCTACCTTATCGACTCTCGTCAATAGAGCGATAAGTCCTCAAAGTTGCCCTGAACGCAACACTTCTACCTTATCGACTCTCGTCAATAGAGCGATAAGTCCTCAAAGTTGCCCTGAACGCAACACTTCTACCTTATCGACTCTCGTCAATAGAGCGATAAGTCCTCAAAGTTGCCCTGAACGCAACGCTTCTACCTTATCGACTCTCGTCGATAGAGCGATAAGTCCTCAAAGTTGCCCTGAACGCAACACTTCTACCTTATCGACTCTCGTCAATAGAGCGATAAGTCCTCAAAGTTGCCCTGAACGCAACACTTCTACCTTATCGACTCTCGTCAATAGAGCGATAAGTCCTCAAAGTTGCCCTGAACGCAACACTTCTACCTTATCGACTCTCGTCAATAGAGCGATAAGTCCTCAAAGTTGCCCTGAACGCAACACTTCTACCTTATCGACTCTCGTCAATAGAGCGATAAGTCCTCAAAGTTGCCCTGAACGCAACACTTCTACCTTATCGACTCTCGTCAATAGAGCGATAAGTCCTCAAAGTTGCCCTGAACGCAACACTTCTACCTTATCGACTCTCGTCAATAGAGCGATAAGTCCTCAAAGTTGCCCTGAACGCAACACTTCTACCTTATCGACTCTCGTCAATAGAGCGATAAGTCCTCAAAGTTGCCCTGAACGCAACACTTCTACCTTATCGACTCTCGTCAATAGAGCGATAAGTCCTCAAAGTTGCCCTGAACGCAACACTTCTACCTTATCGACTCTCGTCAATAGAGCGATAAGTCCTCAAAGTTGCTCCAATCGCAACACTTCTAGTTTATCGACTCTCGTCAATAGAGCGATAAGTCCTCAAAGTTGCTCCAATCGCAACACCTTCCACTCGTCGACTCTTAACAATAGAGCGACGGGACCACAAAGTGTGCCACGTTAATACTGTATTCCTGGCATTTACATTATTCTTCCAGTATTTAAGGCAAAAGCATAATACAAGAGGAATAAATAGTTGTTGTCGCAATATCAAATTGGTATTTCATTGTTCCATGTCAAAACATGATATGAAAAAGAAACAATAAAAAGCCAAACGGCAACACTACCTTTATTTAAAGGAAAACAAGGTGACCTAAGATAAGTGTTGTTCCTACCAAAAGAACGATACGAAAACAGGCTCATCAATTCATCAGATCAAATGAAGTTAGCTGAGACTTAATGTCAGAAAGTTTTTCTTCATGGTCGGCCCGAACCAGCATCTCGGCCCGTTTCCGAAGCTCGTCCTCACTAGACAGCATGGCAGATACCTCCTTCTTAGCCTCTTCCAGAGCACCAGCCTTGGCACGGTAATTCACCAGGGAAGCAGCACTTTTGACGTTGAGCTCAGTGACAATAGATTCTTCTCGTTTGAATTGAGCCTTCATCCTAGTCAACTCCACTTCAGCGGCAGCGATCTTCTCTCGCAAATTCTCCAGAGAAGTATTCGAAAGTGTCAGCTCAACTTGTTTTTGAGCATGTAGCTGTTGCAGTTGTTCAACCTCAACCTCTTCCTCAGCTATATGACGTTGAGCGGCTTCATACTTATTGAGTTCTTCGGCTCGAATCTTCTCAAAAGTAGATGCAATTTGCGCTTGGATATCAGCGCGACCCAAAGCCTCCAAGAATCTGAGTTGTCCCTCTAGACGTGAGATAGCTTCAGAGCAGCGCTGAACGACGTCGACGTCACCTACAAGCTTGAGGTTGTTCAAACTATTCGTGAGCATGGGTTTGAAGGTATCAAAAGTATCTCGTCCGGCTAGCACAACCTCAATTATTTTCTTGGTAAGCCCTCTCAAGTAGTCAAGGGAAATCTTGACAAAATCTGGTACGTCTGCGGGGCTCGAAACAGCAATAGGCGACGGTACAGAAACTTCTGAAGATGCTAAGCCAAGTAAAAGACCAGCAGGCGATTTCGGTGTAGTGGCTTGTGAAGGAGTGCCGATATCCAGCTGAGATGGACTCGATTGCAAAGCCATCAGTTCCCCCATTTGAGATGACCTTGGAACGTCTACCACTTCGGTAGAGGCTAGAGAAATTGTCAGTAAAGTCGTCGGTGGAAGAGCCGTTGTGGAGGTCTCCAAACGAGGTGGCTCTGACACCTGAGCTGGTGGTGGTATAAGCTGTTGCGTCGAAGGAGGGGTGACAGTACTCGCTTCATGTATCATAGGATCTGTATAAGAAATCTATTTAAATACAGAGAAGAGATTAGCTGAGCTGAAACAAACAGCACTTACCATCGAGGGGTAGGGGAATGTAGGCTGACGCTTTGTCGGAAAAGGATGATGGTGGGATATACCAGTCTTCTGGATCATCGCTGTCATCACCCAAGTTGTCATCATTTTCATCACCTCCACCTTGGTCTCCATCATCATTCATATCATCATCACCCCCACCTTGGTCACCCTCATCATTCATATCATCATCGCCGTCGCTATGATCCATGGGCTCATCCTCGCCTACGGAAGAAAATGCTGATGCATCTTCGGTGATTGTAGGCTTTGCTATGATCCCAGTGGTAGGGCTAAGCTGTGAATCGCCTACAATTGGCAATAACACAGAGGTGGAAGGAGACTTGTCTGTTGCTGGGTCTTGCTGGGCAGTCATAATAGGTTCGGGGACAGGAGGTATATCTTCTACCACGTGAGAAGTAGTGGAGGCAGTATCATGAAGCGTGCCTTCGGGGACAAAATCTGCACCCCCTGCAAAAGATTCATCACAACCGACGAGCTCTTTTGTCATACTTGGCTTCCTCAACCGGCCCCAGCGCCCTTTTTCCAAGAGCACTCTTACTACGAGTCAGAATTCTTGAAGGTTCCACCACGTGAGTCTCCGGCACCCTGACCTCTTCCTGAGCTCGCTCCGGTGACTGTCGTTGTTTGCCCTCTGTAATTGACTTTTCATATGACAGCGCCCTTTTTCCAAGAGCACTCTTACTACGAGTCAGAATTCTTGAAGGTTCCACCACGTGAGTCTCCGGTACCCTGACCTCTTCCTGAGCTCGCTCCGGTGACTGTCGTTGTTTGCCCTCTGTAATTGACTTTTCATATGACAAATATTCGTTGGCACCTCGGGCACGAAACCTTTTAGCCTCATACCATTTGCGGATGTCTCTTAAGCAGGAGGTATTCATGTGGTAAGCTGAAATCTGAGAAGCGGCCTGGTACCATGTACAGAAGCTCAAAGAAGTACGAGCATTGGGCGTCTTATGTGGTAGTCGGAATTTTGCTCCGGTACAACCAGCTACTGAGTAGTACCAAGCTCTTGCTCCTTCATACACATTACCTGTGTATGCAAGAGTAGGGTTTGGGTTCCCAACATAGAGCTGATCATAGCCAAATTGCCGAGAAAAACGATAAGGCTGATATGGTTCAATAAAGCATTTTCTCCCTTGTCGAAAAATAAGATAGCCCGGACGAATGTTTATGAGCCACCAAAAGGCACCTCTGCTAAGCATGGTGAAAGAATTCGGTCCCGGAGTGTCTTGATGAAGTTCTCCATACGCGCCACCCGGAAACGTGCAAGCGATCTCATAGTTAAAATCTCGTCTCAATATTTCACGGAATTTAACTTGATACCAACCGGCCCATTCAGAGGTTTCTAATTGTTGAACAAGAGGAGTTGAAGTGCCACTTGATTCAGGAGTCGTCATTATCGGGGGACAATGCAAAACAAACCAAGATATTAAATAAATGTATGGCATCGGCACTCGAGGGGTTGGGGTCTGAATGATAGTCTTCTCGTCGGAATCCACTTTCTTGACAGTAACAAATTCGGAAGATAGTTCCCGCAAACCACTTTGTAAGCAGCACACCATGGCTGAAAGAAGATTCAAGGGTCGTCCATAAGCCAATAGAACGGCGGGGTACAAAACTTCTACTGTAATAGCATCCACTGGCCTTGTGGGGACCACACAACGCTTCAACCAAAGAGTTAGAAAATCAGCAAACAAAGCCATGTCGGAGATTGGAACTTCTGCCTGATAGTGGAAACTTTCAAAAGTGGTAAACGCCGGGAAGACATCCTCCTCTACCTCGCAAGTATAATGAGAAGTTGCGTCATTGATACGTTCCGTGATCTCCTCAAGGGTACTGGCCGCTAAGCGAGTCACCTCAGCTTCTTTGTCCCACAGATTGTGGAAAAGATATTCCGCCCATTGTCCTTGTTTCACGCCGCTTGCTCTTTTCCCAGTAATTTGCGCACATATCTGGAAATGGCACATCAATTCCCAGTAAGTGTCGTAGATTTCGGGAGCACCATTTTTCAGGATCTCTAATTCCCTGCTTCCGGGAACAAACTCCTCATAAGGCAATTCCCCAAAAGACAGTCCAGAAATCTCAAACATTTCGTGGAGAGCGAAGCCCAGCTCACCAACTGGAGTGAAAAAGGTGCCGGTGTGAGGGTTGTAGAATTCCAGCATAGCGAAGAGTCCGCTGTAATTCGGAGGAATACCGTATCGAGTGGCTGTTATAGGAACTCTCAAATCCGAAATTCTCAAAGGTTCTTCTAGTTCCTCCAAGACGAAATTTATCATCCGGGCCCACCAGTCCGCATCACTGGAGTGAACCCAAGTAGGGGCCCTGAAATCCCGAGCAGGGAACTCTCCTTTGACAGAAATAAATGTTCTGATAAACACCTCCGCTAACTTAGCAGACTCTCCGACAGGGTGCTCTTTTTGGAATAAACCTGGCTTCAAAGCCATGAAATTATTGAAACCAGCGGGATGAGTACCCCGATGAGTGATGTGCCCCGTAGCAACACCGCCTTGGTCTTGAACAAGTTCCCAATTCATCGACCGCGGAATAGAAGCGCACTGATAATAAGAAATTGGCCACATCCGCTCCAAGTTGGGAAGGAAAAGACGACGGTTGTTAACTACCTTCAGCCATTTGTAATTCCCCTCGGACATCCGCTTGGGGTCCATTTTTACAGAATCCCCGAATAGGAAGGACGGCTTCTTTAAAATCTCACGCTCTGCGGTTTCGAATTTGGCATTTGTAACCAAAGACCTGAGAGTCTCAGGAAAGGCTTGAGTGATGAGCTTCGACCGTTCTTTGTGGGTGTTCTGAAACACTGGATATTCAAAGGCGAAGCTGAAGATTGTATTCTTCTCCGCACCTCCCGCATGACCGAAGTAGTGGTTGAAAGAAAGAGGCTCTTTGGAGTAGCATACTGCAAATAGAAAAATTAGTCATAAGAAGTCTAACTCAAGAATACAAGGTTCAAACCTGCGTTCGGGGTCTTGAACGCAGGGTCTCAACCTGCATCCGAAATTCTAAACGCAAGGTTCAGACCTGCGTTCGGGGTCTTGAACGCAGGGTCTCAACCTGCATCCAAAATTCTAAACACAAGGTTCAGACCTGCGTCCAAAATTTTTTAAACGCAGGGTCTGAACCTACGTTGAAATTTCAGGAACGATGGAGCTAGCCATACGTTTAATTGGTAAACACTGAGAATTATCTTTTGAGTTTAAAGATGGAATACGGATCGCCAATCAAGGGTCGAAAATGAGAGATCTGTCAAATCGACTTCCAATGGGTCAATCTTACCATTGGTTGAAGGAACTAGCGACGAAGGCGTGAGAACTTGATCATCCCCGGAGGCTCTAGCCAAAGGAACATCCGGAGCTTGGGCGGTCTTCGATTTGGAGGCCATTTTCTTCTTGGGTCCCATGGCAACCGTGAAGTGGAAGACGAAGATGGGCGGAATATTCAGGAACGGACCCTTTCTTCCGTTGAAGCGCTGGAGAAGATGAACAGTAGCCCTGTTTAGAAATCAAACAAGAAAGGGAAAAGTCGAATGACTTTTTGATTTGACCTCAGTGGTCCATTTATAAACAGCTGTAGCTGTCAAATCGAAACGAGATTTTAGGTAAAATCTCACCTGAAACGTGATTCTCGCGTTTTCAAATGAAGGGGAGGAGGGGTTTTTCAAACTACCAAACGCACCCTCACGGTCAAACAGTCGAACGCATGATTTAGACATGCGTTCTGATGACTGCACTCACATAAATAACACCTTCAAAGGGGTTAATATTCCAAGCAATAATCAGACTGCTGAGATCATTCTACCCTAGACAAGCTGATCGAGAAGAGTCTTTCGAAGCTGTCCTCCTGACTAAGCTGGGGATGAAAGTCTGTTCATACAAGCTGAAGTCTAAAGCCATTGTTGATGAATCAAACAAGAAGGAGGATGTCGACAAAATTTGCCTAAAACCCTGAGATGCTCTACTCAGTCTACGATGGAATACATTTAATCAGCAAAGTTTTGGGATCCAAAGTATTCCGAAAATTCGTCCCAGTCAACCGCGAACTTTCGAAAACTTTGGAGGGGGTTCTGTAGGCTGTCTAAAAATCACAATGGATAGCTGAGTCTCCATCGAACACTGATGATGGAAGTTACAATCTGACGACTTCCAGAAGGCTACAATTCGAAGATTTTCACATGTCAAAGAGTTAAAGCAAAGATTACAAAACGACAGTCTTTAGCAATACTCTGACAGAAAGGATTACAAATCGACGATCTCTTCAAACCAAGACGTGGAAGTCCTCCCCGCGTACCATCATCAAGACACTACACCGATTCAATCACCTACGCCGCTTCAACAGCTATAAACACGAATGCAGCTTCTTATGTGAGATGATTGATCTTGATGGCTGCGACAACAACATGACTGATATCATGTTAGCAACCATTAGAGGTGCTGATGAGCAGTGTAATGATATTCGACACACTCAGTGGAGATCATGACCTGCAGTTGATAGAGCGTTATTGAGATGCCTCAATTGTCACAAATGGCCTGAATAAGACCTTCTTTACTGGTCTTTGGTGTCATCCATATATAAAGACAGAGAAATCTAAATACTACAACAATCAACAGCTAGAACGCAGCTCCAATCGCTGCCAAGCACAGCTCGAACGCAGCTCCAATCGCTGCCAAGCACAGCTCGAACGCAGCTCCATCGCTGCCCAACGCAGCTTATCAATCGCTGCCCAACGCAGCTCCAATCGCTGCCAAGCACAGCCCCAACGCAGCTTATCAATCGCTGCCGACGCAACTCATCCATCATTGCCCAACGCAGCCCGTCAGTCGCTGCCAAACGCAGCTCAATCACCGCCAGAACGCAGGTCAAGGTTCTGACTCATTCAAACGTGATCGTAACAACTTCGAAGCTGTTCTTCACCCACGATTTGAGGAGTGGCTTTAGTGGGTTGTTACACCCGACTAATGGGGTAACTAAACCCCCATTTAGGCGCGGATTATGGGGGCAGTTACACCCCTAATCCCCCTATAAATAGCAACAAACTCAACAGAGTAAGGGATCTCCTTTTTGGAATAAATCAGATCAAGGGCCGGATTTTGTTGAGAGAATCTTTGCAGGCGGAGGAGAAGATACTTTCGATCAAATCTTCCCAGTAATCAGAAAAAAGCAAGGGATTGACTCGCTTAACACAGTCTGGGAAAGTCAACAGACGGACGAACTCTAAAACCGGTCGATATTTGCTTAATTATAGCCGAATTATTTTCGGTTCAAACAACTCTATCATTAGAGTTTGTATACTGTTCTGATCACTAAACTGCGTTCAGATTATCAAACCAGACAGACAGTTGTTCAGTGACGTATAGATATTCGATCGTCAAGCGAAGGCAAACTCCGGCGCACAATTCGAGAAGGCATCTCATCGCTACCAGAAGAACCCAGAATTAAACAAAGGAGAGAATCCCGATCATTCTCTTCTCTTTTGTAATCAGGAATCAAATTATATTGAGAGTTGAGAGAGTTGTAAACATTCTTTTTCTAAACAAGTTAGAAAGAATAAAAAATCAAATACAGTTCTTTCATTCATTTTCTCTATTACAAATTTTCCACAAACAGTGGGCATATGGCATGCATGTGAATGTGTTGGCACCAACATGGCTTGATGACGTGGACGGCCTTTCCTCCGGTGTCCATGGACTCGCATGATGCCTGGTTGGAGCAGAGGAAGGAAGAGGCCGAGGAAGTGTTGGCGGAGATGGAGGGGTCGGGGGAGGGAGGTGGAGGTGAGGCGGCGATAGGGTCGGGCCAGGGGCGCAGGCGGTGGCGGGCAAGGGCGTCGGAGAAGTAGGAGGCGATGTGGTTGGCAACGGTGAGGAGGAAGAGTGATGAGGTAGAGCCGGTGCTCGTCGGACTTGAGCTCGCGAACACCGCAGGGGATGACGACGATCGGGGACAGGGACATCAGGAAGAAGCACTGGAGGGAGGAGGAGGTGATCAATGGCCATAAGAGTGATAAAGGGTATTATAGTCTTTACCTATATAAAATTCTTGGACTTTGTGTTTTGGGGGTTCAGTGCATAGTTCTTACGAATTTTGGGGTTTTGAGAGCTTTGAAAAAGCATTGGGGGGAGCACGTTTTCATTGGTTTTGGGGGCTGGAAGCATTTTCCCCCTAAAAAAACCAACATCTTCATCATTACTCTTAAAAATCTTCCAGCATGCACGTGCTATTATATTTAACTAATAAAGTTTAAATACTACTAAATTTAAGTGCTATTATATTTTTTGTTTAACGTTGGGCCATTTTCGGCAAGAGTAAATTGGAGTATCAAAGCAAATTCTGTTGAACCATGAAGTATTTTTTGGGCAAAAACAAACTTTAAGTACGAAAGTTAAAAATGAGGAAAAGTTTGGTATATTTAAGTGCAAATAACCTTTTCCCCCTAAAAAAGTTTTTCTATGGAAAAAAATTCCACAATTTTTCCTATAAAAATTCGTCTTTGCTTTATTAAGGTTCCTTGTTCTTTTAATGAGCAAGAGAAGTGGGATTTCTCGTCTTCTGCATTGCGAACCTAAACTAGGTTGGATAATGGTTTAGGAAGAGAAATAATAGGAATGATCTAATCTAAACAGAAGAGGACAAAATTGCCCATTTTTTCAGCATATTTTGGAATGTTCTACTATTTTTAACTTATAAAATAGCTGAATATTTCGGAGTAAAGAAGCAATCCTCTTAAAAAAATAGTAGAGCAACCACTACATAATCGCAACTATTAATTATCTAATATGTGGTTGTGATTTTTTTAAGTACAAATTCGGAATAAGTACAATACAATGATGTATGATTAGCATTAGATTTAGATTGTATTACAACCACTTACTAAATAATCATTTGTTGGGATAAACAATAGTAGTTTTTTTAGTGGAGATGATCTAAATTCTTAAAGGGGACATGTCCGGAGCCCATGATACTTTTTCTATTGAATATTGGAACCGCATAGATGAGCCTTTTGAGTATTAGGGATCTAAATTCTTAAAGGGGACTTGTCCAGAGCCCATGATATTTTTTCTATTGAATATTGGAACTGCATATATGAGCCTTTTGAGTATTAGGGGTTGTTTGCTTCACAAAAAATTTATGCAAAGAGATTGGACTTCATTATGAGTTCTACAAACTCACATGATAATATTATATTATTTTTCATTTGTTTTCAAAAAAAAATCTTGTTTTATTTTGTTTATCTTTTTAAAATTGTAAGGAAAAATGAGGTGGCTTCCTCTCATTGGTTGATGTAACTCTAATTATGAAGAGGAAATGGATTGAAATACTATTCGAGACTTATTTACTAGGTTCATCTTTTTAGTTTTTTCAGTAAACGAACCAAAAAGTCCCTTAATGCATGGTAGGAAAAACTAGGAGAGGGCATGTTTCTCTCAAGTTGTATGATCAAGAGTGTAGAAGTTCATGACTGAAATGTAAGCTGCATGCAACTATAACAATTGTAATTGTTACAGACATTTAGGTTACAAATCTGATTGTAAAAGAATGTCTCATTAACTCACTAACTAATATAGCCAGGGATGAAGAAATTTGAAGTCACTATAATATTCACAATCACTCTCAATACAAATGAATGGTACGACTGTCTGGTTTTGTTGTTGGATAGTTTGTTGGAGAAAAGATAATTTTGCCTTCATGAATAGTCTCACATGGAATAGTATTATGAATACAATTAAAACGTGTGTAACGACTATACATTATGGGGGAACATTACGAAAATTTATGACGAACGTTATCGTATTAATTGTAGGAATTATAATGGCTTTCTCAACCCTATATATACACTCCTTATTCACTTTCGGAAAATATAGAGAAACAATTCTCTCTTCTTCATCTTCTCTCCTCTGCATATTATTTTCTTTCATATGTTGATGTTATTTTTGGACAACAGTTCTTCGTCTTAGCTGAAGCTCTATTCTCTCGCCCGAGTATAGAGGTCATCTGCTTCCGGGGGTTTTTACCGCTAAGGAAAAGTTGATCATTTGCACCAGGGCGATAGGCGAGTTCTTAATCTTCTAGGGCAGTGTTTACACGACTGCTCTCGATCAGGCCAGACTTTCTTATTATTTTATTTCGGATTTATTTTACATACTATAATTTTATTTGATAAAATTCCAACATTTGTTTCAAAATTTCATATAATTTTAATTATAGTTGCATGTTTTTGTCATGAGCATAACAAAATTTTAATTTTATGGGGTTATTTGCTTTCAAGTTGCAATTTAAAACATATTTGCAATTAGAAATGGATTTATAAATTGGGTAATTCATACTCCTTTTAAAGCACGAGTTCGAGAAAAGATTTTCATGGTCAATATTACTATTCACTATTTTAAATATTGCATTTATATCTTAACCTATCCTAATCCTAAGTATATGATATATGTTAATCCCATGAGAACTACATATGGCTCAACAATTTGAAAAAATTAAGTATATCCTACATTAATCCCATGTGTACTACTTATAGTTCAATAATTTTGAAAAATAATATTAATAAAATATATAAAATAGCTCTACGATATTAGTTTGTTAAGGTAAAGAAATCATACAAAGCTAACTGTAGGCATCGAAAATTGCCTATAGGTCTCCACGAACAGATCAGTGTTAAGGAACGGCGATGAATGTCACTATCCGGTCCACAGGAGTTCGATTGATGTCGGTGAACGCTTGAAGTGAATCGACGAACTACGTGGGCTAACAGAATATCGGAATAACGAAGGTACGGGCTAATCGGGAGCCCCGCGATGTTTACGAAAAGAACAATGCCCTTCGTGTCTCATTCACTCTACATATGATCCAACCATCGGAGCTGATGGAACTCCTTGTCGGCTTTCCAACGCACTTTGAATCACTCAAATCCGAGTTCGGATGAAGAATTTACAGCGGAAACAGACAAACATACAAAAAAAAGCGGCGTTTCAACACTTCGAGGTGTCTCGGCCAAACGAGACACCCCAAGGTGTCTCGGCCAAGGCCGAGACACCCTAGGGTGTCTCGGCCATGGCGGAGACACCCCAAGGTGTCTCCAACGCAGATTTGGGCTTTTAGCCCGTTTTAACCGCTCCGTTATCCCTTCAAGCCTATAAATACAAGGCTTAGGCCTTATTTTTTGAGATCTGGAATTTTGGAGAATTGGCGAAGCCCTGCCGAACTGAAGAGTGACCGAGTTCTTTAACACAAGAGATCGAAAATCGTCAGATCTACATCATCCGCATCCAATCCTTAGTATTATCCCGTTGTGGTAATTCTAAGAAGAGCAATTATCTCGCTTTTATCGAGATAGGCACTTCTGTTTCTAGATCTCCTCGCGGATCGACGAAGCTCTGGACCTGATCTGATTGCCAGGTAGTCCACGGATATCGACATCTCCGTTACAGGCTAAAGACCCACGCAAGCAAGAGACGACGAACGGATCTTGTGTTTATTTTCGAGAAAGTTGTAATTTTTCTTCTTTTCTTTTGATTAAGATCTGAATTCTTTGTAAACACTAATATTATAATGAGTTCAGTAATGAAGGCAACTTTTACCGAAAACACTAACATACTATAATACATAAAATATTACAAAAAACCCTAAAATGGTTTAAGAATTGCACAAAATGCCTCAAAAGTTTAAAACTATAAAAACACCCTAGCTTTTCAAATTTTAAAATAACAAACATGAATTCTAAAAATTAACACCAGCCACTGAAGAATTTAAAATTTGTAATTAATACCCTTAATGTTCAAAATTTGTAGAAACACCCTTAAAATTTTAAATTAAAAAACACCCTAAAATTCCAAAATTTCAGATCTACAAACAACATAAATAAATCCAAAGGATTATCACCATGCACCTAAAAATTTAAAATTTATGAAAAAAGCCTCAAAGTTATAGATGTTATAAAAAATTTACTCAAAAGTTAAAAATCGCAAAACCCCTAAATTTTCAAAATGTATAACCAATACATATCAAATCTAAAAATTATCAGCAAACCGCTAAATTTTTGAATTTTATAAAAAATAACCCAACATTTCAATAATTCCTTAAAACACCCTTAAATTATCAAAATTATAAGAACTATCCAGATATTTGAAAACTCGTTACCAACACATGAAATATGAAAATTACAAGTACCCAACATAAAATTTAAAATTTTTAAAAAACACTCTCAATGTTTCAAAAACTGCAAAAAAACACTCTCAAAAGTTTTTTTTGATCAATGAATGAAATTTTATTCATCATCAAGTATGGAAATGTATGTGTACATCAAAGTTACAAGAAAACCAAAGACTGGTTATGAACCCAGTCTACACTTTTACAAACATATACAAAACTTCACCACTCGAATTTGTTACCTGCTAAAAATCACAGCAAAAAAACTATCAATATCATTGCTAACTCCTGGCTTGTTAAGGATTATAGTCCAAATTTTAGTTTTAATCATCTTGACCAATTGATCTGGATTCCTGGATTGCTGTCGAAAAATCCTTGCATTTTTTTCTTGCCATATGTAGTAGACAGTTGCAGTTAATGCCAACTTTTTCAATTTTTATTTTAGCCCTTTTCCCTCTCAACCTGAAGCTGAACCAGTGAATGATTTGTTGCCACCAACATGATCTCCAATTGAACCCCAGCCAGTTCATAATGCTATTCCATACTTCACAAGAATAAACGCAGTCAAAGAACAAATGATCCCTAGTCTCACACTCAGCTCCAGAGCATAGCCAACATGTATTTGAATCAATGACACCTCTTCTAAGAAGCCTATCTTGAGTGAGGATTCTATCTTGAAGAACCAACCAGCAAATAAAAGAGTGCTTTGGAACATTGAAACCACCCCAGACCACATTATACCATGGCATTTCCTGGGAATCAGGAGATAGTGAATTGTATAGGTCTGAAAGCTTTAGTTTAGCACTGTGATGGCATGAATTGATGAGTTGCTTCAGATTTTCTTCACCTCCACACATAGCCATAACTTTATCTCCAGTTCTAATCAATTGCTTCCACATCCATGAATCTCTTGTTTTATTTTTGACCTGCCAAATGTTTCTGTGTTTTAAATAGGTTTCATGAACCCATTTAATCCACAGAGATTCCTTGCTAATATGAATATACCAGATGTATCTCAGAGCAGATGCAACATTCCACCTGTATGCAGAAAAAATGCCCAGACCTCCTTTTTTTATACTCATGCATACTCTCTCCCATGGTATAAGTGGAGTTTTGAAAGCTTGATCATTCTTACCCCATAAGAACATTCTGCAAATTTCATCAATTTTCTTTAAAGCACTAATTGGTAGGATATAGTTAGAAGTCCAGAAAGTTTAAATCCTAAGAATCACACTCTTGATGACTTGCATTCTACCTGCATACGAGAGAACTCTGTTTTTAACCAGTTTTTGAACTGACCAATAATCTTGGTGAAGAGAGGATTGCAGTCCATGTAAATCAATCTTTTTGAAACTAAAGGCACTCCCAAATACTTGACAGGCATTGTTCCAGGAGAGAATCCCAACAGGTTATAAATTGAAGCTTTAACATTTTCATCAACACCTCCATAGAAAATTGAGCTTTTATCTTGATTAGCTTCTAAACCTGAAACCTCACTGAAATTCCTCATACACTGGTGTAGTTTAGATACTTAAATTAGATCACCCCTGGAGAACAAGAGCAGATCATCAACAAAGATAAGGTGAGTTATCTTTAACTTTGCACACTTAGGATGATATTTGAAAGATTTATCATGTTTTAGAAGATCCAGGCTCCTTGACAAACATTCCATGCACAGGATGAACATATATGGGGAGAGGGGATCCCCTTGTCTAAGGCCACTGTCAAAAGTTCAAAATCACAAAATAAGACTGAAATTTTAAAACTTAGCAAAGAAAAAAGCAACTTTTGATATTATTTCATTGTGGTTTACTATCCCTTTTTAATATCGAAACACAGTCTAAGTTGATATTGGTAAAAAATAACAATAGATTAAAATATTCAGTTAAGAAATAAAAAAAAAATAAAAAAAATAAATGACAAGTTAAAAATCAACATCACTACATAAATTAAAGTAAATGCTCAATATTTTACTAATAAGTTAGAGCAGCAAAAATATACAAGTAACGTTAATTGATAGGAGACTAAATCATATAAAATTGATAAAAGATTATCATATAATAGCTTAGTATTAATTAATTATAATTTAAAATATTAATCTCTGATATTAATTATATCTATAGGGTAAAAAATACAAGGAGTTATGTATGAAGAAACTATCGAAAAGTTCAGATATATCCTTTAAAAAAATCAAGTTGTTTTCATTTCAAATGGAAAAGTGAGGAAAATAAAGCCAAAATTTGAAAACGTCTATGAATCACTTGAATTGACATTGACAAAAAATATATCTATCAAATAAGTGCTGATTGAATTCCCTTTAAAGAACATATTGAATAAGTTTGTCCTAATTAAAGCATCATTCTCCATGGAAGATACAAGACAAATTTGTAAGTATTTGAAAATATAAAATTACTAAGTATTTATAAATTTTCATGCCTTATTCTTTAAATATTAAAGGAATCATAAACTTATTATAAAATTATATATAAATAATCTTGCAATAGAAATTAAAGTGAAGTCATTGATCGATCAACTATATTGCGAAATATAACAAGCTAGGTAAGAGGAGGAAAATCACTATAAGGAACCAAATGTATATATATGATACTTATCTATAATAGCATAAGCAAAAAAAAAGGTATTTTATGAAGTCTATCAATGATTATAAACAAACTCTATAGTCTCTTCTATGTCATTTTAGCTGACTTTTAATTAATCATTTTGGCTTATAAAGCTATTTTTCAGATGTTTTTTACTTTTACAATGCTACACTTTCTCAGGTGAAGCTTGGTTTCATGTCAGTCCAAGTAAGATGGAAATTCAAATTGACTTTAGATTACATTTTTTTCGTGTCAACTTAATTACCAACATGAAAATTTAAATTAGGTGTAGCTCATTCAGACAACATCAAAAGTAATAAACAATCATAATGCTAAAGTTTAGAGACATAAATGAGAAAAAACTATTAAAGTGGAACCGATGAATAAATTTTAGTAATGAAATAAACTAAAAATACTTAATCATGATACTTAACCGCATGCATTGCACATGCATGAAACCTTGTAGTAGTTAAATAGATGAGAGGAACTATTCATTTTTACAATATATTAATCATCCTAGCTCGTAAGAAGCAACATATCAATTACCTTTTTAACTTAAAGGAAAATTCTTAAAATCACTGTTCATACTACAATATAAGTCCGGACTCTCTTAATGCAGAACTACAAATTTTAAACCTAAAACACTGTTCATAATACAATATTATGCTCTTTAAGCTACAGTTTAATTTAGAACAATAAAAAACACACTTCATGCAAACATCACAATTCTGAATATAAAAAACTGTTCAATAAAGTGATTTGGAAACTTAATGCTACTATTCATGTGCAGTTAGTTTTCCAACCTCAAATGAAAATGTTCCTGCTATAATATTTTCTGGTGCTTAATGATATTAATGATACTGTGTATACTACAATAAAAAATTTCCCTTATAGATGATGCTTTGAACTTTTATCAAACATTTTACATATATATAATATTTTCTGATTCTATTAAATAAAATTAATAAAACTTACTAATTGGTATATTATTTGTTAACTAATTTTGAGATAAACTCCATATATAGTAGTTAAAAAAATTTATCCCTAAAGCTTTTATAGTTACTAGGTTTTATGCATGCATGTGGTTATATAATATGATTAAGTATTTTTAGTTTATTTCTTTACTAAAATTTGTTCCACAATTTCACTTTGATTGTTTTTGCTCACTTATGTCTTTAAACTTTAGTATTGTGATTATTTATTTTCTTTAATATTTGTTTTAATAGGCTACACCAAATTTAAAATTTTTAGGTTAATAATGGAATTGATAAAAGAAAATGTAATCTAAAGCTAATTTGAATTTTCACATTATTTGGATTGATATAAAGCTAAGCTAGATTTGAGAAGATACAATGCTGTAAAAGTGAAAAATACTTAAAAAATAGCATTGTAAAATAAGGATAAATAATTAAAATCAATAAGCCAAGATAATTAATTAAAAGTGGGCTAGAACGAAACTAAATAGAATATAAATTTTCTTGCTAATCATTGATAGACTTCAGAAAAAATCATAAAATAAAGATTAATGCTAACTCTAGTATACTTTTTTATATGATAAAAGCATCCGCATAACCATATAAAAATATTAAAAGGGTTCATGAAAATTCCTTCTAAAGATTCTTGATTTTATGTAAAAAATTAAGCTATTCTATAAAATATTCAATAATTTAAATTTGTGTTGTATTTATAAAGAGCATTGATGGAGATACTTTTATTTTAGCAGCTTGTTCTAAATGAGCCCTGCATATTAGCTTTAAAGTGTAATATTTTTTATCGTGTTATATGGATGTTTGCTTGGTTTACTGATCATTCTCTTATTTCTTCAATAAGTTGTATTTTTGAATTGATATTATTAATACAATTTACGAAGACATGCATATCTTTCCTATAAATTTGAGACATATATAATGTGAATAGTAGCCTTTAATAAGAATTTAATTAGTTGTAAAATATATTACCTTCATATTTAAAGATCTTGAAATCTGATAGTACTATTACATGCTTATCTTTTATCGTGTCCTTAAAAATTTATTCTTCGTTGGTAGTCATATCCCCAAATAAGGTTACTTGCAGAGTCGTGCCACTATATAGAAAAAAGTAAAATATCAAATTTTAATTTTTTACTTACGCTATGGTAACTAAGTATCATGTACATACTTTTTGTCCATTATAATAATTTTCCTCATCTTATCTAGCTTATTATATCTCGTAATATAGTTGATCAACGGCTTCACTTTAGTTTATATTGAAATATTATTTATATGTAATTTTATATTAAGTTTATTATTCCTTTAGTATTTCAAGAATAAAGTATGAAAATTTATAAGTACTTGCTAATTTTTATTGTATCTTTCATGAATAATACTTTTTTAATTAGGATAAAATTGTTCAATATGTTCTTCAAGGGGAACTCGGTCAGTGCTTCTTTGCCAAATATGCCTTTTATCAATGTCAATTCAGGTGATTCATGAATGTTTTTGAATTTTGAGTTTATTTCATTCACTTCTCTATTTGAAATAAAAACAACTTAGTTCTTTTAAATGATATTTCTAAACTTTCTGATAGTTTTTCTATACATAACTAATTATATTTTTTTAATTACCCTATGAATATTATCAACATTAGAGATAAATGTTTATACATAATAATCAATTTATGCTAACCTATTATATTATAGTCTTTTATTAATTTTTTTCTATCAATGAATGTTATTAATAAATTATATGTATTTCTTTGAATTTATACAATAATATTAATTTTTAATCTATCTTATATTTTTAAATTCTTATTCCTTAACTGGATAGTTTTAATCCACGGTAATTGCTATTTTTTATTAGCATCAACTTGGATTACTTTTAGATGCTGAAAAAGGATGAAAATTTTAAATTGAAAGTTAAATTTATATATCTTAATATAATAATAAATATTTTCTCTTTTTTATACCAAATTTTAGTTTTTTTGTGATTTTAAACTTTTGAGGGTGTGTTTTATAATTTCTAAACTTTGATAGTATTTTATGAAAATTTTAAATTATAAGTTGGGTGCTTATAATTTTCATGTTTCATGTGTTGGTAGTAAGTTTTTAAATGTTAGAATGTTTCTTATAACAGTAAAAATTTGAAGGTATTTTTACAATTACTAAAATTTAGATTGTTTTTAAAAAAATTTAAATTCTCAGCGATCTACTGATAATTTCTAAATTTGATGTGTACTAGTTATCAGTTTTGAAATTTTAGTTTTTATTGTAATTTTTTACTTTTGAGGGAGTTTTTGTAATTTTTGGAACTTTGAGGTTATTTTTTATAAATTTAAAATTTTAAGTGCCTAATGGTAATCCCTGGAATTCATTTATATTGTTTCTAAGTTTTAAAATCTCTGAATTTTAGGGTGCTTTTTTATAATTTAAATCTTTTGAGGTTGTTTCTGTAATTTTTAAAATGTTGAGAGTGCTAATTGTAAATTTTAAATTTTTTAGATTTCATATTTGTTTTTAAGTTTTACAAAGTCAAGGTGTTTTGTGTAATTTTAAACTTTTAAGTCTATTATATGCAATTTTTGAAACTTTTGTATTTTTTATAATACTTCATGTATTATAATATGTTATCTACGTATAATTTTTTAATCTTATTTTTTCTAAATTGTTGAGTATTAGGTAGTTCATATGGAGTTAATATAGGATATAATTAATATTTAGATATGTTAAGATTTAAATAAAATATTTAAAATATTTTTTTTAAAATTTTCTGTGTTATAGATAATTTACGTGGAATTAGATAAGATATGATTAAAATTAGAATAGGTTAAGATTTAAATGAAATATTCAATATAGTGAAGGGTAATATTAAACATTAAAAATTTTTCCTGCTTTTAAGAGGAATATGATATAATATAATATTGATATAAAAAAATTAAACTACAATTTGGCAATAGACATACTTTAATAAATAATATCGGGAGCAAGGCGCTGGCCTAATACTTGTTAGTTTAACTTAAA
Source organism: Asparagus officinalis (assembly GCF_001876935.1). Taxonomy (NCBI): domain Eukaryota; kingdom Viridiplantae; phylum Streptophyta; class Magnoliopsida; order Asparagales; family Asparagaceae; genus Asparagus; species Asparagus officinalis. Next base: position 22,038,058 of record NC_033796.1, read on the forward strand.
GCCTTAATTTCTAATAAAATATTCTCCTACAGTGTCAAGGTCGGCATCCGGTTAATATTCTCATCCCATGGCCTAGAAATATCTGCACATTCTATTAAGAAAAATTCTTTAAGGACCCAAAATATGGGACCAATAAAGGGGACAAGTGAGGTGTCCCCCTCCTATTGGATAATGAGTTGGTTATCATTAATGATAACCAACTCATTATCCAATAGGAGGGGGACACCTCACTTGTCCCCTTTATTGGTCCCATATTTTGGGTCCCTGTAGCAAAGCTCTTCTATTAAGGCCTATACCAAGGTGAGAGTAAATGAATAGCCCAAGTTTCAATGGGTTGGATCGACATAGTATTGGGCCTAGCCCAAACCCGAATCGGTGTTACGCCTCCAGCGGTCGCTTCGTGAGTCGCGACCGATTCCCCGTCTCCATTTGATATTGCCGGAAACTCCGACGGTCATCATTCACAGCCAAAACTAGGGTTTTTTCTATTTCTTCCCCCCTCTTGTTAGGGTTTTACGCTAAATCCGACTCCATGGCCGACGCTCGGGTACTTTACTTTCTTCGCTTATTTACATTTAGTGATACTTTATCTCGTTTAGTCACTTTTTTTATATTAGAATCGGCCTTGTTTCTGTTGTTATTCCCTGAAAATTTAGGTTTAAATTAGAGCTGGTCTTGATATACCACACCTATGAAAAGAACTTAAATAATGTCGACGTTGATGAAAGAAGAATGTTGAGAATGAACACCGTAAGTATCAAGAAGGATGATAAAAGTAGGTGGCTTGCAAATTATAGCTTGCAAATTAAGTGTTGGTTATGTACAAATCTATTGTTAAGTGATTCAAGTGTAACGTTTTATTTATTTGTTTGTTTGTTTTGGCAGATTATTATTATTTATACAGGTTGATGATACCTGCTTAGTTTAATCTATATAGCAAATCTATGTTTACAATTATCCCTTTATTGGAGCATGGTGCTTTGTTTTTATGCATGAAGTTGGCTCCAAGGAGAGGAATCGAAGAACAATTTTATATCCAAGGCTCATGATTGAAAAATCAGCCATATGTAGATAAGACAAATATACATGCTAAAAGATATGCTTGTCAGGGACCTGTTTTTATCTTTGCATCTTCACATATAGGAGCCTCGTTAACGTTGTACGTATGTTCTAGTTTAATGCGTATCGATGTTCGACATTGTTTTCATAATCACGTGTTTTGTAACACCTCCTGTGAAATTTTGATTTCCATTCAAGTAGAATGATAGAATGTATCATTAATATTTGATCAGATTGTCAATTTGTTTTACTGTAGACATGACCTTTTTCCCTCTATTACATGATTGTTTTTGTTGCTTGTTTACTTAATTATATAGCTGTTTTACTGTTATAGGTGAGTATTGGTTTCTTGCTTCCCCTTGGGAGCAATCTTGCCGTAGAAAATTCTGTTCCAAACATTCCAATTTATGAAGGGATCAATGTTATTGGACGTAATAACCTCGCCATAACTGACAAGCGAGTGAGTCGGAAGCATATCAGTTTGTGTGCATCAGTTGATGGGTCTGCTGAAGTCACGGTGGTATGTGACTTCTATTAGAGACTATGTTGCTATTTTGATTAAATGGAAATTGACTATTGACTTTTTTCCTCGAAAGAATGACTGGCTTTCGGCACATTAAACACTTACAATAACTCTGAGATATATACGATGTTTCGTTTGATGGTAGTAAGTAGTGCTTATAAGATTTTATATACACGTCCTGCAATAAGTTGGTAGATTTGTTATAGCTATTTGTTCACCAAGTAAATGAAAATAAAATGGTTATAACGAGTTATGCAGTCTGAAATTTATTTTTATTTTGGATTGTCTTATAGGAAGGTCCAAATCCAATAGTTTTCAAATCAGGGGATCAAAGAAAGAAGATTTGTTCTCAAGACAAGTGCCCAATTACCCATGGGGATATTCTTGAGTTGATTCCAGGGAATCATTTATTTAAGTATGTCATAGAGGGCAGACACCATGAATCTTCATCCACATCCAATTTATGCCTCTCAAATAAAGGAAAGAGATGCATTGAAGATGAGCCTTTAGCTATCAAGAGAAACCGCCAGTTCCACGAAGACGAAGCTATTGCAAGAACACTCCAGGTGCTTATGCATTATTATACATTTTGAAAGCATTTGTATCACACCTTTTGCATCACTGTTTCATGTATTAGCTATTGCCAGTAGATTGCCTTATTTCTGGGACATTAAATTTGTTGGAAGAACCCTTTGTTGGAAGAATCCTCTATGAACTTAATTTTCAAAAGTAGAAATTTCAAAAAGTAAATCTGTTTTAACTGCTGATGGGGTGGGACAAAATGTTTGTGGGATGAGGCAAATTGTGTTCACGAAATGAAATGAAATGTTTATGAAATGACGTTGATTATTGTAGGACTTTCATCAGATAGCATTACATCCACATGATACCTAATCTGCTGATTTGATGGATATACCACATTATGAAGCGATTAAAGGTGAAATCCATAAACACAAAAAAGAGAACCACGCTAAAGGACCAGGATAAGGTTTCAAGATGGTCAATTAAAATGATAAAGGATCAGTAGGATAAAAGAACAGTGCTACAAATGCTGTTTCGTTGACTATGTGGCTTGAAACAAGCAATTCCTTTAGGAGATGCAAGTCACAGGACATGTACTTATATGCTCAGAAAGATTTAATTTGCGCCAGCTATTTTCTCTAGCTGTGTACTCTAAGTTGCATGGAAACGGGCACGGGTACTGGTACGGGTGCGGGTACGGGACACGGCAAAACTGTAAAATGTAAGGTACGGGGACACGACTACATATATATTGAATTAATACTATACATAAGATAAATTTTCCCCCCTTCATGTGTCATTAGAATTAAAATTCCGATCACATTTTTGAGTTTCTTTTATCATATTGATTATCGTGAATTGTAAACTACTTATTTTTTTTACTAGACATCTAAACGACCTATTAACTATATAGTTTTAAACTTGGGTATGGACTGAAACGAATCCGACCCGTATCTCATTAGTTTCAAAAGACGGATGTGAAGTGTAAGCTCTACGTCCAGGAAGTCATTGACAAGTGTTTTAAATTAACACATATATCGTATAATTGAGTACATGTTTAATAAATGCATGCATATATTCAAGAAGTGTCCATGAAGTTTGGGTACGGGAAAGTGTCGGGTACGTGTCCGGTACGGGTACGACTTCATTATAGAAGTACCCGGGTAGTGTACTAGTTTAAGCATCTACGTGAAAACGAAATCAATCAACTGAATACAGTTTTGAAGAAAATAGCAACAGAATGATACTACAAAGATGATAAGTAGAAATTTCCTAGTATGATAACTTTCTTGATTCTTTTTGACATTTCCGAGTTTTATAAGATCGAGAATAATACATTGGTTGATGCTGGAAGAAATTGGCTTCCTTACAAAATAAAGAAAGGTGCAGGTACTAGTTGGACTTTAGGATTATAAATTCGTAAAATATAATTCACTGCAGACTGGGGAAGTTAGGTGTACAAGGCTCCACACACGAGACCTTTGGCATGTTTAATGTTGTCTAAAATGATCAATTCCTCATTTAAGTCAAAACTCTCAAATATATTTTACGCTCTCAGATCCAGATAGTCCAGTACACTTAAAATCTCTCACCCTTAATTATACTGTTTCCTTGGTTGTTTTTATTTTTAGATCTGTAGCATAAATAAGTAACGTTATATTTTACCTAAATTCTTAGTTGAGTTATCTCTTTTTGATGATAAAGGTCAAATTCTTGTTTCTTCTAAAGTAGAATTACTTTATCTATTCATTATTTACACTTAAAGTTGGTGAATATTTGTTCTGTGATCAATTTTACCCTAGATTTTGTACAGAATGAGCAAGCTATTAGCAAGATACATGATAACACATCAGCGATCACCAGATATGGTGGCTCTCAGTCAGATACTGCTATTGATTTAGCCTCTGGGAGTGTGGAGTCCATCCGTGACTTTCACATTCCTAAGGATAGGTTGGATCTTACCTTCCAGCTCATGCGAGTCCAGGGCCTTCCGGCATGGGTAAATTCATCTTCAGTTGCTATCGATGATGTCATACAGGTCAGATCTTTTGTTAGCACTGCAAAGAAATAGACAAGTAATATGTATGTTTATCCTCTCTCTTTTTTTGTGACTTCTACGCACTAGTATTGTACATGCTATGTTTCAATTCCAAAGTACTAGATGAATTATAAATGTCTATGAGTAGCTCAGGAAAATATGATTAGTATGATGTTATCGATGAAAAAAGTAATTAACTGAGTGAACTGATTGTCATAAACTCATGGTCAATAAAGCACGGTTTTGTTAGATGATTGGTCTAGGAGCCCGCAATGCATAAGCTGGTTAAGCTTTGATTAAATGAATAATATGGAAGTACATAGATTCAAATTATATATGTGTATACAGGTCAGATCTTTTGTTAGCATTGCAAAGAAATATGCTAGTACTATGCATGTTTTTTCTCTCTCTTTTTTAATAACTTCTATGCACTTGTATTGTACATGTGATGTTCCAATTCCAAAGTACTAGGTGAATTATAAATGTTATTAGTAGCTCAAGAAAATATGATTAATATAATGTTATTGATGAAAAAAGTAATTGAGGGGACCGATTGTCATGGACTCATGGTCAATGTTCTAAAGCACAGTTTTGTTAGATGTTGAGTGTAGAAGCCCATAATGCGTAAGCTGATTAAGCTTTGATTAAACAAATAGAAATAGTGCAGAAGTACGTTATTTGAATTACATATATGTATATGTATATGTATATGTATTGTTAAAATAGCCAAAATCAGGAGAAAATATATTAGAATATGTATGCTCAAGGAACAACCATAGGCATATCAAGAAGGAATACCATCAACCACTACAACGAGAAATTTGAATAAAAATAAAAATAAAAATAAAAACAATGAAAGAAATCAGAAAAAAGTTAGATACATGCCCCCAGCAATCACCATACAGTTGTCATATTGGAAGATTTCTGCAGTTACACCTGAGGCCATTTAAGGCTTCTGCAGTTACACATGAACTTGTTTATCAAAAGTCTATCCTTGATCTTATCAATATAAAGGTGGTCTTCAATATTATAGCATGATCCACTTTTGTAGGAAATCGTCTATTTTCATTCATCTTAAGATTATCTCTGCATTTATTTCAATTCCTATATCTGGCCATTTAAAGAATCATTTTTAATCAATTTTTTTAGATAGAACATATAAAATGTATCAGACACAACTAATGTAGTTAATTCTTATTTGGGCTTGCGAAAGCAACTAACTTTTGACTTGCTCAATGGATTACTAGGGAAGCGTGCTTGTTGCTATTCTTTCAAATTATATGGTCGACATTGACTGGTTGATGTCTGGTATGTCTGGACCCATTCAGCAGTTTATGAGTTACAAATTTTTTTGTGTTGTTTTATATTTTCACTTGTTTAATGCACATCACTGGGCATTGTGACTTGTAGGTTGTCGAGGCAAGCTATTAGTTCAACATATTGCATGAGTACTCTGAGAATCTGATACTAGAAAATTTTTTATACTTGTTTATAAGAAAGGAACAAATATACTGTTTTTTTTCTTTTTGATCCATTTCTTTATGCTATTTCAAAATGCAATAACTTTGGGAACATGTGAAGCTATATTTGTTTCCAATTATGAGGATGTTAAAAAAAAGGAAAAACATTTTTCTGTACCACTCCGAAATCAATTAAGCATGAGGATGATCACTTCCTTTCCATAATTGCTAGACTAGTTTCTAGTGATTGCTTGTATTGAATGAAGGAAGCATGGTAATCATATTTTCCTGCTTTCAGCTGCAAGTGATCATTGTCCTACATCATTAACTGTTTGCTTTCATAATGCCCTGGCATCTATACATTACTTGCTTTATTTTTCTGGTTATACAACTATTTTTCTATTATTTAGGCATATGTGCCTGTTTCTATTTACTTTAGCAGAATGGAATCACTGTCTCTTCTTTAATTTATTTTTCTGGCTTGCACCATAAAAATTCTTTCCCCCTATTTTCACTGGCTTCATTTCTTGTTTTATTTGATGAACTGTAATGAACTTCAGTGTGTTGGAAATTTTTCATGTTTCTACTTGTTTTAGTTGGAAACTCGGGATGAAGTTGTCTTTCCTCAGTGAACTTTTTATTTCCAATGGATGACCATTAAGTTATGGAACTTATGAACGCCCTTAGTATTCATTTTCCAGTTTCTAAAAATTTCTGCTGAAATTTCTTCTCATGCTTTTATACCTTATTTTCTTTTTTATCCCTTCGGATCTATAGTCTAGTGTAATATATCTTCACATGTATTACAGTTCCTTGTTTCTTCTCATTTTTGCACCTCTGTCGTATATTTTGAAGTGACAACTATTAGTTTTCGTAGCATGCCCGAACTTGAGGAAGATTCCTCATGTGCTTGTTATTCATGGGGAAAATGGTGCTACCGCGGAGCATTTAAAGGTAATGTAATTCTGGTGTCTTACAAATTTTATTGACATGACATCTGTTGATGCTTGATGTTGCAGAGGAACAAGCCTGCCAATTGGATTTTGCACAAGCCTCCACTTCCTATATCATATGGAACACATCACTCTAAAGCAATGATTCTGGTGTATGCAACAGGGGTGCGTGTTGTTGTACATACAGCGAATTTGATTTATGTTGACTGGAACAATAAGACTCAAGGTTTATGGATGCAAGATTTTCCCTGGAAAGATAATAACAGCTCGAGCAAGGGGAGTTCATTTGAAAATGACCTAGTTGATTATCTTAAAACACTCAAGGTAGTTATGTCCATTTTCTTGCCTGCATACTTAAATGTTCCTGTTTAATTATTTTACGGTTTATATGTCATCATTTTGATGTGTCTATTGTGCATGGTGACTATCATGAATTTGAAGATAAAAAGAAAGGGAGCAGATCACAGAACTTATTTATAAAATATATTCCTAAACAATTTTTTTCTTCTCTCTGTAGATAGTAAGCTAACAATTTTATTTGGGTAAGTTCTCTTTGTTTTCTTATTCATTAACCCATGTTGAATTTCAAAATTTTAACATTTGTTGCTCATCGCCTTGCGTGCAGTGAAGAAGATATTTATTGTATTATAGAAATTAATCGATCATTCAATTACCAAAAAGTTTACTAGTGAAAGGTTTTACTGTTTTTAGCCGACATCATCCTATTTTTCTTTAAATATTTGAAGCATAGAGGCATCATTTCCTATACAAACCAAGGAACAAGATTTCGTCTCAGATTAAGCCAATCAAAACCTAGTATGGTTCCTAATTTCAATTTTTCCTTCTCAATTTTACTTCTATACCAATTCCAAATCAATAACTACTAAGATTATCGATAGCAGATAGCGTCACGTAGTGGTGAGGCACCGCTCTATTGTGGCAAAATAGCGGCATAAAGCGCAAAGTCAAATAGCTGTCTAACTTAGATATGTATAAGTATTCAAAAAAATTAAAGAAAAATCTAGAAAATCTAAAAGTACATATGTGATGATCTAAAGAGATTTTAAGTATGAAATAGATATATAACCATCACATAATACTGAAGACAATTGGAGGAGGGCTCAAAGAGTCGTCGTCTTCGAGAAGATAAGCTGGACGGTGAGAGGACTACAGTAGGGGGAGCTCATAGTGAGAGGAGGTGTTGTGACAATGAGAAGAGTGCTGAGGGAGGTGCTAGAGGCTGTAGGAGACGACATGAAGATGCCGGAAGTTGCGGGAGGTGTCAGGATGCAGTGGGAGGCAGTGGCCGTTTTGGGAGGGCCATGGTTTTTTTAGAGTTGGATCACGAGGGGGAAACTCATGAGAAAAAACATTGATCGGTAATGGCTTAGAACATTGGGTCTTCTGGTGCGGGTGAGTAATTAAAAAAAAAAAAAACCTAAAAACACTTTTAAATAGCAATTAAAAGCGGATTTTACATGCAATTGTCTGCTATTCACCGCTATGGCACGCTATTGGCCGCTTTTGCAAGCAAAAAGTGCATTCTTCCTAATATGTCAGTACTAGTGGGCGATAGCATTGCGGAAGGGGCCGCTAACGCTATTAGCGCTACTATTGTGGCGTTATTTACCGTTGTTTATAACAATGATAACTACCAACCCTGTGTAACTGTGTTCATTCTTTAAAACTGAATATATATACATATATAAAGTAAAATTCCTATAAACTAAAGTGGATAGGAGTCCTTTCTCCACCAACATTTTTATCCATAAAATTTGTTTTGATATTAGTGCTAGCATATCATACAAATCAATGCACAATTACCAAATATAGTCTTGATGTGTAGCACAAATCTCAAAGCATAATGAAGGGATAAAAAAGTTGGTAGACAAGTGCTTATATCCACTTAAGTTTATAGAAGTTTAACTCTCTCTCTATACACACACACATACACACACGTATACATACATATATATATGTATATACATACATACGTATGTATTCATATATGTATGTATATATATATATGTGTGTGTGTGTTACATACATATACATATATACATAGTATATATAAACATATATGTATATATATGTATGTATGTATGTATGTATGTATGTATGTATCTGTATTTGTATATATGTATCTGTATACAAATACATATACTTATCTGTGTGTGTGTGTATATATATATGAAAAAATAGAGCAACTTGGTACCAAGTTGCTCCATTCAACTTGGTAGTGATGTGGATTGATCTGGTCCCTACATCTACCATTGAATTAGGTGAAAAGTAGTTGAGCCTCTATTTTCGAGTAATGATGTAGAGGCCAGATCAGTTCACATCACTACCAAGTTCAATGGAGCAACTTGGTACCAATGTTCTTTATTTTTCTCTCCCTATATATATATATATGAGAAATATGGGTATGTTTGGTACCAAGCATAAAATTTGTGTTTGGTAGGGAGGTGACATATTATCCTCTACTTATTCAAATGGGGGGACCACATTCACATGGGTTGAATGTGGTCCCCCCAATTGAATGAGTGGATGAGAATGAGACACCTCACTACCAAGCATAAAATTTGTGCTTGGTACCAAGTATACCCATTTTTTTCTCTCTCTCTCTCTCTCTCTCTCTCTATATATATATATATGGAGAGAGAGAGAGAGAGAGAGAGAGAGGATAAGGGGGGAGAATAGGAAGATAGAACTTGAAGGTTACCTAGAGAAGTAGATTCTCTTGGGCAGTTGAATACCTGCATCTGACCAGTTTGGAATCTCACTAATTTTCGTAATGACTCTGATTTAAATGATATGAATTGCAACTAAGTGATCCGCTCTTACAAGTATATTTCATTTCATCTGCTTGTTATTCTTTTTTAAGGGCTATAACTTATCTCTGCATGCTAAACTTTTCCTGACAACCAAGGTTCTCTTAAAACATTATTTTCTTCAGAATTGTGGTTGATTTTGTAGCTGAAAGGACTGATATAATTTTGATGTCTACGTGCAGTGGCCTGATTTTGATATTACCCTTCCTGGGATTGGCAATGCCAACATCAATGCATCCTTCTTTAAGAAGTTTGATTATAGCAGTGCAGCGGTATCTTCTCATTCCATAAGATGTACATGTAGATGTAGTATTAATATTTTACCCTTTTATTCCATGAAATGTATACGTAGATGTAGAGTTAATACTTTACATTTTCATTAATCTATATTATGTCACCTTATCTATTAGCTTCATGTTCCAATGATTCATATCACATTCTTATGTTGTTTTTTTATCTGCATGATTGTTTGTCTTTGTTGCTTTTATTGAAAAAGAAATTAAGTTTGGTTTTTTAGTAAGTTAATATTGTTCATTTTGCCTTCCTAATACTGTTATCCATTTCAAGCTACCCAAATCATCAATATGTTTTATTACTTGACTTGTCCTCTGGATCCTGGGTTTTCTATTTATTATTCCTAACCTTTTCTGTGACCAGGTCAGATTGATTGCATCTGTTCCAGGGTACCATAGTGGTCTTAATCTTAAAAAGTGGGGTCATATGAAACTACAAAGTGTTCTTAAAGAGTGCATTTTTGACAAAGAATTTTGTAAATCTCCGCTTGTTTACCAGGTATAAGAGACCTTTTTTCCTTACAAAATTATCTGTTTCATTCCTTGCTAGTACTGTCCAATGTTTGTTCTTTGCTTTTTGCACATATATTTATTATTTATGGCTTGTTCTTACTTGGTAAACGTGCAAGACTATGTCTTGTATTCTAGTCTTTATTGTGAATGATATATGTTTCATTAAGAGATTACCCATCTTCTTTTAGAAACTTCAGATTACCCATCTTCTTTTAGAAACTTCATTTTCAAAATTCACTCGGATGTTTCAGGAGTGCAGAACTCTCCACGTGACACCTTGTGATCTGAATTATGGTGAATTTCTTTTCCGCTTGTCCCTTGCAAACTAAACACCTAGGAGAATGAAAGTTCCTCAGACTGAAAGAATAATAAGGAAAATAACCAGGAGGTATGACATGCCTCTGACATTGTATTCCATCCAGCTACTGTGAGCATATGATCTGATTGTGGCGTCATTCATTATAATTGTCTTTATCTGGATGTGACTTTCTTCTATTTGCCTAATCAAATTTAGATTTGGAGTTCAATCCAAACACGTAGCGAGGGCTTGCCATGTATATTTCACCCGCTATGTGATTAAATTAGGTAAAAAATAGTTTAACAGAGATTTGGGTGTTTGTTATGTGGATAAGTATGCAAATTGTTGGTACATTTGGGTGTAGATTTTGTATGTGCTTCTTGCCAGATAGGTCTTTGGCCATAAAGCAAAAGATTATTTTTTGTGGGCATGTGCAGGTTCAAGAAATCACTTTAAATAATGTACTTTTCTTCTCATTACACAATTAATAACAGTGTCAACACAATGGGCTCGCTACTATCTTCATTAAATACTTCAGGCTTTTTAACTTTAGTCGATGCTTCCGTTTAAAGCCTTTTGATTTGTGAGCCATCATTGTATAGTCATTTCAAATGGATTCAAACAAGTTCAGTGCATATTTTTAAAATTTTATTATTGGGCATGAAATGCTCACTTTTAATTTTTCTCCCATATAAGTATTTATACCGCTATATTTTTTTCCCCTTTTACTTATGCATGTCTTATTTAGTACAATTTGGTCCTGTGATCTAATAATCTTGACCTTTTGCAGTTCTCATCTCTTGGTTCTTTAGATGAGAAATGGTTGGCTGAGTTTGCATCGTCACTGTCGTCAGGTATGACAAGTGATAAGTCGCCTTTGGGTGTAGGGATACCCCTTATAATCTGGCCTACTGTGGAAGATGTCAGATGCTCTTTAGAGGTATTACAGTGACAGGAAGTACCAAGTTTCTACATCTCATTTGTTTCTCATACAATTTTGAATCTATTACTTAATAATCAATTCATTATTCAGCTTAGGCTTAGGTATCCATATAACTTGTTACATTGTAGTTGTTGAACAAGACAAAAGGCTTAGTAGAAATCTGTTGAATTTTGCTGAAAAATCATTGAACTTTTTTCTTTTGTTCATTCCAACTCTTGATGTGGTTTTCTAGATATGAAATATCATTTTCATCTTCAATGTTTTTTTAACAATTTATTCATTTTGAGTTTTGAGTTAAAAGGTTAGCATATTTGGACTGCTAAAATTCTACTTATGTTATTATATGTAAGATGTATGTTTGAGAAAGAGGAATAATGGATTGAAATTAAGTTATATGCATCAATTTAAACCTCGACAAGAAACCTCACCGACTCTCGTTTTTCTATTTGATGGATCCATTAGATTGTGTTATAGAGCCATTAATATCTGTTTGTTCTTTGAATTTTTGGTTCAAATTATTTTGTTAACTAATGCTTTTGTCATGACTTTTTTGCTTTTAATCTTCTACAAATATTTTACCTCATCTTTTATGAAGTTTTGGTCTGGTAAACTGAAGTTTTCATTGTGAGTAGACCAAAACTCCAAAGAAGATGTACCAACAATCAGAGTGGTTGAAAGTAGCTCCATTTTGTCATCTCAAGTGGATCTCATTATAGGATATGTTTGGTTATAGAGAGTGTTGTAACGACAAATGTAGTTATACTTGGATGTAATTGCAACTCAAGTTGTTTAATGTTGCAAAGCTGCAACACTATAATTTGAGCACGGATGAAACTCCTAATTTTTAGCGTATTTTGGTGTGCAACAACATTTTCTTGTTGCAACCATATCAAACAAACACTCATACATGTAGTTGGAACAACATAGTGTTCCAATTATGTTAATACAAACACAACCATCATGTTGCAACTACATTTGTTGTTCCGACCTCTCTAACCAAACACACCCATAGTGGACAGAATTATTGTGAATAGGACGAAATTTGTTCTAGCATTTGATCGACCGATCATGAGTATATGAAGGTCTCAATTAAGATCCACAAGGATATCAATGTATATATGGTGCAAACACAACAGTCTGTATGGAATTTTTTCAAGCATTCCATTCACCGATCATGATTATATTGAGGTCTCAGTTAAGCTCCACAAGGATATGAATATAGTATTTGCTGCAATCACAACAGTTTGTACAGATAATTTTACATCTGGTTAGTGCTCTGCTTGGACGTCTGGGAATTATATTCCTTTGTTATTAGTTTTTCTTGTTGGGGTCATCTTTACAATTTTTTGTTGATTATATTTTTGAGGTTTGCTTATTGTCTTGTAACATGTTTTAGGGCTATAGAGCTGGTAACGCTATTCCCAGTCCACAAAAGAATGTGGACAAGGATTTTTTAAAGATGTATTGGGCAAGATGGAAGGCAAACCATGTAGGACGGTGGTATGTGTCCTAATTCCTCTACTGAATGTTCAATCATCTCTGAGGAATATATTCTTTTTCAAAATATGATAATCTTGGAAAACATATTTGGCACTGTTTATTTAACATTAGGTAATCAATTTTTATCCTGATGTAATCCTTTTACATGTGAAACTGCTTTTAATTTGAGTGGAAGAGGGCATGGTGTGATGGCTGTTAACTATTACAACTTACAATAGAACAAGTGTGCTATAGTAAGTTTCACTAGATAAAGATGTTAATAATTCTAACCAATTTCTGAGTAATTTGGGCACTATTTCAGATCAAATGGAAAATGTAGTCTCTCAGCTATTCTAAAGGATTCTCTATGGAGTTTTATAGTTGTCAACATTACTCCAGTGATGTGTGTGCGCCGAAGTTGCTGCAGGCACTGACATCAGTACATTTATATACATCCTCTACTCAGTGATGAATTTTCAATGCAGATCCTATCTCTTCCGGACATTAAACATATCCGGCATTGCTGTGCAGTACTCGCAGTTTGTGTATTACTCTGTTGCATATGCGACCACATATGCTACCGCATTTCTCTGTTGCATATGCTCGATCTTCATGCTGATGTGGTGATGAATAAGACCCAAATTTGAAATCTCCCTTCGGCTAATGAATCCCTTAAAGGTTGACGCTGGTGAATTAGCAACTATACCATGTTTTACTTCCCTAATCAATGTTCATCTTGGTCTATCCCTAGTCCTCGTTGCTCCTTGCACTCTGATCCTATCCTTCCTACCTTCCCTAATCAATGTTCATCTTGGTCTATCCCTAGTCCTCGTTGCTCCTTGCACTCTGATCCTATCCTTCCTACCCAGCGGATTCTGTTTTTTCCCCTCATTGGAATTTTCCACTCTGCCTAAACATAGCATCTCAGTAGCATTATTGTGCATGAATGAGCAAGAAATGACAAGTTGGTCGATCAATAATATGCAGAATGATGGTGCACCATATGATCAATTTCTGCGAAACAAGGTTTTGCTAGAGATACCTGGTAGTTTGCATATAGAGCTGACCATTGTTTATTTAGGCTTTAGGGGAAGTTTATAGCTGTAATTACAATCCTGAGTATTTCACTGAGAAACTTAGTTGAACACCTACTATCTAATTGAAAGAAATAAATACTCTTTAAGTCTGTGATTTGCGAAGCATCTATGGTCGGAGTAGTAGTTAACAGCTTACAGGTCAAATTTTGGACCTTATTTTCCTCTAATTAATTTCTTTAATGGAATATAATTTAGCAAGGACCATGGACCATAATCGTAAATTTGATATATTCTGTAACACACAAAGAAAACCACTTTTGTTTAAGAGTTAACAATGTTTGTATGCTTGCTCATTCTCAGCTTCAAGGATATAGCTTCTTATATAGTTATTTCTTATTTTTTGATGGAAAACTCGTGACCTAATGTGTTATCTTAGTTGCAATAGAATATCTGTTTACTTTGATCTTACTCCATGCCTTGTGCAATTTGAAGGAGCATGTGACGCAAAAATCACTTAATTTACCTTGGTATACAATCTCACAATGCCTTATACTTTTGTTGTTGAAGGTATTTTGCTATCAGGATTTGTTTCTTGATTGACGCCAAAACTAGTTACCTTTCTTCGTATTCTGATGAGCAATCTTATTTTGTTGATTCAGTCGTGCAATGCCTCATATAAAAACTTACACTCGATATAATGGCCAAAATCTTGCGTAAGGCCTCTCTTCTAACAGCTTATATTGGGTTTATTGATTTATATATTGCAAATAATTGTATTGTTTCTGGTTAAATGTTTGCATACTGCATATTGATTTAGTTCTTGGCAACAGATGGTTTCTGCTCACTTCAGCAAATTTAAGCAAAGCTGCATGGGGTGCACTTCAAAAAAATAACTCACAGTTAATGATTCGCTCCTACGAGGTAGGCTAGTAGTGTAGGAACCAATTAATATGTAACACTATATATATATATATATGAGAATAATGGGCATGCTTGGTGCCAAGCATAAAATTGGTGCTTGGCAGTAAGGTGACTTATTCACATCAACTTATTTAAAAAGGGGGACCATGTTCACATGGGTGCACATTGGTTTAATAATCAGAAAGAATGGATGTCTCAATTTGAGATTGATATAAATCCAACTGTAAGATAGTTTGGTTATGTATGAAGGCCAGCTGCATTGCTATACTTACGCTTGTGATCTAAAAAATTTCAGTTGGGGATTTTGTTCTTGCCGGCTACTATCCAGAACCATGGATCTGTGTTTTCATGCACAGAGAGTACTGATTTGAAACAGGTAGGCACACAATATTGATTGACCACAATAATCTATTAATGGAATATTGATTTCTATTCATTTCAACTGTGATATTTCCTTCACTTCAGGGTGCGTCTAAACCATCTGCGAGCAATGAAACCATTAAAACAAAATACGTCACTCTTTGTTGTACGGAAAAGAAGAGTAACCAATCATCTGAAGTGATTCAATTGCCTGTGCCATATCAGCTGCCTCCTCAACCATATACTTCCCAAGGTCTGTTTTCAAACACACACACACCCAAAAAAAAAACGAACAAACAAACAAATATATTCCTAATAGGAAATTTTCTCTCTTTATTTTCAGATGTTCCTTGGTCATGGGATAAGCGTTATACCAAGAAAGATGTATATGGGAACACTTGGCCACAGGTTTAGTTGTATCCAAACTGAGAACCATGACATGTATGTTACAGATTTTGTAGTTGAAAGTAGGATGTGTTCAGGAAGTGGGATCTTGGGTCAGGTTCGTAGCTTGGGTTTCATCGCCGTGGTGATTAGTTATAAGCTATGTTTTTCGCCATTTTCACAAGATAATTTTTTAGATTTTGATCATGGTTAGGATTTGTTGTATTGCTCTACGTTTATTGTGGTGTTCTTTCGTTAGCAAGACGGATCGTGCATTGTTCAGTTCAGTTTTTTCATTTGTCCAGGTGATAAATATCTTTCTCCCATGTATGCATCAATACTGATTTTTGAACGTAGGAGAAAACCTTTGTTTCCCCATCTTTGATTTGATCAACTTGGGAAGCAACAACTATGGATGGATCGGTGTACGGGGATGGAAGCACTTGCCAATTTCCTTTTAGAAGATTATAAATAAACGGCAAATTTTATCTACCAAGACAAGAAGAAGAAGAAGAAAAGAACTACTAGAACCACGTTGTGAACCTTTTATTCCATTATTTTTTTAATACCTCATAAATAGTAACCT
Source organism: Asparagus officinalis (assembly GCF_001876935.1). NCBI lineage: Eukaryota > Viridiplantae > Streptophyta > Magnoliopsida > Asparagales > Asparagaceae > Asparagus > Asparagus officinalis. The sequence goes on from NC_033796.1 coordinate 22,054,258, forward strand.
TGGTAAAGACGCATCCTTCATGTATACTTCAACATGAAAGTAACAAAGTCTTCAAAATAAGTAAGCCATTTTCTCTCTCCGCCTCCTGCACTAGAGAAAAACAGATACACGATAGATCCGTCACAAACACCAGACTCGACAAGGCTGCGTCGGTGATCCCTAATCACTCGACCAGTTTTGTGCACCAGAATCAGCCTTTGCTCTTGAAACTTCTCCTTGCTCGCAATCTCTCGCTTCAGATTCTCGACTGTGGCATTGTCGTCCACCTCTATGTAGAAGAACCTCCCTGATAGTATCTCCACCCCAACCTTCATCTCCAATGCTGCAGGTTTCAGTTGGGCGTGTAAATAACGGGCTTCTGAGGTCAGGTCTTGATAATTGCTTTTTGGTTGATTTGTTAAAACAATGTAATAGAACGTGGCAAAAGTAAGTAGGAAGAGATTTTTCATCTTAGCCGACAGCTAATAATTTGACCCACGGTCAGTATTCACTGCATGTTGACCTACACGTTTCTTTCTTAACCTGAAAGAAATCTGTGAATCTAATGTCGACTGTTTACTCGAGCTCCCCGTCCTAGCCATTATTTATTTATTTCTATTTATTTATTTATTCCTTTTTTGTGATAACCAGTGCTGTGTTGTTAACGAGGCAAAAAAATTTCAGATACGACATACCAGACTATAGTATATATTTCTCCCTTTGCCTAGGAACATTTATTACTACTATTTAAAAAAGTCTTTTTGGTGTTTTGCCTCTATATAAATCACCCTTTAGGAAAATTCCAAACCCAAATTTGTACACACGATTTTCTATAATCTACAATTTAATAAAGGACCAATTTGAAAAAAAAAAGATAAATAATCATCTTCTTCATAATTAACCCCACTGTCTCATACAATCTATTCACTACTTCAAATTAATTACCCTATTTTTGAAATACCGTATACTTATATTATTTTGTGGAACTATTTTTAATACATGTATTATATTAATCATTAAGGTGTTAGACAATTTATTTATTATGCATAAGGATGTACAAGTTTGTCTTGTTGGGGATGGGTGGCACTAGGGGCACACCCCCAACCACATCCCAAACCACCCCCCCAGTGCATCGGGCCCCACATGAGATTTTAAATTTAAAATCTCATGTGGGGCCCGGTGCACTGTAGCACATGAGGGGGGGTGTGGTTTGGGATGTGGTTAGGGGTGTGCCCCTATCATTTTTACTGCATAATATGCAATCAATGAGAAGCGAAATATCGAACAAATGAAAAAATATAGCAGTATCTTAGAAAGTAAATACCATATGTAAATTTGACGATTTACTGACAATCTTGTACATCTACAATGAGAGATTTGAATTTTATTTCTTCCAGAAATTGTACAAGATTTGATCTTTATTACATTCTTCAAGGAAACCCCCGAGAAAGTCTCTTTCAATCTCGTCAAAGATATTCAAAAACCCTAGAGTTTTTTTCTTTTTCTCTCTCTACAACGGTCTTCAACTCTTTATGTTTCTTGGTGACTCGATTTACAATGAATTTCTTAGAGGTATCTAAAAAGTTTTCCCTATATTGAATCTACATAGGATTCATTCTTTGAGTTGGATTATCAAATCTCAATCATATATTACTTGGAATTAAATTCTATTTGAAAATGTTTCTTTCTAGATAAGCTTTTAAGTCTTAATCCAAGTCCAACTAGGAATATCTCAATACAAGGGATAAATCCTAATTCTTCTTTGATTCTCAACCATGC
>NC_033796.1:22056036-22062098 GCF_001876935.1 Asparagus officinalis
TCTCTTTTGGCCCATTTGGATAATGAAAGTATTGAAAGTAAGGAGTAGGTTGCAGAAGTAACTTTTAAAACTATGAAATAGGAAGTAGCGGAAATAGCAATTTTTTGTTTCATATATTTTTAGAAATAATGGAAGTAGAACTTCTTCCTCTTCATTTACTTTTTTTTTTGTTTGAAAAATATTTGAAAATATCACTAGGAAGTAATTAATACATGTTGCTTCTATTTTAGGGCCCATTTGGATAGTTGGAAGTTTTAGAATAAGAGGTAGATCTAAGAAGTAACTTCTAAAATTATAAAGTTTATCATCTCAAATTATACTATACAGAAAAAAACCTAAGAATAATACTAAACTTGTTGCTGATGTATCTCAAATTATTCTACAAGAAAAAAAATATGTGCACACATATCAAGGACCATATTAGAACATCTGATCAATCATATAGGAATGGAAACTAAATAAATTAGCTCAAAAAATGTTGGGATATACAAAACAAAACCAATTTCTTATCAAGATTTGTATCTATACGCAACTCATGTTCACATGTATAAAAGAGGGGCACATGTGATTAGATTATGAAGACCTTGAATCTAAAATTGACCTGCAACTTTTTCATAGTGCCGAGAGATTGCATATCCAGACAGAGGAGCGGTTATTAGATCCCTAATTTCACGCATGTTACAAATCTTCATGTGGAGCCCGCAAGTATTCTTTTATCTACTTCAAACCTATTTTAGAGTCTTGAAGGGTGGAAAAGAATCTAGGAATGGAGATGCCACATAGACACCACATCATCATTTAAGGAAGTAGCGAAAGTATATTTTCAAGAGAAACAAACATACATTTTTGCCTAGAAGTAGCAGAAGTAGCCTCTACTTCCTCTACTTTTGCTATTTCACAGTTACTTCCGTGTAAACAAATAGGCCCTAAACGTGGGAGTTTGGAAAAAACTTTTCATGGACAAAAATACCCTCAATTATTTTAGACATTACATTATTATCATATTCTATCCTAATGAATTTCAATTAATAGGTATAAACTTCAATTATCCTCTCTCGTGCTAATATATATGAAAAATAGGTATGCTTGGTACCAAACACAAAAAGTTGTGCTTGGTAGTGAGGTGACATAATCCCCTCCACTCATTCAAATGGTTGCATATCCTCATGTACTCATCAACTCATGTGAATGCGGTCCCCCATTTGAATAAGTGGAGGGGATTGTGCCGCCCACTTACCAAAACACAAAATTTGTGCTTGGTACCAAGCATACCCTAATCTATCTCTCTCTCCTCTCTCTCTCTATATATATATATATTATATATATATATATAATATATATTATAATATATATATGGGAAAAGTGAATCTAAGGTGACACCCTAGGCTCCCACCTAAGGACGCGGCCTAAAATCACATCATTCTCTAATATTTTTTTATGATCCGCCCGTTGAACTTGATCTACACATTCTTAAACTCAAACACACCAATTTTGGGGTGAACCCGTCGTGTTTTGACCATTCGTTGAGTCGTCAAAAAGTTCTATTCATTCGAAACCGTTTAAAATTATGGCGATAGTGGTATGAAGGGTCAAAACACGACGGTTCACCCCAAAATTGTGATGTTTAGGTTAAGAACGTGTAGATCAAGTTCAACGGAGCGGATGCTAAAAAAATATTAGAATGATGTGATTTTAGGCCGCGTCCTTAGGTGGGAGCTAGGGTGTCACCTTAGATTCACTTTCCCTATATATATATATATTATATATATATATTATATATATATATATATATATATATAATATATATATATGAGAAAAATGGAGAACCTTGGTATCAAGTTGCTTAAAGCAACTTGGTAGTGATGTGGCCTAATCTTGTCCCTACATCACACCTCGAGAAAGAGCCCTCAACCACCCTTCACCAACTCCAATGCTAGATATAGAGACAAAATTAGGTCACATCAACATCCAAGTTACTTTGAGCAACTTGTACCAGTTGCTCCATTTCTCTCTCTCTCTCTCTCTCTCTCTCTCTCTCTATATATATATATATATTAATATATATATATATATATATAATATATTATATATATAATATATAATATAATATATTATATATATATATATATAGCTCAGATTAATTTAGTGCGTTGAAAATTATATTAAGGTATAGATAATTATTCAACCTTCATGTTGAACCACTACTCTAGAAATTACAAAGTGGAAAATCTCAGAACTTGCAAAATTTATGTACTAGAGAAAACAATAAATGTTTAAAATTTTGACAATCTAAAAATATGAATTGGTATCTAACTAGTAAAAAAATTAAACTCTTTATCTTTGCATTTGTTTCTTATATTTTAATTTAAACATAAAGATACTCTTTTCATAAGCTGTTTCCAAAATTAAGAAGACAAATGTCAATTTTGTGTGGGTGGCCAAGCTAGAAAATATTCAAAATCCATAGAATTTGCACAACTCATAAGAATACAAAAAAGGCATAGTTTAGAAATTTTACAAAAAAGATCATCATTAGTAGAAATATCTTAAAGACTTTCAAAATTTGTATATATTTCGTGCTAGAATCCCAAAGACTTCAAAACATTAAATTTTTATAGAAAATACCTAGATTTTATAAAATTTATAAAAAAAAATCCAAAAGAGTTCCTTACATTTCAAATTATCCTAATTAATAGAAATATCATAGTAAAATTTCATTGTGATAATGTTCTAATTAATTAAAATATCTTTAATAAGATACAAGATATAAATAAATTTTCAATCTACATGTCCAACTATTTATCAATAAATTTAAAAATAGAAAACCTCAGAACTTAAAAAATTAATTTACTAGAGAAAGTATACAAAATTTTATAACTTCGACCATCTAAAGATTTAAATTTGATACCTAACAAGTAAAAGGTACAACTTTTTTATCTTATCATTAGTATAGTTATATCTAAATTTATAAATAAAGATAAAAATAGTTAGATGATATTATGAAACATTTCACCTCATAAATTGTCTTCATAATTAAGGAGACAAATCATAGTCCTTTTAAAAATGTGAGTTAAGAAAATTCTTTCTGTGATTAATATCAGCCTTGACCATTTGGGATATTACATTCCAATCATATCCCTCCTTTATATATAAAAAGAAAATTGGTGGAGTTCCTAAAGACATAGAAAATTGACACGTGTCATATAAAGACATGAAAAATTGATATGTGTCATATCATAAGTATCAATATGTCTATCAAAAGATGACACATGGAAAACTAATCATATATTCACCTAAGAATTATCTTTGAATTAAAACTATCCATAAGTAGAAAATTTTAGTACTCAAATATTTTGTAATCCTTATCAAATTATAATTGTCCATAATTAAAAAGATCTCATAATTACATATTTAAATATAAAAATCAAAGAATAAACCTCATATAAAAAAATTCTCTACATAAGATAATTGATTAATTTTAGAAAACTTCATCAACTATTTTAATTAGAGAGAACTTAAAAAATTTATTTACTAGAGAAAATATATTTAGATTTATAACTTTGACAATCTAAAAATTTAAAGTTGGCACCTAACAAGTAGAAAGGTAAACTTTTTTATCTTATCATTAGTATATTTATATTTAAAATTATAAATAAAGATAAAAATAGTTAGATGATATTATGAAATATTCTCACCTCATAAATTGTCTTCATAATTAAGGAGACAAATCATAGTCCTTTTAAAAGTGTGAGTTATGAAAATTCATTATGTGATTAATACCACCCTTGACCATTTGGGATATTACATACCAATCATATCTCTCCTTTATCTATATCTATACTATATATAAAAAAAGATTGGGGTGTTGAAACTTTTGATTGCCCTTCTTACCCTTTTAAATTTGATAGTTCTAACTTTACTTTAATTATTTTTTTATTTAATTTATTTCAAAAAGTCTTATGAGTCTTAAATTAAATTAATTGCAAATCATCATAATGATAAGATTTAATTAGTTTCTTAAGCTCTTAAAGATTCCAAAGCTTATTTAATTAAATGCATATGTTATGAATCCAATTAACTAACCACTCTTTTATTTTCCCTTTACGTAACCTCTTTTTCTGTCTATATATTATAACTTATGGTCATCCATTCTCTTCAGTCAACCACATCACCTACTAAGCTAAATCCCTACACCAACATAATGGTTTATGAAATATATTTTATGGAAAGTTTATCAAATGATTTATAGTGTGCGTGGATTGTATATGTATGTGCACGTGCATATATTGGATAATATTTGTTACATGGTTTGTAAGCTTAAAATTTTATTTTTTATAGAGATAAAGACTATGTCTCATGTTTAATTCTTAGTTCTTAATTTATATTTCATCTCTTGAATCCTTGAAAAAGAGAAGGATAATAGATTATAGAAAGATTATTATTTGGAAGTCTTGATATTTAAGAGTATGCATAAATCTAATTTGAGAGCCAAATATTGTTTTTAGTGTGTGTTTTTTTAAACTGTGTATTAGGTAAGATTCTTATTGGTCTTTTAATACTTAGAAAAAACACACGATCTTATTTTTGGAGTTTATGCAAAGCTATTTAAAGGTTTTTCCTCCTTGCACAATGTTAAAAAAGAGTTTTTTGTGCCATTTATTATAAGTTTTGCCTTTTTCTTTGAATATAGATGATACATTGTGCTTTCTTGTTCATTAGATGTACTCATGTTTTAATTCTTAACTACTTACTCGGTTCATAAGCACTTTAAGTTTAGAGGTGCTATCAATTTATCTAACGCTTTCACTGTTTTTTATAATTTTGATTTTCTTACCTATATTAAGCATTTTTTATGTTTTTTCATTAATAATTATGTTGAATAATAAAATTTAGTCTTCTTTTTGATTAATCACTAATAAGTTCCTATCAACTTTAGGCTACAAAGATTAACTAATAAAACATATTGGTCATCTATTTTCTACTCATTTTGATAATTGAATCAAATAAATTTTTTAATTTTTTATATGAAAATCTAGATTAATTTGTGTCTTGATTGAGATTCTTTAATTTGGATTAAAGAATTAGCCTATACAATTCCCATGAACTGAGCTATTCAAACAATATCTTTATATTGGTTGTGATTCCATCTTGCTATTATAGCTTTTGTAATTTTGTATCTAATAACAATTTTTGCTATTAATCCAACAAGATATTAGATATTTAATATTTGTTTTTCATTTAGTGACCTATGTAACATTCATGCATGATATATTGAGAATCAATATACCATAAGTAAATATTATATTGTAAGTACATATTTGAGAATCAATAATATAGAATATATTATTTGCTAATACTTCTTAAACCAAGTACACCACGTGCAACGCACGTGTGACATACTAGTATATAAAGAGAAAATTGGCGGAGTTCCTAAACACACAGAAAATTGTCACGTGTCATATTATAAATACATAAAAAAATGATATGTGTCATATCATAAATATTCACATGTCTATAAGAAGATGACACGTGGACAACTAATCATAAATTCAACTAAGAATTATCTTTGAATTAAAACTGTCCATAATTAGAAAATTTTAGTACTCAAATATTTTGTAATCCTTATCAGATTGTAATTGTCCATAATAAAAAAAGGTCAAAATTAAAGAAAAAAAACAAATATAAAGAGTCACTCTACATAAAATCATGGATTAATTACAGAAAACCTCCTCAACTATTTTAATTCAAGAATAATTACAGAAACCTCCTCAACTATTTTAATTCAAGAAAACCCTTTGAGTTTGAGCATGTTGTAGATAAACCACCTCAACTATTAAAATTTGACATAACCACTTGAAGTTTCTTCACTTAACAACTCCCTCACACCTTGTAGATAGCCCTCTCAAGCTTGAAAATTTAAGAAACCCCAATGAACTCTTCTTACTTTACATCTTAAAAGCTAACATTGTTAGTTTTAATATGTTATATGACAAGTAGGTGACTAAGAAAAGACCAAAATACTCCTTAATTATAAAAAAATAATCTGAGTTTTTAGGATAAGG
>NC_033796.1:22062108-22069768 GCF_001876935.1 Asparagus officinalis
AAACAAACAATGTAAAAATGAAAATAATTTTTTTTACCGGCTCAAGGTTCTTTATAATTGAATAGGTTGTATTTCACAAGCATATTTTAGTTCTTTTACATTTTGAAATGACTTCAAAGAGTTTGTTGAGAACAATATGCAGGATTAGTGGGGTTTTGTATGACACCCCATATTTTAGGGGGTTTTCTCAGATTTTCAAAGCTGTGTGAAGTATTCATAAATAAAATAGTTAAGAGTGGTTTTCTAAAACATCCATCACAGTTGAGGGGTTCTTCTAAGCTTAACCCTAAAACCATATATGTGAAATTAAACCTGTGTCAAAATATATTTAAAATTAATAAACCGGTCTTTCTCTTAAAATATTGTTAACGAGTTTATTATTATTTCTTATTTTTATTGATTTGATATCATGTCTTTATTGATTTTTACAAAGAGGGATTTTTGATTCACTAGTGTCTCTTTTAAAATATTAATAGAACACAACCATAAAAAAATATATGAAAGTAAAGATTTATAAAATTAAAAACTTTCATATTAAAAAAATCTATAATCCAATAAAATAAAAAAATTGATAACACAAATTGCACAAACTATTATCTCAAATTCTCCTTGTTTTATCTGATATTTTCCAATAATTATATTAAAGTTCTAATGGGTTCTTTAAAATTATTCTTGGAATAAATATTTGGATTCTTAAGATTTTTTATGAATATTAAATTTAAAATTTTTGAAAATAAAACATCAACATAAAATGACCTTTCTAGCTAGCAAAATCTTTGAAGTTACTATATCGAAGAGATATTTTTAGTGTTGTGATCACATGGAGCACTGACATTTTATATCCTTTTTTTATTTATAAAATATTATAAAAAAGGAAATATGTATAAATGAGAGTTTGATGATTAAACTACTGGTTTTAAATTTTAAAATTTGAAATAAAAATATCCACACCCTCATTTGGCAAACTTACTTTTTTCCCTTTTTTATCTTAGAATATTATAAAAGAGGAATATTGTAAAGGAGAGGCTGGGGGATAAACTATCTAACTCTAAGTTTCAAATTTTGAAATAAAAGTTATCCACCCATATTTTGAATTTCTTTTATGTTTCAAAATATTTGAAGAAAAATCTCCAATTTAGATTACTTAATTTTCAACAATGTACATGCAATAATAAGAAAAATTCTATTCAATTCAATTTAGAAGCGCATGTGTATGGATAAAGAAAAAACCCTCTAAAGACCAAATATTAAATATAAAAAAAGAAAAAAGAATCATACTTCTACCCTTCCATGCCAATGATGCGGATTTAGTTTCCGCTATCCTCCCCATATTACTTACTCTATCAGTAAGACACACCCGTGTGAGCACGGGCAAAATACATGTCCTAAGTAATAATAAATAATAAATTTCTTTTGTTTTTATCAATTTAAAGAAATAATACTTCATTTATGTATAAAGAGAAATTAGGAGTTTGCTACTCAAAACCTCCCATCTCAAAAAAAATCTAATCATATATTTACTTAAGAATTATCATCAAATTAAACTATGTATAATTAAAAATTATAATAATCAAATATTTTGTAATCCTAATTAAATCATAACTGCCAATAATTTAAAATTTTTGTCCTAATAAATTCAAGGAAAACCTATTAGAAATTTACAAACAACATTCTAAAAAATTTTAAAAATAACAAAAATATCCTCTTTAGAATCAATAATTGCAAAAAAAAACCTCTTGAAAGCTTAAAAAGTGCAAATTGACCCTAAAATTTTAAAAACTAGGAATAACCTCGAAAAAATTTAAAAATTAGAAACAAACCCCTTGAAATCTCAAAATAAATAAACAACTCCCTTTAAAATGTAAAAACTATAAAAAAACCCTTAAAATATGAAAATTTCAAATAATTACATAAAAATTCAAATATTATAAAAAAAACCCCTAAAAATATGAATTTGCAAGTATGTTTTCTAAAATATAAAAATGATAAACAAACCCTTGAATGTTAAAAAATTACAAACAACCGCTTGAAAACTTTGCAGTTACAAATATTCATATTTCCTTTATAACTTGAAAATTACACACAATCTCTGAGAAGATCTGAAAATTACAAAAAAAAAACACTTTTAAAAAATCTAAACATCATAAAAAACTTTAACGGGGCTTCTTACAAAAGTTATTGGGGGTTAAATGCCAAAACTTAAAATTTAATGGGGCTCTCTGTTAAAATTTAGTTTTGGTGTGGAGGGATGGTGTTTTGGTAATTTGACCGCACATGAATTAGTGGTGTCAAGCTAGAGGGTTTTTTGCAGACATTTATTGAGGATTTAGTAAATTTTAAAGATATTTGAGGTTTGGTGCCAAGCGCCCAAACTTATTAAGGATTTATGCTATGTTGGAGAGTTTATTAACGGAGAGGAAGGGAAAGAAAGGAATGGGAAACAAGAGTGCATTCAGTCCGGATAGGCTCATATATAATACTTATCATATCCATATTTGCTTACTCATCATGGATATGGATGCGGTTAAGGATTTACCTTGGTAAGAAAGATTCATTTTAATATTTGCTAAATTAGCTATGGATATAGATATACATGCAGATATCTAAGCGGATATGCATGCGGATAAAAAATTAATGTGAGAAAACTAGATAATATTAAAAAACATATATAGTTCATGTGATACAAAAGAGTTTGTTAACATGTTCATTATTCTGAAAAACTGAGACTAGGCATCTTGATCATCAAAATTAACCTCAAATCCATAATCTAAGAATTAAAAATAGTAACAATATAATTAAAAATAGTGTAATAGTATGACCAATATATATTCAGATATTTCAGATACGTATTGGGATATTTCACTACAAAACTATATAGTAACGATATTCTATTAGTTATAGATTTGAGTAACCATATATGTATTCTAATGAATGCAGTTTCGAATATTTCCTCGGATACGAATACGATTTAGCACCCCTAGAAACAAGGCAAACGAAAGGAAATGAAGGAGAGGGGAAATGTAATAGTCATGTTTGGAAGTTTAGTATGGAGGAGAATCATTTTTTAGCTGTTGGATTTATATCATGATAGTCCAAAATATTTTACTTGTTCTTCATCCAAATCTGAGGGGAATGAAAGTATATGGAATGGAGGTTAACAGATGTAAAATTTGTTACTTCTCTTTGTCTCCATTCTCTTAAAAAAATTCTCAATCAATGTGAATCTATTTACTTCCTCCCTCTGCCCCTCATTCATGTCAATCCAAACAAACCATTATGGTGTGTTTGGGAGATGACTATAGGAATGGAAGGAAGGGAAAATTTTTCCTTTCCTTTCCTTCCCTTCCTCTTCTTTACCCCCTAATTTGGGGGGTAAGATTTTAGTTTAATTTTTGGGAAAATTGCTTCCAGCCCCCAAAACAACACAGAACGTGCTCTGCCCCCCCCAAGACCTTTTCAACGTGCCTTTTACCCCCAAAACCGCTCCCGTATTATTCTTCCAGGCCCCAAAACGGAATCCCCAGCGCCACCTTCCGTTTAAACACCGCTCGAAATGCCAAAATACCCTTTCGCAGCATGTGTTCGTCGCCCTCTCACGACGGAAACCCATCGTTTCGACTGTAGGCATTAAATGGTGATATGAATGACTTTTTTTGGGCGGGAAATTCCCATTTCCCTCCAAAATTTATCATCAGATATTATCACCAGCTATATCCCCCTTCAAAGCTTAAGTTGTTCCTTCCACTTAATTTATCCTCAATAAAAGCCTCTTCGATTCTTCAACACTCCCTGTAATAAAAATGGCGGATAGATCTCTTCTATGCGTGGTAACGAAGGCAAAAAAGCAACAAAGGTGGTGACGGTGTATTCGTCGTTATCAAAGAGAATACAGAAATAATCAGCTTGAAATATCGAGTGGCGGAAAGGCTTAAAATACCAATGCAATCTCTTTCACTGAAGTTCATATGCGAAAAGGGAAAAGAAATTCAGCATTTCAATTGACAATGACGACGACTTAATTTGATGTTCGAGTATGTCGGCGTAATGGATTACAGACGCGAATTTGTATGCACCTCCGCTGCGGAATCCTCCAACTTTCGCAGAACACGCCAGACTACGCCGGAAACTGCGTAGGAATTACACTCCAGATTTCCTTTTGAGTTCACTGATAGGTTTGCCATTAGTTGTAACCTCATGCATTGGTTGCTTTGAATGTGTTGGCTCTGTCAAGGTTTATGTTAAGCACTGGTTGTTAAAGTTATTTGTTGGCTGTTACGTATACTAGTTGGTTGCTAATTATGCGTGTTATGCATGTAAGTATATGCGTTTGTTGTTATAGTCACGAGTCTGCCCTTAAGTATAAGGGTTAGTTTGTTAAGGATATGGTGTAGGTTGTTACGGTTTATGAGTTCGTTGTTAAGGTTATCAGTTCGTTGCTAAGCTATGTATTTTGATTTATACTTCAGGCACAATACCGACAGAAAATTCCCGCGTGCGCAGATACCCCGTTCACCCAAACCTGTAATGATGAAGCGTATTTCCTAATGACAACCCCACGGCCGACTCGATCATGCTGCTGGAAGACATGCTTAATCACCAAACAAAGATCCAAACTGAGTGGCACACCTACCATACGTGAAGTTGGTCAGAAATTGATAGTGCTGCTGCAGTTAGATTAGCACTTCAATACTATTCAATTGCTAAACGGTTCGAGTATGATTTTTACCACAATGAACAAAGACGCATAAGAGTCTATTGCCGATTCAAACACACACATGGTTGCCCTTGGATGTTGTTTGCTTCCCCGCTCAGAATTCGTCATATCATGTCCATAAAGAATTTCGAGTCTACCCAACCTGCGGTCAACATGGACAAATGCTGCGCAACTCAAGGGCATCAAGAGTTCATTGCTAGCCAATACAAGCTGTTTTGAAGGTTAGCGCCAGATCTTCGTGCCGGTCGATATCAAGAACGACATGCTCTTCTAATTTTGCGCATCAAGATTAACTACAGTAAAGCGTCCGGGTGGAGCAAGGAGACAGCTCAACAGGACCTGTTCGGTGACGATGATGAGGCTTACGATTCACTGAGATGGTCCTTATCTTTTTTATTCTTCTGAAATCACTCTTACCTTTTGGTTGCTAACTATACTAGTAGTTTGAAAGTTGCGCGGTTCGACGTTAAGTGTACGTGTTGGTTGCTGTAACTATACGTATTAGTTGTTAAAGTTATTGGTTCGTCGTTAAGTATACGTGTTGTCGCCTGAAGTTTGAGATCATTTGTTATGTTATGAATCTTCGCGTAAATGTACTGCCTTTGCTGTTATATTCATGCCCAGTATGAATCCATGGTTGCATGCAAACTAATCCAGGATCGTGTCTGATTATTGATGCTGATGACGGCGAGGTTCAGGCGACTGTCATTTTATAATGCCTGTATTGAAGGGTTCATTGCTGGGTGTAGCCTCCTACTTGTTTTTGGATGAACATTTTATTAAAGATCTGTTACAGAGGCATCTACTTAGCGCTACTGGCGGTATGACTGCGCAACCAGGCGAATATTTCCCCTAAGCTTATTGCGTATGCCGACAAGGAGAATGAGGGTTAACTGCGAAATGGTTCTTACAAGGATTATGGATGTTACTGTTATGATAGTCGGAAAATCCTTACCAACCTCCACATCGACTGGTTAATGATTTCAGGACGCCGACAAGGTATCAGCGCAGCCAGGTCAAGGCAGATTCTTTCCAGCATGCCATTCCATTCATAGTGTGTGTTTTGGCATCTAGTCGCAGAATATTCAAAAAAAAAGATGTAAGGATTTTGGTGCACAGGCCAAATATCGCCGCACTACGTTGCGCGCGAGCTGTCTACAATCTGCGCGCTTATAAGTTCCACAATATCTGAATGGCTGAATGACATGAAAGAATGGCCAGCGATCGATTACAGGCGCTTATGCTCACTGCTAATGCGAATACTCCCCGCGCAGAGCATGGGCAAACGCGCATTTTCCCTGGTATAGGTAATAGCTTTGCTCCCGACGGTTATTTTGCTTACAGCACTGTTTATAGTTAGTTTAAGGTTAGAGTTATCTACAGTCTTTCTGTTAGGTTAGATTTTTATTGTTATGTTAGCAGTTATTGCTGCTAGGTTTTTGCTGTTTATCAGTTAGAGATATTTGTGTTAAGTAGGCCTTTAATAATTTAGTTTAAGGAATTATTGCTTATTGTAGTTGCTTTGTTGTTAAGGTATGGCCATGTTACTTCAAACGTATGCTGCAGTTCCTCAAACAGCTGATAAGAAAGGCCACCAGATTTGTTGCGAATCTTTACCTTTGCGTTGCAGACCATACGGAAGCAAATATTGGAGGCGCATGCCATGAAAGGAGCGCTATTGGTGTCAGAAATGGTTCTGGGGATACCTGATGCCGGAAGCGATGTTGGTGCCTGAGCTGATAACATTCAGCATGGTAGCCTGCTTCGGCGATTAAACATCTCGACGCGAACGATATTGTGGAGGTCGAGTCCAATAAAACTTGCCGCGTAGCATTTGAAGAATCGACTTGTTCTTGCAGGTCCTGGCGGGACATCACCCGCCATTTCCCTGCCAAACATGCTCGTTTGCCGCTGCAATACGATGGACTGGACGAGAAATCTTTATCAATTATTGCGCATTGGTACATGGACTTGGTTGTTTGCGTTCAAAGCCAAGCTATGCACGATCATCTATTCCCATCCCAGAGTACGAGAAGCGCTTGTGTACCGCCCAGAAGAAGCGAGTGTTGCAAGCCTCCTTTCTCACCAAAAAAAAAGACGTGGCAGGACCATGCACTAGACGAATAAACAACAGGCATCGCCCTGCAACACCCGACGGTTAAGTGCTCTCCGCATGCAACATGGCAGCGGGTCACAATCGTGCAAGCGTTGCTAACGAGCTATATAGTTTAGCGTTTTTATTGTCATGTATATGATTTGTTGTCCTGTATATCACTACAAGGAGAAGGTCAGTTAGCTTGCTTGTTAAGGTGATAAACTTGCTGTTGTCAAGTTTATCACTTTAATGTTGACTTTTTGACTTGCGCTAGTTAATGGTTATTACTTGGTTTGTCAAGTTTATCACTTTAATGTTGAAGTTTGATTTGGTTGTTAAGGGTTTATTTTTTGTTGGTTGTCAAATTATCACTTAATGTTCAAGTTTTTGCATATAATTGTTTTATGCTTTATCTTTTTTGGTTGTGTTAAGTTTTTTGATTGAATTGTTATGCTTTATTTGATTAATTTGTTTAGCGCCCCTCTTGTGGAGAGCGTCCCTTTGCTGTTATTCAGCAGCGTTTAGAGTTGTCACGCGTCACCGGCGTATATTTCTCATGCTGACTGCATTTCAATGTTCCTCCTTAGTTCCCAGGAGCTGGAGTTATATGAAACCTGAACACCTACCTAATCCCCCACATTCCATCGGGCGGCCAACACCACCATCCCTTCGCCTGTCAGCTACAGGATAAGCTAACCTTAAAACCAATACACACAGATAGCTAACCTTAACAACAGGGAGCTAACGGTTAGCAACCATTCGCCATTAGTTTTTGACAACTGATAGCTACGATTAACAACCAATTCATAAGCATGACAATTAAACAGGCCTTTACCTTAACATCTCTCTCT
>NC_033796.1:22070768-22076885 GCF_001876935.1 Asparagus officinalis
GGACTGGTCACGAGAGGAATGAACGAAAAAAACCCTAGCCCGTGCAAATGGCGGTGGTCGGCGGCGGTGATCGGTCACGAGAGCGGCGGACTGGTCACGAGAGCGGCGGATGGTCACGTGCAAATGGCGGTGGTCGGCGGCGGTGGTCGGCGGCGGGGGTCGACGAGTCGAGGGTTTTTTTTTCTTCGGGGGAGAGTGGTCACGAGAGGAATGAACGAAAGACAGAACGAAAGAATGACGAAAAGAAAGGGAGCCGGTGGGTTAGGCGGACTGCACGGGACTGCTAGTCCCGTGCAGTTCCGTAATTGCAAAAACGACCCTTTGCGGTCGGTTTTGCTAATTAATTTGTGAGACGGTCGATTTTGCCCAATAAAATTGAAAAAAGGGCTGTTTTAAAAATTTCTCCAATGATAAATATTACAACAAAATTTGTATTTACAATGTTTGGTTTGTAACTAGGTAGTTGGTTATGGTAATTGAATTTCCATTTTGTAAGAAGAAGTTGAAGTATTTTCCGTAGTCAATTTGGCTTCGCAATAAATGTTACAAGTATTTGCATTGACTAAAAAAACTATCTTCATATCATCAGATTATTGAATTCTAACTAAAAAAAGAAGATCAATTTACATTTTCAAATAAACATATACTTTGTTGCATTGATATCCATTTCCTACAACAAAAATAAAAGTCCAATAACTTTTGCAACTAAACAAACATTAGATTTAGACTTAAAAATATATTTATTAAATATAAGTATTCAAATGAAAAATTCCTACAAGAAATGCAATAAGGAATATTTTCTGCATGCAACATTTGCTGCAATTACAATTCAAGTATACAAAACATCAATAGTTCAAAAATAAAAATACCTTAAGGATGCAAAATATGGGACCAAGAGAGGAGACATGTGAGGTGTCCCCTCCCTATTGCATAATGAGCTGGCTTGACCAGCTCATTATGCAATAGAGAGGGGACACCTCACATGTCACAAGCCAGCTCATTATGCAATAGGGAGGGGACATCTCACATGTCCCCTCCATTGATCCCATATTTTGGGTCCATGTAGCAGCGCTCATTCAAAAAACATCATCTCCACGATTTTTGATGCAACTATTTATTAACAAATTTGATTCAAACCAATAAAGCCCACAAAACAAAACCCAAATAGTCATTTTAAAGCAAGCACCTAAGAGTCTGTTTGGTTGGCTAAAAAAACAAGGAAATCAATTATAAGAAACATATATATCCTATAATATGTTCTTTTTTTCTTTTATTTGGTTCACTTTTTAAAACTAAGAAAAGAGATGAGATTAGATGAGTTGACATCATATTATTGGATAATGTCCTATTGTTAAGAAAATCTATTTCATGATTTTTATATAGAAAAGAATGAAAATCAGCTTTTAACAGTTTCCTCAATTTTTTTTTGATTCTAGGAAATCAACCAAAACAGGCCCTAATGCATTCGTGAGCGGATACTCGGCCTGTGGGTGAGGCAGTTACACAACGGCGTTAGCTACCGACTTCCATATTACAATGGGTAAGGGGTATTAAATAGGTGGGTTTGGGTATTAAATGGGCGGGTCATAAATGGGCGGGTATGTTTTACTCATTTACCTATTTATGACCCATTTAACATTTTCTAAATGGGCGGGTTTTTGCCCGCCCATTTAATAAACGGGTCACTCATTTGCCTATTTAACTATAGTAGTTACGTATATAATACTTTTAGGGTGTTTTTTTGTAAAATTTTAGGGGTTTTTTTATAAACTTTGGGGGCTTTTCGCAAACTTTTTTTGAGCAATTTTTTGTGATGAAATTTTTTTGAGCAAAATTTGCACAACTCAGTTACAAGTCCATTCAATTTTTGTGTTGAAATGTAATCAAAGGACCAATTACTGACAAATAAAACCTAAAAATTCAACAACATGAACTCAGATTTTAGAAGCCAAAGTCATCAACATAAGATATATGAACATGGCCAAACTAAGCTAATTTACACTCATGACAGTTCTAAATAATGTACAAAAAAATTTCTGGTTTCTACACTGGGGAATACTAAACTATTCCCCTGGGAAGAGGGGGGAAAACTAATGAATAGGTAAACAACCTAGTTAATATATATATATATATATATATATTAAAAAATAAAAAAAATCACAAGCAAGAAAATACATCATTATACAATTTGAACCATCAATGAAGAAACTTTCTTATGCAGCCTCCCTTTCAACTGTCTAATTTTCTCATCAACCCTCGCGGAAACCCCAATTTTAGTCTCCTGCCTCGCTTTAGAGCTCTCCCTCTTCCACATAGGTTGATCCTCAACATCCTTCCTACAATACTTAATCTCTTGAATCACATGATGATCCATGAGATTTCGTATTCTCTGATACGAAATATGCGCAAGATACGGAATATTGCACGAAGCAGTCACCAAAATTGTAACAATCCAATAAATTGGAGCCGGAGCTAAAACCTCGACGAGTATTTGATAAGCATTTCCAGATATAAGTGGGGATGAGAGTCCATAGGCTAAGAGGAAGAGATACCACGTAGAAATGCTCCCCCAAACAAAGAGATGTTGGATCCAAGTGAAACTTCTATATGCCTACAGAGAACATACCTGCAAGCAGACCTCTGATTGCATAATAACATGTACCAGTCGTCATATACAGATTGACCAGAAAAACTTGTATATGCCTCAAAATAGAATATTGTGAGGCCAAATGCTATATTCTTGTAGAAGAAATAGCGCGCATACCTGAGAGTTGTTTGATAAAATCCAGATCAGATGTAAGAATCACATAACTAAATATTTGAATTAAGTGGATTAAACCATAGACAGAAGTATGATTCAGCTACTTCTTCGACTATCTGAGGTCCTGAGCATTAGCAAACAATTTTCTGAATTCATAAATTATATCATAGCGGCTAGTCATTCAAGTCTTTTGTTCAAAATGCATTATTAGTAAACCCATTTTCCCATTCCTTAGACTGATATTTGTTAATTATTACTGTCATTATTATTATTTACTTTTTTTATTTACATCATTAGTATTTTACTATGAGTATAAGGATCAATGGTTTAGTGTAGCGGTTGCTTGAAATTTACATTGTTAGCTAATAAAGCACCACCTTAGCTTTTTAGGTATATGGTTATTTGAGAATGATATTTAAGGGTTAAGATATGCCTCCATTGTCGAAGTAGTTGTGTGTCATAAGGCCACAATAAGAGCAGTCATACGTGTAAACAAAACTAATCAGGCAAAGAAGGAGGGAAAATGAATGTTATAAACAGAATTCATCTCTACTTATCCCATTATCCTTTACTAGGGCTATATATTTAATAGATTGGCTCAAATTTACTAATTTGACAAAGGTTGGATGTTGATTTTGATTGGAATTGAGTCAAGTTCTAATTGAAAGATTATGATTTAAATAAATTATAATCCTTATCAAATAAAAATCGACCTTTCGGGTTAATGATCCATGGTAACTCAAGATTATGCTTCCCAAAAGAAAATTAAAATAAACATGTTATCAATATTATCATCATCCACCATTTTTTTTAAGAGCATAGATCCATCCAAAACCTCAGCTAGCTAAAAAAACCCTAGGTTTCAACATCAAATAGAATCAAGAAACTGCGTAATTTTATAAAGTTTCAGTTTTGTATTTGATTAAATCATTTTGAAATGTGATCGATTTAAATGAGAAAAAAATATTAAAATTTGTAAAATTAGCTTTAAAAAAAGGAGAGAAAATTTAGGGGAAAAGAGCACGTACCAAGCAAAGGAGATGCTCTCTGGGTTCGAGAGACGATTGAGGCGGCGACGGAGGAGGAGGGATTGGGTCAGAGGCTCTGGGTCCGAGAGGCGGTTGAGGCGGCGGAGGAGGAGGCGGAAGAGGAGGGATTGATGTCGGAAGAACGCGATGGAAGAAGAAGAGACGCTGTAGGGAGGGTGAGTCGGGATATGAGGAGAGAGAGAGAAGAGGAGATTCTCAGCTGCGAGAGAGAAAGAGGAGATTTTAGCGCTTTTAGGGGGTTAGTCACCTAGAACTTAAAATTAGAACTGAGATAATCTGCGGGATAAAATTTTAAGGTGTTAGTCACATAGAACTAAACTTAGAACAAAATTTTAAGGTGTTAGTCACATAGAACTAAAACTAGAATAAAATTTTATAGTGTTAATCAAGCAGAACTTTAACAAAACTAGAATTGGGATAATTGTACAAAATTATCCCACTTTTTTTATTTTTCTATACAAAAATGAGAGTTCTAGTCTTTCAAATTATTCCAAGTTTTAGCTTGGAACTATGTGGTAAAAAAACTAGAACTCGTATTTATTTTGTTATTTTTTTATTTTTTTCTTTACTTATTTCCTATTATGGTTATCACCATCATTAAACCATCATCATAATAATAATTGTCAATATCTTATAGTCTAACCAAAAGTTATTTAATATTAACGAACATTCTTGTAAGCAATTATCAATTAATAATAGTAAGTTTAAAATACATAAATAGTATTTATATCTTCAAAATGCATAAATATATACTTCATGATTATAAAAATTTATCCCACGTTATTTTATCAAAATATCCTGCTTCACAAAATTGTTCCTAGTTATCCCACTAGCGAAATATTATTCCACTTTAACAATTATCCCATTTTGCATGCATGAAAATGTCTCAATTGACTAACACCCCCTTAGGGTTTTTGTTGGAATACGGGCGGGCAAATGGGTGAATAGAGACCGCCCATTTAGTACCCGTTTAGAGTTTGATTTGTACCCGCCCGATTAGACCCGTTTAACTAAATGAGTGAGTTTTAGACGGGTCAAATGATGGGCAGGCTAGGTGAGTAAATGGGTATAGGTAAAAATTATCTTCCCTACAATGGGGAAGGATTGTCAGCTTACGCTCATAGTTCCAACCACAAACGGAGTAATTCCAAACTACATCCTGATGCGATAAATAAATAAATTTTAGGTTCTTTATTAAGTCTTTCTTATTTTTAAATAGTTGCATAGTTAGACTAATGTGTAATTATTTTAAGGGTTAAATTGCACTTAACCATAATTAGACTAAGGTGTAATTATTTCAAGGGTTAAATTGCACTTAAATGCCCTATAGTTTCACCAACACTGTACTTAAGTGATCCCTATTTTAAAACAAAGTAAATAAATATCCAATGATATTTAAATATTACAGATAAATGTCCCAAAATTTTAAATATCGTGCTTTGATGCCCTCTTGTTTGCTCAACATTACAAGTTTGTGATCTGCTGTTTACCGAATGTTGCATATAAATACTCTCACTTTGTAAATAACCTTACTTTAATGTCCTAAAATTTCTAAAAGTTGCACTTTAGTACCTTGTGTTATGTGATATTCTTCGATATGTAGAGAAAAGTTAACTCCGTTAGAATTTTTAAACTTTAGGGTATTGACATGCAACATTTAAGTAATTTGGGCATTAATTTACTCGAATTTAAAATAGAGATCACTAAAGGATAATGTTGACAAAACTACAAGGCATTTAGGTGCAATTTAGCCTTATTTCAAATTACCAAAATTACCAACAAACTGTTCAACAAGGAAACGTTCATGCCCATATGTTACAAATACATCTGAGTGGATATAATCATGACCAGTGAAATACAACTTTTGAACAGCGTTAATGATCATGCGATCACTTTGTTACCTAATTTTCTTTTTTGTTTCCCTTTCTAACGATGCCTCTAGTCCTTGATTTTTAGGGTCTATTTGGTACATTTCCGAAAAAAAAGAAAACAGAAAATTAGTTTGAAAAACATTTCTGAACATTGCAGAGAGTTTCCCCCATTTGACTTATTTGGTTTGTTTCACGTTGAAATTATAGGCTAGAAAACATTGTTTTCTATTTCTTGAGTTCGTTTGAACATCCAAAAGTTAAGAAATCAAATGAGTTTTCCAATTAAATATTCAGCAACAGGACATTAAATACTACCCTTTATCTTCCCATCGTCTTTTTAACAATGAACCTAGCAATTAAATATTCAGCGATATGACATTTCTCACATATTTCAGCAACTTTTGGTCTGAAATGAGTTTTCTACAAAAATCTAATG
>NC_033796.1:22076906-22089098 GCF_001876935.1 Asparagus officinalis
ACCGACAACCGCCGGTTACCAATCACCATATCTCCGTCATCGTAAAGCATGTAATACCATATCTTTATCATCGTGAAGCATGTAATAATTTATCTATATGCTAAAACTGATGAGTTTACAACTGTTCATAAGCTATGGTATCCAAAATTTCTTATCTTTGTCCTATCAAATTTATAAAAAGATAAGCCTACAGATCTCTAGAAACCTCCCTTCTAGCTTATAAAATTAAATTAAATAGTCAAATCAAGAGAATTAATTAAAGATTGGTTTCGTTTTTTAATCAGGGTCTGTTTGTTTGCCTAAAAAAAGTGGGTAATCAAAGAAATGGAAAACTATTTCTAAGAAGAATTGTTTTGGGAGTGTTTGGTTTGCTAAAAAAAGAAGGAAACAAAAGAAATGAAGATGAGATGAGTTGTCACCTTATTATAAGATGATGTGAGTGATTTTTTAAGAAAACTTGTTTTGATGTTGTTTGGTTGACAGAAAAAAATAAGGAAATGAATTATAAGAAACCTATTTCTTGTAATAGGTTGTTTTTTTTTGTTTGGTTCATTCTTAAAAATAAGAAAATAAATGAGATGAGATGAGTTGTTATTATATTATTGGATAATGTGACTCACACTTAAGGAAATTGTTTTCCTAGCTTTTTGGGAGGAAATGAGTGAAAATAAAATGTTAATGAGATGAGATGAGTTGTCACCATCTTATTGGATGATGTGAGTGATTTGAAATGATGAGATGAGATGAGTTGAGTGATGTTGTGGATGAAAATAATATTTTATTAGATGTGGTGGATGAGTTGTTGGATAAAAATAATATTTTATTAGATATGGTGGATGTGATGGGTGAGTTGTTGGATGAAAATAATATTTTGTTAGATATGGTGGATAAGTTGTTGGATAAAAATAATATTTTATTAGATGTTGTGAGTGAGTTTTAGGGATGGAAATGGATATAATTGTACTTTTTGAGTTTTCTTGGTTTTCATTTCTATTTCTTGGTTTTTTAGGGCCTGTTCGTTTATTTCCTAAAAACCAAGAAATGGAAATGGAAAAGGTGGAAATCTCAAAATAATCCATTTCTTCCATTTCCATCCCTAAAACTCACATACAACATCCAATAAAATATTATTTTCATCCAACAACTCATCCACATCATCTAATAAAATATTATTTTCATCTAACCACTCATCCACCACATCTAATAAAATATTATTTTCATCTAACAACTCATCCATCACATCTAATAAAATATTATTTTCATCCAAACATCACTCAACTCATCTCTTTTCATCATTTCAAATCACTCACATCATCGAATAAAATATTATAACAATTCACTTCATCTCATTAACATTTCATTTCTTGTTTTCATCCTAAAAAGTTGTGAAAACACTTTTCTTAATCTTTCTTCACATCACCCAATAATACAATGACAACTCATCTCATCTCATTTCATTTCTTATTTTTAAGAATGAACCAAACAAAAGAAAACAACAAAACTACAGGAAATATGTTTCTTATAATTCATTTTCTTATTTTTTTCGCCAACCGAACAACATCAAAACTAGGTTTCTTAAAAAATCACTCACATCATCCAATAATAATGTGACAACTCATCTCATCTCATCTCCATTTCTTTGATTTCCTTTTTTTAGCCAACCAAACAATTCAAAAACTCATTTTTCTTAGAAATAGTTTTCTATTTCTTTGATTTCCCATTTTTTTAAGGCAAACGAACAGGCCCTTAGGAAATAACCAAACATGCCCTAAAACACAGGCACGGAAGAAACTCAAAGCCAGAAGATAGCCTTAATCTGATCCCTAGAGCATAGGTGCTTGCTGTGCGAACTTAGGTTTCAAATCTCAGCCAAAAAGTCTAAGACCGAAGCCTTTAATGTTCATAGGATGCCGATAGAAAATCTCACACCCCCCCCCCTTCAAGCGCATGCAGTTTTCCCTAACTTTTTCTTTCAGGGTTTATTATCAGCTACGGGTATCTTCTTGATATATTTTTTTTGCTGACAAGGGAAACCCGGTCAGTTCCCCCAACTTAAACTCCTTTTGGAGTCCGCCAGCGGCCCTGGTTCGAATCCCTCATGCTTCCCACCTTTGAAAGGAGCTACCCTTGCTACCAGTGGCTCATCCCCACATGAATAGGCAATCAACATAGGGCCCGAATGGGCACAAACTGGTGAGCATACAACGGGTTGGGTTAACTGACCAGTAAAACCCTGAGTTTCTATCCCCACCTTTAAACCCACAAACACCAAGTGAATGCGGATGCGGGGATTTGAACCCCTGACCAACTAGGGAGATCTCCTCCCTCACTCTTCGTGGCGCTAGCCAGAAGTTCCACCGTGGGTGGTACTTCTTCTTCTTCTTGATATATTTGATTGAATTTACAGTTAAGAAAATAAATTTTGTGAGAGATCAATGTCTCCATTTCTTGTTGTAATCAAGGCTCTGACGCTGATGTGAGAAATCAACCCTCTTGAGAACCCTACACCTGCCCTAATTTTTGATGAATGTTCATGATGCAACTTCTATCGTCCATTCGTGAAAATCTCAATTATTCTCACTTTTCTACTCTCGCTGAAGCGGCATTGGCCCTCAGAACCCCAGAGGTAAATTTCTTACAATGAGCAATTTTGCATATGCCTTTTGAGTTTGTTGGTTTACTGCATACACCTTTTGATCTTGAGTTTGTTGGTTTACTAGTTTATTGGTGTGTCATTTTGTCAAGCACATTATGTGCATTAGAAAATTTAGAAAACTGATAAAATGTTACTTTTTTAATGGGATAACTTGAAATATATAACAATTAGAATTGGTACTTCAGGTGGTAGAGGGTTTCTTCGAGAGGTGAACTCGAGTAATTCTCCTAATTTTTTTCTCTATCCTTTACAATCCCTCACAAAAATCGCATGAACAATAATCCAATAACATTTATTTACAATTTAAGGGTCTTAATTTAGGGTAATTTTGATTCTAAGGATCTGGTACAAATGGTTTTGTTAATACCGAACTGAAAAGGTTCTCTTTTTACAGACCATTGAAATTGAGGACTGTCTTTCAAATGGGTCTCTATAATCCACAATTTCTTTTTTCTAGAATCAAAAAATTTGAGAGATTTTATCCTCAAGGATCCAATTTCTTTTATACATTTCATCCCTTTTATCTTTTCTTTCTCTCCCATTTCTAATAATTATCTAATAAAAACCTCCTTAGCCTAAAAACTAAAAACCTCCTTCATCCATTGGATCTAGATGAATCCAATGGATGGGATTCAGTCAAACAGTCAACAGACATATGCATTAAGTACCTCATTAATTACCTCAACGCAGTAAATCCAGATTCACTACTGTAGGGTCCTGTTTTGCTTATGTATATCAAGTGTAGGATCGTGACCCTTAAGAATAGAGTGCGCTCTTATAAAAATCTGCGGAAGCTTTACACTTAAACACTAGAGGGTGAGTTTGCAAAGTAGATTATAAATTGCAAAGAAAGAATGACAATCTCAGAAAATGAACATCACAAACACAGGCATGTATACTGGTTCCACCTCCCCGGTGTACATCCAGTCCCCAAGCAAATCCCGCTTGAGATTTCCACTATGATTTTGAAACCTTACAAAATCAAAAGCAAACCTGACCAATTTGCAAGACCATGCAAATTACAACACCAATTGACAAGACCATGCCAATTGCCACCCAATCTCTAAACCAAGATATCAACCCTCTTAAACCCGAGAGAAATCCTTTTTGAAGCAAGAACACAATTGATCCTATAAGCCTTGAATGTGTAGTGAAGTGCTGCAGTGGCTTAGGATTCTTTTAACTCTCTGAATATTGCATATACAATCTCTAAGAATGATTGAAACCAAGGCAATATCAGAAACTCTCTTTTTCTAAACACTTAGCATGAAAATCTGGAAAATTAGAGAGTGAATATGCACAAAATGTTTGATCTTGCAAGTGTAAAACTTGGTTGTTGTTTTCTGATGTTTAAACCTATTTATAGCCTCTGAAATGACATAATTTTAAACCCAATTAACGTCCACAAAACGGCTATAAACAGTCACTTATTTTAAACCTGAAATCTGGAAAAACTGCTTTTGTAGTCGACTACAAGTCATAGTAGTCGACTACATTGAGTCTAAACAGACTCTGTGAAGTCAGAAAATTGTTTAGTAGTCGACTACAAGGCATAGTAGTCGACTACACTGTAAACTCAGATTCTGGAATTTTTCTTTTCGGTATTTTGACTGTAACTTTCTCATTCGATATCGGAATGAGGTGATTTAAGATTTGTTGGAAAGCTGTTGAAGAGACCTACAACTTTGGTCTTTTGAGTTTTCCAGATTCTAATTATTAAGGGGTGTAAATGAAATGTTTTAAGACCCACTCAATATCTATAAACTCTAATGGCTAACATAGGGGATTTCTATTGTTAACTAACACACTAAGAACGTGTTAGTGTGTTCTAACACTATGTGTGTGCATGTGTGTGAGTGATCAAGGCTTGTACAAATTTCTAAGTAAAGAAAATATAAAATTATATTTTGACAATAAAGTATATCTTCTTCTTTGATTTATTTTGCCTTGAACTCATCTATGCTTTGAGTATCTCTTTGAATATAATTATTGATATAGCTCTGATACTGTAAAACAAATATTAGCACATAATACACACAACATATAATATTTGTTATCATCAAAATAAACTAATCTTGGGGTCAAAATTCCTAACATTCTCCCCCTTTTTGATGATGACAAATATATGTTATTAAGATATAAAAATTTTAATCCCCCTGCATAAAATCATTAAATAAAATCTTTTACTCCCCCTGCATCAAAGCATTAGTAAAAAAAATTTAAAATTTTCTATATAACTCCCCCTTTGTCATTAACAAAAAGAAATAAATATAATTCTAGTTAAATTTTTATTTTCTCAGGTACCTTAATAAAAATATTAAGCATTTTAGTACCCTTTTATATTATATCGATCATTAGGATTAGCTCTTAGGAATCCAAATCCACATGGAATTTGGTTTCCATTTATTAACATAAGTGTAATTCTTTGAATTGCAAACTTCATACATATAAGATGAAATATAATCATTCCTATCATGAATATTCAAATTCTTAGGAATCCATATATACTTATTTTGTTTAGCATGAGTATTCTTATTATTATTCTTCAAAACATAATCATTCTTTGTAAAATACTTAGGAACAAATCCAATGCCAAAATGATTGTTTGAAGATTTTTGAAATGAGAGCAAATTATTCAAATTCTCTTTACTTTTATTGAATTTACTAACATTCAAACATATATCATCATATTTTAATTTAATAGAAGAAATATCTTTATCTAAAACATTAATGCGGATTTTTAAATCATTGCATTCTGATTTTAGATAAACATTCTCATTAGTCAAAATATGATTTTCTTTAAGCAATGATTTATTTTCCTCTTTCAATTCAATTACTTGAGAATTAGAAATAGTAGAAGAATTAAAATCAGAAATTTCTTCAAGTAATCTTTTATTTTCACCTTTAAGAAAATTATGTGAAACCTTTAATCTCAAAAATGTTTTATATAATTCATTGAAAGCATCTAATAATTCTTCATTATTGCATACCTCGTCTTCTTGTGCCATGAAGCACATATGAGCGGATTCCTCTTTTCGTTCTTTCATTTTGAATAACTAAAACCTGTGCACAAGAACAGATATTTTAGATTCTTTAACTTTATTTGTACATTCGTGTGTTACCTCTAATGTATGCCAAATTTGATGGGCTGAATTGCAAGTAGACACGCGATTGAACTCGTTCTTGTCCAAAGCACAAAATAAGGCATTCATTGCTTTAGAATCCAAATTTGCATTGTTCCTTTGAGATGTAGTCCATTTCGCGAAAGGAGTGGTGATAATCATATTTTATTACAATTTTATACCCTCATTATCTATTTTACATGAATAAATACACCATTAATAAGTGTTATTAGTTTAGTTTGCACATAATTATAAATAAATATTATTAAATGTAAAAACCCCTCAAAATCTCTCTTCTCTATTTTGTAGCATTTTAGAAGCCACAAAATCAAGCTCCTTGAAGGCCCAAAGCCCATCAACAAATGACTACACCCAAGGACCAGACTTGGCTGCAAATAATTGGAATGAATTGGGTTTTTATGCAAAGCATTGGATTTCATGATAGAAGACCGGACTTTTTACTGCAGCTGCAATCAATAGGCCGAAAATTAAATGAATGGAGAAAAGCATGTGATTGGACCGGACATTCATTTGAGTTGGGCCGGATTTGTTTAACTAGCTCTTCAATTTGGATGCTTTGATTTTGAAGAATAGGCCGGTCTTGGACTTGAAGTGCTGCAGGCTTGGGAATTGCTGCATGAATGAAATGGCCGGCTGTGCTACATTTGAAAATCAAATCTCATGGACCGGGTTGACTTATGGACTTGGATTGCTTTCATTGGACTTGATGGGCTGCAAACTTCATCTTTTGAAAATCAAAACCATTTTAATGGAGAAATGAGCCGAAGATTGAAAATCATGAGTGGACTTTGTGAATTGGTTTTTAAAATGAGTGGACCAGATATTGATTGCTGCAGAGACTTGAAAATCAAATGAATCATGCATAGGGAGCCGGACTTGTTGCTGCAAAAATTTGGAATTGCTGGACTTGATTTTCAATTGTTTTTGAAAATCAATTATGCCTTTTATGTTGGGCTAGAAAAGAACAAAAAACAAATTCAAAGGTGGAGATTGTTGCTTGGGCTCAAGACAAATCCAATGACTCATATTCATTAAAGATTACTATAAATAGGGGTAGAGAGTGAGGGTTAAAGGTGTGAAAATTTTTGTAACTCCTTTTGGAGAGGAGAGCTACTCTTAATTGAGAAGGCCTTCCAAAATTATAACTTTAGTTGCAATTAATAATAATAATTTTTTCACCACTTTAAATTTTTTTCTTCTTCTCTTTGTTGGATGATGAAGATGAAGATGAAGATGGAGAATTATTTGAAGGTTTGCATTTCTTTTCTTTTTCTCTTTTATTACTTATTAGTTTAGATTTATTTCTATGCTTGTAGTTAGATTTTATTTTCTTGTTAAATAGCCAAGAGGCTAGAACCCTCTTGCCTTAGATTTATTTCATGCTTATAGAGTAGATTTATTTTCTTGCATTTAATTCTTGTAATTTTATTTTGTACTTTAGATTTTATAATTTATTTTATAGTTAGATTTTAATTTCTTATACTATTCACCTTGAGGGTAGAACCCTCTTGGGTTTAGTTTTTTTCTTTTTCTTTATTTTTATTTTATTTGATTCGCCTTTAGGCTAGAACCCTCTAGCGAATCACCCTTTTCTAAGAAGTGGGTTTAATTTTAGATTACACATATCTATAATTGAATCCACCATCTTTAATTTCTTACATTTTCTTTTATTCTAGAATTTTGTTCTTCATTCTTGATTTTTTTATTTGTTTCTTGATTTTATTCATTTTTCCTTCTCACCTTATTGATCATACTCATTCTCTTTTACATCCACTCCCACTTACACTTTGCACTTACTTACACACATTATCACTCTCATTATCTCTCCACAATCACATTCACTCATCATTCCTATTTATCACACACACAACATAAGAACCGATTTTATATTTTCTCCTACAAAACACCTTTCTCGTGGGATCGATATCTTAAATACTATAACTTGACACGGTTGTGCACTTGCAACCATTTTGGTACATGCTTAAATACTATAACTTGACACGGTTGTGCACTTGCAACCATTTTGGTACATGTTTATGCCGCATCAAGTGGTTGGCTTCTCATATTTCGTTTCCACGACGTTCTAAAGTTCGTAGCCAATTGATTGGAGGTAAATCTTCATTCGGCACTTCCAATAGTTGTAGTTCAAACCATCAAACATTAGAGGACGATTTGTAGAGTGACATTCCTTGAATTGTGATGTATTTGATGATGCCATCTTTCACCTTGCTCTGATACCAATTATAGGGTCCTGTTTTGCTTATGTATATCAAGTGTAGGATCGTGACCCTTAAGAATAGAGTACGCTCTTATAAAAATCTGCGGAAGCTTTACACTTAAACACTAGAGGGTGAGTTTGCAAAGTAGATTATAAATTGCAAAGAAAGAATGACAATCTCAGAAAATGAACATCACAAACATAGGCATGTATACTGGTTTCACCTCCCCGGTGTACATCCAGTCCCCAAGCAAATCCCGCTTGAGATTTTCACTATGATTTTGAAACCTTACAAAATCAAAAGCAAACCTGACCAATTTGCAAGACCATGCAAATTGCAACACCAATTGACAAGACCATGCCAATTGCCACCCAATCTCTAAACCAAGAGATCAACCCTCTCAAACCCGAGAGAAATCCTTTTTAAAGCAAGAACACAATTGATCCTATAAGCCTTGAATGTGTAGTGAAGTGCTGCAGTGGCTTAGGATTCTTTTAACTCTCTGAATATTGCATATACAATCTCTAAGAATGATTGAAACCAAGGCAATATCAGAAACTCTCTTTTTCTAAACACTTAGCATGAAAATCTGGAAAATTAGAGAGTGAATATGCACAAAATGTTTGATCTTGCAAGTGCAAAACTTGGTTGTTGTTTTCTGATGTTTAAACCTATTTATAGCCTCTGAAATGACATAATTTTAAACCCAATTAACGTCCACAAAACGGCTATAAACAGTCACTTATTTAAAACCTGAAATCTGGAAAAACTGTATCTGTAGTCGACTACAAGTCATAGTAGTCGACTACACTGAGTCTAAACAGACTCTGTGAAGTCAGAAAATTACTTAGTAGTCGACTACAAGGCATAGTAGTCGATTACACTGTAAACTCAGATTCTGTAATTTTTCTTTTCGTTATTTTGACTGTAACTTTCTCATTCGATATCGGAATGAGGTGATTTAAGATTTGTTGGAAAGCTGTTGAAGAGACCTACAACTTTGGTCTTTTGAGTTTTTCCAGATTCTAATTATTAAAGGGTGTAAATGAAATGTTTTAAGACCCACTCAATATCTATAAACTCTAATGGCTAACATAGGGGGTTTCTATTGTTAACCAACACACTAAGAACGTGTTAGTGTGTTCTAACACTATGTGTGTACATGTGTGTGAGTGATCAAGGCTTGTACAAATTTCTAAGCAAAGAAAATATAAAATTATATTTTGACAATAAAGTATATCTTCTTCTTTGCTTTATTTTGCCTTGAACTCATCTATGCTTTGAGTATCTCTTTGAATATAATTATTGATATAGCTCTGATACTGCAAAACAAATATTAGCACATAATACACACAACATATAATATTTGTTATCATCAAAATAAACTAATCTTGGGGTCAAAATTCCTAACATTCTCCCCCTTTTTGATGATGACAAATATATGTTATTAAGATATAAAAATTTTAATCCCCCTGCATAAAATCATTAAATAAAATCTTTTACTCCCCCTGCATCAAAGCATTAGTAAAAAAAATTTAAAATTTTCTATATAACTCCCCCTTTGTCATTAACAAAAAGAAATAAACATAATTTTAGTTAAATTTTTATTTTCTCAGGTACCTTAATAAAAATATTAAGCATTTTAGTACCCTTTTATATTATATCGATCATTAGGATTAGCCCTTAGGAATCCAAATCCACATGGAATTTGGTTTCCATTTATTAACATAAGTGTAATTCTTTGAATTGCAAACTTCATACATATAAGATAAAATATAATCATTCCTATCATGAATATTCAAATTCTTAGGAATCCATATATACTTATTTTGTTTAGCATGAGTATTCTTATTATATCCTACGTGGCCATGAAAAATCTGATCTGGAGGCGGTGTAAAACTTTTCCACTGAGTTAAAAAACGAACCAAACAGCCCCTAAGGATAGTGATCTCTTTGGGTGAATTTTAGAAATTCCACTAAACTTTGAGGTGATTTGAGAAAACGATAGCATGGAAGAATGTGACAATGTCTCATTAAGCAATTATTTGGTTCATTAATGAATTTTCCTATTCTCATTCACTTTCTAGTTATTTATCTATTTTTATTGTTATTTTTAATATTTTTAATCTTTTTAATTACATGCAAATTTTCCATATTTTTTCCCTGAAGTGTTATTATTTTTACAAGGCAACTTTACATTTGCTGAAGTACCGACAAATCATCCGTAATCCTCTAAATCACTTTTAGAGGGTAAGTAAGCAACAATTAAGTGGTGAATTCTTGTGGGTTATTTAAGCGTTTAATGTTGACATGCTTACCACATGATCATTTCTCATATGTGAGAAATATTGAAGGCCTTCCTTTGTTCTTGTTCAATTATGGTGATCACAAACTCCATTGCATTTATGAAGCTGCAAGCAGTGGATGTGTTTATCTAATCAAAACTCTGCTAGAAAAGAATTGCATGAGTTTCAATTAAAGCACGATTAAGTAAAATTTTACGGTAAAATGGTTATGTCCCTTTCGTCAGCTGTTCCCTCGATTTTGAGGAAAATATCTAGTCTTTAGTAATTTGTGCCGGGTTGTGCCCGATAGTTTCATTTCATAAATGTATCCTAAGGCCTTTACTTTAATTCATATTGTTCCGGCTACAAAGGGAAAGGGAAGTGAAGCTTTGAAGCTTCTGTCATTTAGTTATTAATTGTTTTTTCTTATTTAGATATTCCAATGACATGTGTTTAGATCTAATAAACGCACAAGGTAATTTGTTTCCACATATCAAAAGAATTAAGTTAATAGATAAAATTAATTTTGAGCATCCATGTACTTTCAAAGAAACTTTGTACGTATAAGGCCTATTACATCATACAGATAATTAAGTGTTAATCTACTACGAGGGGCCGGCATGTGTCCCTTATTAGCTCAATACCGAATCAGCCTCATATTATGCAAGACGACTCGAATGGCTTCAACACTTGATCTTTCCCAAGAAGGGGAGTCGAAAGACGTCCTCATTCGAACTCATCATTTGAGTCGACCCTACTCCTCTTCACCCTACGAGGTCGGGTTAAAAACTTTCGAAGCCGAGTAAAAAGGAGGTACTTATCGGCCTGCCAGCAAGAGACCCAAGTGAAAGACGTCACTTGTCAACCATGTCAAAGAAGACGAGTAGAAAAGCGGATGACCATAATCATCATTGCTCTAGGCCCAAAAGTCTTTGTGACTCATCGGACATCGTCAGCACCACGCCCACCTAGTCAGCATCATATTGAATGCCTGAGTGACTCATTCCCTTCTACAGTCGACACCTATAAAGCAGCCGGCACCTGAGCCGCCTGCTTGGACTTAGCCGGAGTTACTCTTCTGCCCCTTGGATTTGCTATAAAGGAAAAATGATGTCTACTACATAGATAAGCTGACTTAGATTGGAAAACACCATAAATTCACTCTATTTCTTTGCCACTCAAGGTTAACATTAACTTGATCGTCGGAGGAACCACAAGAGATCCCAACTCCGACCCTCTCACATGTTGTTCATGTGCATGACTGGATTCTCTGCTAAATAACCTTCCGTTTGAAGGAGATTAAAGGACCCTAGTATCCTACATCATCCCACCTAACTCTCTATTAGATAACATACATCAACAAGTTGTAAGTTATCATTCATTTCTTAGAATCTAAATTGTTAAGTTGGGTAAGTACTGTAGGGATTATTGCCAAGCTCTTATGTATTCCTTTATTTTCACGCTAATGTCTTGAGCTTTTTATCACTGATCGAACCTGAATCACTGGATAGCTGGCGAAAAGGGTAAAAAAGATTGAAGCATTATGGCTTGTTTCCAATTTCATTTACTCTTTTGTATATTATCTCAAAGCTTATTGCAAGGACCAATCTCCGCTGCTGGCAGCCGTTTTCTCTGCACTCTGCGACAACAGCCTATTAATTAGCTAAAATTTATTTTATTTTTAACTTTGATATGTCTCAATATTTTATTTTCCAGTTTTTCTCCCCAAAAAGTATTTCAATGTTCAACAAAATTTAATTTTGTTACCCTCATTTGTCATGTGATTTTTTGGACAAATGTACCTTTGAACTGAAAAGAAACTCCCATCCCATTCTTCACGCTTCAACCATTGAACATTTTTTTTAAAACTATTAAACATTAAATACATA
>NC_033796.1:22089625-22104519 GCF_001876935.1 Asparagus officinalis
CCAAAAAAAAAAAAAAAAATAAAATGATCCCGTAAAAAACAATGTTCAACATTAAACATGGAACCCAATCCCCTTCTTCAAGCCTCAAGGCGTAATAGCTGAATATACAACATGTTAATTAATAAAGTCATTACTAATGAAAATAAACCTGACACGCGGCATATCGAATATCTACTCCATTTCTGATCGCAAATCTTATCACTCTCATAGTTAACTTAGGCCTCACTGTTTTAAAAATAATATAAAAATAATTCTACCGCAAAGAAAGCTGCCTAAAAATATACGACGTCATTACATGCATATAATCTCTTAGTTATTCATTCACTAATTAAGTGACCCTCGATCACCTAACTACAAAATTACACTTATAGAGTTAAAAAAAAAAAAAAAAATCTAACTGTTAGTATCAAAATTGAATTGCTGGCACAACAAAAAGCTAGAATTTTCACGAGTTAAACATGGATTTTCTTTTTTGGGGGTATGGATTTCATTGTTTATTTTGTTAATTCAATGGGTTTAAAATCCAATAGGTAGATGATCAATAAAGGACGAGGAGTTTTTTTTTACTATTTCAAGATATAATTGTTTTAAAAAAAAGTCATGTGACAAATTGGGTATCAAAGTTAAATTTTGCTAAACTTAAAGTATTTTTTTAGGCAAAAAGCAATTTGGAATTTCAAAGTTAAAAATAAGGTAAACTAAAGTGTATTCCAAGCGCCAGTAATCCAATCAAATAATAAACACAAAATCCCAACTTATATTTCAGAAAAATAAAATGTTTTTGTCACCGAATAACAAATGAAATGGAAAACATCGTTTGCATACTTCTATTGAATTATGTAGTAGAATGGTTCTTTTTTTCCGAATGAAATGTAGTAGAGTAGTAACTTAATTATTTTGAAAAATTCTTAAAGCACGTATAGGAGGCACAAATTCCCGCGGGCAAATTCCTCCTACTGTTTACAAATATTACTAGAATG
Source organism: Asparagus officinalis (assembly GCF_001876935.1). Classification (NCBI taxonomy): domain Eukaryota; kingdom Viridiplantae; phylum Streptophyta; class Magnoliopsida; order Asparagales; family Asparagaceae; genus Asparagus; species Asparagus officinalis. Next base: position 22,090,606 of record NC_033796.1, read on the forward strand.
CCACCTCATTAATTTAAAGGTGTACGTCCACGTATTTCCGTCCACAGCTGGCAGGTGCACGCCCGACGATAGTCCCAAACATCTGCACAACTTCTACCCGTGCGATCAAAAGTTGCACCCAACGGAATAAATCCAACGGTCAATATTCACTCAAGGAAAGAAAGCAGTCGACCGGTAAAGCGACCGGTAGCTCTGGTCACCAAGGACGTTGCTGCAGTTCCTGCTCTGTGGTCCCAACCGACAAAACAACAAACTGAGCCCCGCTGACGCCTGACGTCCACGTGTCCACTGATCCTCTGTATAAAGACGCCGCCGCCTCACGCGTTCTGGATGATCCTCATTCTTGTTCTCTACCGCAGCTTCTTCTTCCTCTTTTCAATATTTTCATTATCTGTGTTAGGGTTTCTTGAGTTTTTCTTTAAAATGGAGCAAAGGAAAAAAGTCACTAAGCTCCTCGTTTCTCCGTCCCTCGCAGTTCCCAACGCAGCGGCCTCAGGCAGCCGAATCTTCCACCAAGAACTCGCCGGAGCTTCATCCTCTCGGATCGTCGCCGAGAAATTCTCGGATCCGATCTCGAGGCTTAAAGCTCCGAAACAAGAACTAATGGAGCAGGACACTAACCTCCTAGTTTCTACTTCTCTCGCCGCTCCCGACGCCTCGGCCGCCTGCATCCGCAACTTCCGTCTTGAACTCGCCGGAGGCTCATCTTCTCAGAACGTCTCTGATCCGGTCTCCGATCTCGAAGCTCCTATATCAGAATCAATGGCGTTCAATGCGGTTCATAATCCCTCTTACAAGCTCTGTCCACTTCCGCATCTGCTCTCTCTGGAGCATCACGCGCCAGATCCCTTCGCTGCTCCGCCACTTTCGATCTCCCCCGGCGATCTCTTCTCAGTCGTCGATTCTTCAAACAAACGCTTCCGATCGTCGCCGGCGCCTCCAGACCCCAACCCTACCCGTTTCAGCGTCCCGATCTCCGGCTCCCGCTTAACTCGTTCGAACGAGATCGGGAGGCAGAGGAGGAGCAAGATGAGCGACCGGGTCACGATCCTCGAGGGGCTGATGCCTTGGAAACGTAAGATGACGAGGGGGCCGATGCTCGAGGAGGCGCATACAGTACATCAGTTCTTGGAAGCTCAGGTCACCGCTCTTCAGACAATGCGGTTCAGTCGTCGAGGTCAGATGATCGTGGCGGTCGATGAAGTTTCGGGGCGTCTGGAGCTGAACAGGCAGCAGATGCTGCAGGTGATGATGAACTCTTCGATGGTTCAGGATTTGATTTATAAGAAGGGGTGCTGTGTTTTCTCCGAGGAGCAGGTGGCCCTGCTCCGGCACAAGATGGCGATGGCTGGTTCTTCCTCTGCTTCGAACTGAGATTGACTGGGTCCGGGATAGTAAGTTTAGTGATCATAGTACTAATTAGGTAAATAACAATTTTGTCGCAGCTTATGTTTTGTTGATGTCGTTTTTGAAGGGCTGATTAGGCTTTGGGTTGAGCAATCGCGTCATGGATGTCTCAGCATTTGTAGATCTTTTACACTTGAGAAATCCAATTTTTGCCCTTTTTTCTTCTTCTTTCTAATAGCTCTAGAAAATTTTACTAGAATTAGTGAAGAACAGAGAAGGTTTGTTATCTTGAAGGGTTTTTTCCCCCCTTTTTGTTTCTTTGTTTTGTTTTTATGTTTGGAATTTAACCTCGTTGTAGATTTAAGCTGCTGTTTTTAATCGGAGATATTTTAATTAAGTCATCGGGCACCGATTGTTCTCCGAGGAAACGCGGTTCACTTTTTTTTCCGAAATATGATTAATTGTTTAGTCCCTTTTTTTGTGTTTTTGATATTTGTTTTATCTTTTTTTTTGTGTGGTTCCTGAATCTACGTGAAGATAAATGCAAAACTACATTGCACATTTAAATTAAATTTCAATTATTTAGAAGTAAAAATTATATGATCGTGTAAAACATACAGAGTCTATATATACGAGCAGGGAAAACTGGGGAATGACTGGGCACGCGCCATGCAAGAGCCTGCTGCGCGTGAAGGAACAAGTGCTCTTCTTTGGATTGGGGAATGTTGTTATCATAATAATAATGCAAAAACAAAACAAATTAAAGAAAAAAGCATTAGCAAAACTAAGTATAAAAAAAGGGGAAATAAGTAAGCTTGTGATTACTTTAAAATTAATAGACAAAAGAGAAACTATTGTTTTTTTTTAATTTTAATCCAAACATGAATAGTCACCTTTGTTGTAAAACCTTTTCTAAAACAATTTAGTAATATAATAGAGACAAAGAAATATCCGTAAGAATAAGGTGGTTTTGATTTCTGAATCATCTATCAAGATAGATAAGGGTAAGATCCTAAAGATAGAACCTTATCCTATGGTAAACTCCATGTATCCTTCTTACATGGCTGAATCCGGAAAAAGAAAAGAAAGAGGGAAAAAATAATGCTGATCTGAGCACAAGAAAGAGAGAAGGTCTTCACCAATTAGACCCTCCATGATTACCTTGATCAAGTTCACGCACTAGACGACCTCCTCTGTTAGACTTTAGAATATGACATCCTCGATCTGACATGGAATTGGACTCAAATTGGCAATACAGTTCCTAGAGGATAAGTGAAAGAGCTTGTGCCCTTTTGGTGTTAAGCTGAGGGCTTTATATAGATCTTTGACTTAGCACTAGAGTTTGTTAGACCCTAATGCCACTAGGAAAGAACCCTAGAGGGGGTAAATAGGACTTATGCTAATCTAATCCGATTTAATACAAATTAAAAACTTATTAATAAGGTATCATAGCAAATAAGATATACAACAATTATATGCAAGGATAAACAATGTAAACAAAGGGTAAAATAAACAAACTACAAAATAAACAAGATAGTGGTCACTATGAGCAATAGACAATAGCGACAAGAGTGAAATGAACAATAAGCACAAGTGAGACGCCAAGGCAATCACAAACACACAAAGATGATAACGGAGTTCGGACCTTCCGTCCTACGTCTCCGCTCCCCACTATCGGGGAGAAATCCACTATCACACCAGATTTTCGACGATCACCCAAAAACGTTTACACCTCACACTCGGTTTTCTAGCTCACCGAAAACTTTACAATCAACACTCTTGCAATCTCACTCTACACCCTCTAAGTGTTGGTCTTTAACCCGTGTCTCCCTCAAGTGCTCGGATTTACAACCTCTCCCTAAATTTTACTACCGACGCTATTCTTCTTAGGACGACCCCGTCTCTCACCACACACTCCTCTCGGTGTACAAGTGTATTACAAAGTGCATCCTCACAATAAAAGCACAAATACAATAATTTATTCTCTAATATGGATGAGAACACAAATAAACTCACTCTCAAGACACAACCCCACAACCCAAATATACTATGTATAAAAATACTAAAGCTCAATGGTTGTGTGTGTAAGCAATGAGTAAAACAAATCTAAACTCAATATAAATCTAGCTTTAATAAAAATGATTAACAAACAAATAAATATAAAGCTAGAAAGAGTTTAGGAAAATTTCTCTATAGATCAAGAGCGAGAGAGAGAATGGAATGAAGCTCAAACACCAAAGACGATCTCCTCTTCCTCTTGTGAAAATTTCTTCACAAACTTGTAAACATACTAAACAAAATTTTTAAACACACTTAAAACTCTTTTTAAATCTCTCTTGTTAGGTAGGAATGATAAATGCAATGGGGGTATATATAGGATAGAAGAAAATAACCCAAGAAAACCCCTAAAACCCACAAAACAACAAAACCAGAAACTAGTCATTACTGTGCAACGACTACTTCGATGGTCGACCGTAGAGACACGTCCGGTCGATCGCGAATGGCTAAAAACAGAACTGGGTCTCTGGACAATTGGCGGCCGCCCGCCGCGACCACTCTGGTTGACTGCGAACAGATATATCAGATACCCAGGTTTAAAAACAGTTTTCTGACTTTTAAACTTGATTTAAAAATAATAAACAAATTCAGAAAAATATAAAACTTTAGGAAATGGTTGTAAACATGAAAATAAACATGTTACAAAATAATCCAAAATATGAAAATGAACATACTTGAAATTTAATGTTTTGACTAAACCATGTTTTAAAACTTTATAAAATAATTATATAGACTTGATAAAAGATATAAACTATTGTTGTTAAGTCTATAAACCAAAAACACAATGTTTTATCAAAATACACATATTATGCAATAAAACATTATTTTATTGAATTAAATAAACTTGATATTGATGAAATCATATATAAGCATATAAACATGAAACAAGTATATATATATATATAAACAAACAAAAACGTGTATGTGTATATATGATTGAGCTTAAAGTACCAACACACATAATATAAAACCTAAACTAAATTACTCAACCTATATTGATCTTCTATGTAACTCAACTTGGTACACTTTGCAGATGAAGCTTGATCTTGGATCTTTAACTTGAATGTGCAAGGCTTCATACCGATATTCCGCCAACCTTCATTGGATATGATCGTTGTGGCGCAATTCCATTCATCCTCCAACATATTATTTGCCTAGAATAAATATGAAAATATAAATACTAGACAAACAATATTAGTTATAAATTATTTGTTAAAACATCATCAAAACAAAAAGGCCAACGGAGTTGCCAACCAATTATTGAGAACAATCCAAATGTTAGATCAATTTCACCCACTGAGCCTATGATACGAGTCACTGAGAGAGCACCATTGACCGCAGAATTATCAAGAGTGGGTTGAGAAGAAGATGATAGAAAACACAAGAACAATTCAGTTTTGGTGAAGGAAAATACCTTATCTAGATTATGAGAATAATAGATTACAAATCCCTCTCTGACAATCTCTCTAGAATCAAGAACAAACTTCCAATTCTCTTTAAACCCTAATCTCTTGGTTAGGATCTCACCTCTCTAATTTCTTTGATTGTTTAGAACCTTAATGTAAAACCCCAAAAAATTGAATATTTTATAATAAATAATAAATGTGTTACATTATGAAAAAAATAATATTTATTAATATTTGAGTATGCTAGGAATTAATTTGAGATCAATTCAATGTATATATGTGAATATAGAAGTGGTATCATGCACACGTGCACGAGCCTAAATTTGGGGAAAACGACCAGTTAAAAGTATATGTATTTTTCACACCGAAGGAGTTGGAATATGGAAAAACTTAAAAGATCAAAGTTGTAGGTCTCTTCAAGAGCTTTCTAACAAATCTTATATCACCTCATGTCGAGGTCGGATATGAAAGTTATGGCCAAAATACCGAAGGTTATTTTTCTAGTCAAACTAGGTTTCCTGATTCGGGTCAAACAGATTTGTTTCGGGTTTGCCTCTATAAATACATATGTTTTTCACAAAAATCCCTCTCTTTTATTATATTTATGAACCCTAACAGCCACCATCTCTTCTCAAAACCCTAGATATATTTTTTTATGAATTTTAAGAGCTTTGTGGAGCACAATACCGACACGAGGGCGAGATCTTCGACGTGTGACAAGAGAGAACGGGTTGTTTATGCTCGTGGATTGCTTGCTGTTTATCTCAGAGGCTTAGAACAATATTTGAGGTAAGATTATATTCATTCAAACCTATCTCTATAGTTAAATAACTAGTATAGATGATTAATATGATGTTGAATATGTGTTTTCATGCTTTAATCTTAACCTGAGGTGTTAAAAATCATATTTTTGATAGTAAATCTTAAATCAATGCTATATTAGTAATCTTTTCTTACTATTTATGATAGTATCATGATCATTATCATTAGGGTTATTCATAATTTTATTTATATAGGAGAAATTTAAGTGATGTACTAAATATATATTTTCTGCAGAAAACTGTAGCACTTGTATAACTTTTAACTGATATTTTAAAATAGCAAATAAATTCTAAATTTAACCAAACTAGTTCCAAATGAAAGATATATGTATCTAGTTTCTAAAACAGAAAATCATTCTTAAAAAGAGTTTTTATAGAGAAAGATATGTTATGTTTACTAATAATATGTCCTGCAGAAAAACTGCTGCACATGTATAATGTTTAACTGGAGATTTGTGATAACAGATGAACTCCAAACTGAACCAACTTTATGCCATTTGAAAGATGTGTGAATCTAGTTTTCAAAACAGAAAACCATTTGTAAAAATAGTATTTCTAGAGAAAGATATATTTGTTTTACTAACAAAAGTCCCGTCTATTTTCCTGCTCGTTTTGTGGAGCTGTGTTGCGCCGTTTTGAGATGCGTTTGCGGAGTTTTGAGCCGTTTGATGTTACACATATAGTTATGAATATGTTGTGTTACATATTTTAGAATACCAAAGGGATTATGATAAATTTTTATTTGATCATATTTGAATTAGATATCGTTCATATACATGTTGGATGTCGTTGATGACCACAGCTCAGTACTATATGGGATAGTGCGTCAACATACCAGATATACACGGTTTATACATAAGGTGAATGTCGTTGATGAGTACAGCTTAGTACTATATGGGATAGTGCGTCGACATACCAGATATACAAAGATTTATATGAGGTGGATATCGTTGATGAGCTCATTTCAGTACTACATGAGATAGTGTGTCGATATTCCACATGTACAGGCCATTGAATCGGATTTTAGGAGGCTTGATCTAGCCGTCCGTCCCGTACTAGGGTGCAATGAGGCTCGTGAATCGTATTTATAGGATGCCTATTTAGTAGTCCGTCCCGCGTTCATGTTACGCACTGAGATCGCGATGAGACTAATGAGCCGTGTACACAGTTCAGGATACCTACAGGGTAGTCCGTTGTACTGAGACAGTTACTTGATAGCCTAAGTATGACAGATGTAGAGATACGACCTGCCACTGAGCTATATGACCGAGATACGTTGCTTTTGAAAGTATACAAAATTATGTGTTGGTATTTTATTCTATCTCTCTAGTGATAGTGGAAGATATTATAAATACGATGTGTTGATGTCCAATTTCTTTTACTGCCTTCTTTATTTCTTAGTTGGAATCAATGATTAGAGATTCACAACTTGAGATATATGGTATATATATGAGGGTTTCCTTGTTTAGATTATTTCGCTCGATGTACTACATCTCGTGTTGTAGATTTCTAAATGTTAATCCCACTTAGATACGGGGAAATGAATCTAGGTAGACTATGCTTAATAGATAGAGCCTTCACTCCATCTAGCAGCCCTTCCCCTGGGGCAGATGGATGTAATTTTGCTGTAGCACTTTGACGTTCTTATTGTTGTTCTTTTTCTTTTAAATTACTTTTCAGGTAGTTCGGAGTTTCGGAGAGCCGCAGGGTGACGAAGTTCTGGCATAGTCACCGTCGCGTATTTTTACTTGTAGAGACTCCACTGTAGTTTTGAGTTTTATTCAGACATTAGAGTTTCATATTCATATTGTAAAGGCAGTGTGCCTTAGTACGATTTTTAGTTGATTCATGTTAAGTCATTTTCATTATTCAGATAATAGATATATTATAGTTGAGATATGATTCTTTTTTATGAGATATCTCTTCTATATCATGTCTATTACATTTATTCCCTTTATTTTGCCTATTTTGTACTTGCACTTATATTTGGTTTCACTAGAGAATATTGCTGTGATTGGTGAAACATGTTTATGCACAGTGTGGGTGCATGACAAGTTTGACATCTCTGGTTTCACTTTGGATTGCAGCATTGTGTGAACCCAGGGGCGTCACACCTAAAACAATCCTCTTTATAGAGTTTACAACATGGATGACAAACTTGTAATTAAACAAACCAAAATCAAACAAGAAAATAGAGTCTCAAACAAACCAGAAAGGCTCAGGAAACCATCGCGGTCGACCGCAGAGACCATCGCGGTCTACCGGATCCAACGACAGAAACCAAAACCTATTACATGGTTTGGGTTGTCGACCGCACACGTCGCTACGGTCGATCGCCAAAAGTCCAGAGGCCTTCCAGGATTTGTGCACGTTCGCGATCGACCGCGGCGTCACGTGCGGTCGACCGCTAGAAGCTCAAAAAATTTCCTGCAGTTTCTTCCGTAATCTTCATCTTTATCACCTTTAACGACTTCGTCCACGTCTCTATTCTCAAGATATAATGAGAATCATCTATCCTCAAGTTCCCATGAGGATCTCTAAGCTTCCGAAGCAAGGAAGAAGATACACCCGTATTATGGCTCCCCCCTTTAGAAACTTAAAGTCCCGTTCAAGTTAGAACTATAGAAGAGTGAACTCGCGAGCCACTCCTTCTTTTCTGAACCACTTGGCCTTACTAGGAATCTGGTCTCGACATCCGATCAGAAACAACTCCTTCGTCCTACGTCTCGTCGTAGTCACCTTCCGCTCCAAATTGCAACCCTCTTTCAGTGGCTCCTCGTAAGAACTAATGCATAGCGCAACAAATTTCTTGCTTGCATTCACTAACCTCTTCGCTCGGTTCACCGTCACCAAGTTTGTCTCCTTCAGAAGAGATGCCGAACGAAATATAAACTTTTCACCATCTTTGATGAATGTGTACTTCTGAGCCCGCCTCTCGTAGATCGCATATCAATTCCATAAATAGGGATTTCTTAGTATAACCTGACAAACATCCAATGGAACTACGTCGCATGTGACCTCGTCAATATACGACTCATGGAGCGTAAATCTGAAAGTGTATTGATCAACTACACTCAGTCCTGTCTCCTTCTGAATCCAACCAATGGATAGGGCTTTGGATACTTGACTATCTTCAGACCCAGCTTCTGAACCAAGGCCATAGATATCAAATTCTTCTTGCTACCTGAATCAACTATGGTATCAACCAAACTGGTCTTCACCTGCACCTTAAGAATAAAGAGCTGTTCTTTAGGGTTGTCATCCTCTTTCGTGATCTGTTTCCCCATCATAAGATTGAGACTATTATTGGGTTCTGTCATCCTCGGGACTTTTTTCAGAACTTGAGCTATCACGTATGCCTTTTTCTCCTCCTTTTTCTTCAACCCCCTTGATTTGATATGAGGATACTTCTCCCAACACCGATCAGCTACGTGTCATGTCTTCTCACAATGACTACAAATCAGCCTTGCTTTTCCTGGATCACCCTTCTTCTCCTCCTCCTTGGATTGAGAACCACTAGACTCACCTCCAGTTTGTTTAGCCTCTCCTTTGGGTTCGTTGCTCCTCTTTTGCTTGCCTTCGATGACAATAGTCTTCACGCTCGCCTCTGCAATAGATTCCACCGTGAATAGCTTCATCTCATTCTGAATGTACCTGCTCAAACCCGCCATATACTTCATAAACATAGAATATTTCTACGTTGAATTATTGAGGATCATCGTCTGCTCCTGGAACTCCGTGATGCATTCTTAAACGGTTTGATTGACTCTTTGGTGCAAGCCGTACCACTTGTACCAACGCTCCTCAAGGAACCCCACCGGGTAGAACTGTTTCCTCGGTAGCTCCTTGAATTTGTTCCACGACACCGTCTTCTTTTCCTGCTTGCAATAGGATTTCTACCATGTCAATGCATACCCCGAAAGCTTTAAAGTCGCGAACACGAGCTTCTCCTTGGATGAATATCCGTGAGGGTAAAATATATCTCCATCCGCTCAATCCAATCATCGACCCTCTCGACGTTGACACTCCCATCATAAATAAGAATCTCCACCTTGAAGTCTACTTTCAAATTCTGGTAAGAACCCTTACCCCCTTGATGCGGAACAGTCTTGACAATCTCGACCTCCTCATCAGAATCAGATTCCTCGACCTCCCCATCAGACTCTACAAGTTTCTTCTTACCTTTCGAAGAATATTCTTCCTTTTTGTCCTTTCCTTGGAAAAGATTGACGAGCTGTGTGAGAGCCGAACCCATTGTCTCTATCTGTTTCTCCAATGCATCAAGTCTCGCTGAACTATCCCCTTCAGTCATATTCTTCTTCCTTAATCTCAGAACTCATTCCAAAGAAATAAGGATCTCGCCTAGCTTCTTGTATTACGATCGGGTAAGGACCAACTTGATACGAGTCGCCGAGCGAGCACCCATGATCGCGGAATTATCAAGAGTGGGTTGAGAAGAAGACGATAAAAAACACAAGAACAATTTAGTTTTGGCGAAGGAAAATACATTATCTAGATTATGAGAATAATAGATTACAAACCCCTCTCTCACAATCTCTCTAGAACCAAAAACAATCTCCCAATTCTCTCTAAACCCTAATCTCTTGGTTAGGATCTCACCTCTCTGATTTCTCTGATTGTTTAGCCCTAAAACAATCATCTTTATAGAGTTTATAACGTGGATGACAAACTTATAATTAAACAAACTAAAATCAAACAGGAAAACAGAGTCCCAAACAAACCAGGAAGGCTCAGGAAATCGTCACCATCGCGGTCGACCAGATCCAACGACGGAAACCAAAACCTATTACAGGGTTTGACCGGTCAACCGCACACGTCGTTACGATCGACAGCCAAAAGTCCAGAGGCCTCCCAGGATTTGTGCAAGTTCGTGGTCGTCCGCGGCGTCACATGAGGTCGACCGCTGGAAGCTCAAAACGTTTCCTGCAGTTTCTTCCGTAATCTTCGTCTTTGCCACCTTCAACGACTTCGTCCACGTCTCTATTCTCAAGATATCATGAGAATCATCTATTCTCAAGCTCCTATGAGGATCGCTAAGCTCCCGAAGTAAGGAAGAAGATACACCCATATCAGCCTACTATACCATTAACTGATTTGTTTAATAAGCTCATTAAACAAATCACTCAAAAGTTAAAGGTCACACTAGACTAATTAGTCTGGTCAAATTACAAGCACAACAGTCTCTCTGTAACTATAGCCTGCGTTGCTGCCAGCTCTGCGCCCCGATGCCAACATGCTGCACCTATAAAGCACCCATTGCACCTCAACCCCAGCGCTTGCCTTCGGCAAGCCTTGACGCCACCACCTATGACTTGTTTTAAAAAAATGTAGCCACTAGGTTACAATGTGTGTGTGCACACTCACACACACAGCTCAGATTTTGGAAATCTTTTTTGCAAAAACGATAACAATACCCCCTTCAAAATTTAGATATTTACCAGATATATCCATCTAAAACACAACACAATCTGATTCAAATCAACCCGGACGGATCAAATGCAACGAACATGAACATTGGCACTCATTCACAAGGTAACTCAATCTCCCAGGATCGCTTCTCGCCTGATGGCATTCACAATTAGTAACGGGTTCATCTCCATCTCCATCCAACTAGATTTTATAAGCAAGCACACTAAAATAAACTTCATTTATCCAACCGATATATAGATTATATAGATTACAAATAGATGCAGAATTTACACGATATCACATACAACATCAAATGAACAACACCTCCCTGCATCATGACATTAATACATCACTACAAAGATACATATAATACGATGGTTTTAAGTTGTGCTCAGTGTTTAGATCTCTACGCTCCGTATTCTACAATTATTCCCTAAAACTTACATCTCAGTGCCAAGCTGATGCAGAGATCAAATTCCTGTTCTTCCAACCAAGCAGCAGAGCTCCATCCTTCTCAACCAAAGTGTACTTATCTTTGTAATACCCTAACAAAGTCTTGATCACAGAATTCACATAGGAGCTCAAAGGGTAAGGCTTAAACCCTGCCATACTTAGCCTCGATCTCCATTTCCCCAATAGCTACATTCACGATATCCTTCGCTAAGCAATGCTGCTCCACACTGATCCTCTCCTTACTATCCCTTGGCAATGTATCATCAATTGATTCAAACATGGCAGAATAGTAATCTAGGGTCTCAGCAAACCTCGTCAGGAATGGTGTTGTATTAGTGTTTGATTCCTGCTCGACTAAAGTCGTCACTTTTGGCGATAAACCCTTCACCATCCTCAGCAGCCCATCTCTAGGGTTATTCACATCGACACTCTCATCTGGAGTATGGTGAAGCTGGAGAGTGAAATTAACAGCGAGAGCTTCTCCTGGCCTTATATCGAGCATCTCTCTTTTAACAGCAGGTCCATAGACTGGCAGAGGGGTGAATTCGAGAGGAATGTTGAATTTCTTGGACATGTCAGATAACATTTTTCCAACTGGTTGTAAATTATCTCCTCGAGCATACTCTGATACTGGATCGTCAATTCCTGTGATTCTAACATGAGGGGGTCCACCAGGTCTAGCGGCTAAAGCCTGTATCAGAGTTATCCATTGTGTGCCCTGTGCAATCTGGAAATCTATGATGTGTATCTTATCCTCGTTCCTCAGTGCTTCGGCTATAGCTCCATTGGCAGCCATGTATCCAAATTTGAAGTAAGGGCAGATGTCATATAAAATTTTCATGTAGGACAGGAGTTCGTTACTCTCTGGCTGATGACACCTTAGAGCTCGGTAGATATTAGTGCCTGAGTTCTCACGACGAGCTACCAGACCTTCGAGCATATAAGCACCGAGCCTCTGGATAGGCTCCCCATTTATAGAAACAAAGGTTCGTGTTTCTTCTTTCAACGTTTCAAAGTCATTTATTCGGTTCTCAGCTAAGGCTTCAGCACACTTGATGAGAAGCTGCTTCACATCATTGCCACTCCTTGTGAGTTCCCTTGTCTCTCTTTGCCGCTTCTCTGGTCGGATAATCTCTTGGCTCATTTGCTGGATCTCAGGACTCCAAGTTCGAGACCGCTGCTTTATCAGCTGAGGTTGAGGCTGCTTCTTATCATCAGGCTCAGGGTTAGAGCTGGTTGTTCCTTCTTCAGTGTCAGGAGCCATAAGAACTGTCTCTATTTCTTGAAGAGCATATCTCATGCTCTGGCTTGAAACTGAGTAGGGTGATGGGGAACAAACTTGAGTGCTCTCTCGAATTTGAACTTGTTGAGATTGATTGAGTGGAGATGAGTATCGAGAGGGGCTGTGCCCTGAGATGGTCTCTGTAGAACTGTATTGTAGCTCCTGGCTGTTGCCCGGTATTGATAAAGTATCAGGTTCGAAATGAGTAGAAAGAGGTGAGTTTGGTGAGTTCCCAAGATCAAATTTCATGCGGTGCACTGTCCATGTAGAATATGGGGGAGGAGATGATTTTGGATCAGCTAATCCATATTTGAGAGGCCGGTGGGAGTCCATACTAAGAGGATGACATCAGTTCTTCATGGATTCTGCAAAAAATTGACATGAGTAAGAACACATCTTGCAGCTTGCGTCTGAAACTAAGATGAAGATCAAAATGGCAAGCAAGCGTAGATATTTTAACAGTGTCTGTCTCTTCTTTTCTTTTCTTGTCTTTTCTTTTTTTTCCCTTTTTCCCTCCTTTCGTTAGAAATATTATAAGGTGTACAATGATATTGCACAAAAGGATTTGTGCAGAAGTTCTAAAACTAGCACGGTACCTAAATTTATATCCACAAAACTAGAGTAAAGTTCCTTCCTACATAACTATTACAAAATAGAGGTACAAAACCAAGAAGTTTGACCTACAAAACAAAAGGCTCCCAAACATATAAAGATTATTAACCAAGCATGACCTGTTACATGGATTGATTTCCACTAAGAAAACAAAAGTACTCTATACATGATTGGAATAAACTGGGTAGTGTGAAACTATATTACTTGAAGTTCTGAATATAGCAGCACTGATCGGACGTACACAGAATCATGACTACTTATGCAATTATGTTTACCTCAGTACAAGATCCATAACATTTCCAGTTACCCACATAACGTAATATGTCAACCAAGACTTTCTGAAACTGTTTCATGACAATACACAGATAACCTGTCCAAGAAGTTTTCAAGAAAATATGTCATTCTTAATGTAATAGAAGGAATGCGGTGTCAATATACCGATAAACCATCAAAACATGATAAATGTGATATGTCCACTAGAGAGCTGATGTATAGAGAGGATGGT
>NC_033796.1:22104529-22117059 GCF_001876935.1 Asparagus officinalis
TGGGGGGGGGTGGGTTTATTTTTTGGTCAAATTAGTTTCTAAGTTAGCCTTTTGTAGGCTGTCTAAAAATTATTGCAGATAACTCGTCCCCATAAAACACTGATGATGAAAGTTACAATCTGATGACTTTCACAACAACCGATGAAAGTTCCAACCTGATGACTTTCAAGATAACATACGAGAGTTACAAATTGACGGCTCTCATATTTCAAAGAGCCAAATGCAAGGATTACAAGATGACAATCCTTGCAACATTCGAAAAAGAGATTACAATTAATGATCTCTTCGATTCAAAACGTGAGGCTACACCCCGCGTTCCGATTAAAAACGTGAGGATCACCCCCGCGTTCTACTTCCAAAACGCGAGGGTCACCTCCGCGTTCCAATTCCAAAACACGAGGGTCATTCCCGCGTTTTAAATTTCAAACGCGAGGGTCACCTTCGTGTTCCAAGCTTCAAACGCGAGGCTCACTTCCGCGTTTCAGAAGCTTAACGCGAGGCTCGCTCTGGAACACAAATCTCACGTTTGACTTGTTCAAACACGTTTTGAATGGTTCCAAAACCGTTTTACACGTAATTAGGGCATTAAACCCCCATTATGGAGCGATTTAAGGGGTCAGTTACATCCCTTTAACCCTATAAATACCTGGGTTTACAGCTGAAACAAAGGAGGGACCTTTGGAGCTAGAGTTAACTTGGTTAAAGCTTAATTTTGGAGAGAGCTCTTGGTGGAGCTTTTGGCTTGGTTCTTGAACCATTTCATATTATCATTTTTGAAATTGGTTCTTTGGCTAAAAAAAGATTCATTTCCTCTCTGAAATCAACTCTTTCTTGAGTTCAAAACTCGTTACGAGTTTAAACTTGCACTGAAAGTGCTTCTCAACTCGTTTAAAGTTCCAAAACTTGCATTGCAAGTTCTTCTAAACTCGGTTAGAATTCAAAACTTGTCTCGCAAGTTCTTCCTGACATTGAGTCAAAAGGAATAGGAAAAGTTCCACAAGGCTACGTGCTCGGATCATCAACGGGATACAAGAATCAAACTCCCATCGACACCAAGAAGGACCCAGTTTTAAATAAAGAGAAGGATCTTTGTCGATTCCCTCTCTCTTTTGTAAATCGGGGAACCGATAAGAAACATTATAATTTCTTTTTCTAAGTCAGTTAGAGAAAGGTTACTGTGAAAGATTGTATTCATTCTTTTTCTAAGTCAATTAGGGAGTTTAATACAAATTTTATTTCTCAAATTTTCTAGCATTTTTCTCGCGAACACTTTTTAATATCAACCTTTTTGGTAAACTACCAAATAAATTAGCTTGTAAGCCTTATTAGAAAGTTCGTACACCCCAACTTTTAAAAAACTAGCTAATAAGCTAATCTAAATAAACCAGGTTTGATCAAACAAATTGCTATTCTACCCCAAAAAAATTTATACACAACATTTATCATAAATGTCAAAAGGCACCACAAGCTAACATAGGTCAAAAACTTAACAAAAATAAATCCATCCAAACACCCTCATAATCTTAGCTATGAAAGCTGATGTGTAATCTTAACATTTCCAAATGCAAAACACAGGTTATTGTTAGGACAAACTCGGGCCCAATAGAGCAGGGTCCCAGCGAAAAGTAGAGTGTAAGTAATAAAATGAACACAGATATTTACGTGAAAAACTCTCTAAATGAATTTGGGATAAAAACCATAGGCAATGATAAAATAATTCACTATGAGGAAAAACTTTAGAGTTAGAATCTCTCTTTACAAGGAGAAATTCTCTCTGTTTTTCTCTCACTCTTCTATATATGGAATTGTTATTGTTTCTAGGATGGATTTTTTCTGAAGAGTTTTAGACGCATTTATAGTAGCCTGGAAATCATTATTCATAATTTTTTAATAATTTTTTCTTTAAAACGGTGCCTAACTTTCGGTGAATGATTTGTGGTGGGGCCCATGCCCTTTTTCTCCTTTAACAATTTTCGCTGACAATCTCCCGTTTGAAGATTTGATTGAATATCAATCATATATTCATACTATTCTTTTTATCTTGTCATCTTCACGTTGCTCACGTCTCCGACAGACCACAAGAGGATCAACAAAAAATAAATTTGACAGTATTGTCTGCTTTTATCAAAAAATTTGCTAGATTATCTTTGGTGTGAATTTTCTTCATATCCACTGTTCCTTCTTCCACTTTCTCACGAACGAAGTGGACTGAATTCGAATGTGCTTTGTCTTTAAATGAAAAGCTGGATTTCTTACTAAATGTAAAGTACTCTAACTGTCACAAAATAAGAAAATCTTCTTTTGTTCATGCTCGAGTTCCTCCAGCATCATCTTTAACCATATCGTCTATTTACTAGCTTGTGTAGCTGCTACATATTTTGCTTCTGTTGAAATAACCACAACTGATTGTAATTTTAAAATCCAGTTTAAAACTCCGCTAACAAGTACAAATACATAGCCTATGGTAGATTTGCTATTATCATGATCACCTATATAATCAGAATCAACATATCCATTGATAATAAAATCGGATCATCCATAACATAATACAACATTTGATGTTCCCTTAATATATCTTAGGATCTTCTTTACAGCATTCCAATGCTCTTTACCAGGATTCGTCATGTATGGACTAACCACTCTCACTGCTTGTACAATGTCTGGTCTTGTACAAATCATAGCGAACATTAAACTTACCACTGCTGATGCGTACGATACTCGAGACATCTCCATCATCTCTTCTTTACTGCTAGGACTCAGAGTGGAGGATTAACTTAAAATTAACAGAAAATGGGGTAAAAATTGACTTACAATCTTACATATTGGAACGCCGCAAGATTTTCTTTAAATAATTTTCTTAAGAAAGTCAAATCTTCTTATTAATTTTGTCTTGGTAAATTTACATCCATGGAATCTTGTTTGTAGATCCTAAATCCTTCATTTCAAATTTTCTAGCCAATTGTATCTTTAATTCTTTGATTCGATCTTTATTCGAGAATTGTCAGCCGAAATTCTTGAAGGAGAAAAAGAGCATGGGCCCCACTACAAATCATTCGTCGAAAGTTAGACATCATTTTGAAGAAAAAATTATTAAAAATTATGAATAGTGATTTCCCAACTGCTATAAATAGGTCTAAAACTCTTCAGGAAAAATCTATCTCAAAAACAATAACTCCACATATAGAAGAGTGAGAAAAATAAAAAATCTCTCCTTGTAAAGAGAGGTTGTAACTCTAAAATTTTTCCTCATAATGAATTCTTCTATCATTGACTGTGATTTTTACCCCAAATTCATTTAGAGGATTTTTCACGTAAATCTTTGTGTTCATTTTATTGCTTCTGCTCTATTTTTCGCTGGGATCCTGCTCTATTAGGCCCCGAGTTTGTACCAACAAATGATATCAAAACCTGACTTAGGGTGCGTGTATCTACGTATCGTATGCTCTATGACTACCACCAAAGATGGATCCTCCACGTCAGAAAATAAATTTAGATTATCATTTATCCCTTGAAGGCGATGAGTACTATTCATGAGTATAATATTGTTCATAAATACGAAAAGAAGAACGAAACTTAGCTCCAGTGGGAGTCATACCCATGATAGATCAAAATTAAGTAAGAAAAATATCAAATGCTACAACTGTGACAAAAAGGGACACGTAAAATCGGAGTGTTGACACAATAAAAAGAATGGTGATAAAAAATAATTAGAGCCATCAACATCTCAAGGATGCATTGTCAACACATCAGACGATGGTAAAATTTTATATAGTGGAGCAACTGCTATGGATAAAGGCAGAAAGATATTTGATGATGTCTGACTTCTAGATTCAGCAACGTCCTGACACATGACCTCCCGAAAAGAATGGTTTACATGAACTTATCTTAGGAGGATCTGTATTCATGGGCAATGATCATGCCTCAGAGATTCTATTGGCACTATCAAAATAAAAATATTTGATGGTACAATACGCACAATTCAAGATGTGCAACATGTGAAAGGTTTGAAGAAGAATCTATTGTCTTTAGGATAATTAGATGAGCTAGGGTGCAAAACCCATATAGAAAATAGGATCATAAAAATTGTTAGAATGACGCTTATTGTGATAAAAGGAGAAAAGATAGTTGTAAATCTATACATGCTCAAGGAAAAAACACTACATGAAGCTGATTCATGTGTGGCATCAACTAATCATGGAGAAAAACAAACCATGATGTTGTATCACAAATTAGACCACATGTCAGAACGAGGCTTGAAAATTCTCTCCGATCAGAAGCTGCTTTCTGGACTTAATTCGGTAGCTCTTCCATTCTGCAAGCATTATGTTACAAGTAAACAGCATTGGTTGAAGTTCAACACATCGAGTTTTAAAAGGAATGCTATTTTGGAACTGGTTCATTCTGATATATGACAAATACCGGTTACATCCATAAAAGGAGCAAAATATTTTGTGTCATTTATTGATGATTACTCCAAGAGATGTTAGGTGTATCCTATTAAGAAGAAGGCGGATGTGTTCTCAATTTTTAAGGCCTACAAAGCGCGAGTCATCTTGAATCAGAAAAGAAGATCAAGTGCTTAAGGTCAAATAATGGAGGAGAATACACAGACGGTGAATTTTTTACATTCTACAAGCAAGGAGGCATCAAAAGAAAATTCAATACTGCATATACTCCTCAACGAAATAGAGTCCGGAGCAGATGAACAGAACTCTGTTAGAAAGAACAAGAACAATGTCTGTAACTACATATCTGGATAAAGTCTTTTGGACAGAAGTAGTAAAAATCGTCTGTTATGTGGTGAATCGATCTTCATCAACCGCAATACAGTTAAAGCCGCCGATGAAGATGTAGACCGGCAAACTAGTTGATTAATCCAACCTTCACATATTTGAAAGTCCAGTGTACGTAATGTACAATACCCAAGAAATTATAAAACTAAATTCAATAGAAAATGCATATTCTTAGGGTATGCTAACGGAATAAAGGGGTATTATTTGTGGGATCCCACTACTCGCAAGGTTATCATCAGTAGAGATGTGATCTTTGTAGATAACCAACTACAAAGTGAAGAAAAAAAGCAGTTCAAGAAAGGACTCAGAGAATGTAGTTGTTCAGGTAGAAAATGATTCAAATTGTTCTGAAGCAATACCAGAGCATGATGTACAAGAACCAATCGAGTCCGAGGCTCCAGAAATTTGAAGGTCAACTCGTGAGAGAAGATCTCTGACTTTGTAGGAGTATAACCACCAACTTGACACTCAGAGTATATTATGGAGAGGAATGTTGCATACTGTCTTTTAACAGAGGATGGAGAGCTATCAACTTTTCATGAAGCTATAAACAGCACAGATGCATCTTTGTGGATGACAGCAATGCAGGAAGAAATTGAAGCTCTCCATAAGAATAAGACTTGGGTACTTGTGTCACTACCACAAGGAAGGAAGGCTATCGAACATAAATGGGTCTACAAGATTAAGCGAAATGGAGATGATCAAGCGGAGCGATATCGTACTAGATTGGTAATAAAAGGATATATACTCAAAAAGAAGGTAGTGACTTTAATGAAATATTTTCTCCTATAGTTCGACTTACAAAAATCCGAATAGTCATGGCTATGAGCGCTATATTTGACTTACATCTAGAGTAGCTAGATGTGAAAACAACATTTCTTCATGAAGATATTGAAAAAGAAATTTATATACTCCAACCAGAAGGCTTCGAAGGAAAAGGAAAAAAGAACTTAGTTTGCAGATTGAACAAACCTCTATACGGTCTAAAACAGACGTTGATGTGTTGGTACAAGAGATTTGATTCATTCATAGCCTTAGATACAACAGACTTAATTCAGACCATTGTGCATATTTCAAGAGGTTTAGTGAAAATAACTTTGTTATCTTATTGTTGAATGTTGACGATAGTTATTGTATGAACTAGACAGCTTCGTCAGGATAGGCCTCAACCAGCTCCAACAAATTGTTCTTCATCCAGTGTGTGTGGGCTAGGCTGAAAGCAAATTTATAACCATTGGCTTGAAACTTTGAAAGCTTACATGGAAAGCTATATAAATGGTAGATATGTACATTGTGCTATACTTCTATGCAATAATCCATTAATCCAATATTTCAGTAAAGCTAAAGCGTTCAAAGTATAGGGCCAACCCTTGTACAGGTCTGTTAGCCCTTTCCATGGTTATAAGCCAAACTGCCCAAGAAACTTGTCCTATCAGCTCAAATCAGAAACATAACCTCCCAACACAAAGTATCTGCCTCTGTCTATGGGCTTATACAGCAGGTTACACTTATAAACCATGCACATTTTGCCATCACACTAGTTGTCATAATTGCTTGTTTTTTTTAACACAAAACGCTCAATGAAGATGTGTACAACTCCTTTGCTAGCAACACAACACCTATCAATTTATATTTGTACCTAAGAACATGCATAATGACGCTAATGTAAAATCTGGAGCATTCTACTAGTGCTAAGAGCGAAGAGCGAAGAGCAATAAAATCAACACCAGTTTTCCACCACCGGAAAGTAACAAAATAAAAAGGTATTAGAAATAAAACCTTGATGCCTGATGTCAAAACCAAACTCTGTTACAAAATGGACTGCAAAACATTCCATAGGCTCAAATATTTAATTGTTAAGATCAGAGTAATTACCAAAAGTAAGGGGCGTAAAAATCTCTAAATCATACCTAAGCTACGTGTATATGACCTTCCCCTGTCTACAAACTAAAGCCCAAGGTGCCATATTTTAGGATGTTTATTGCATCACTCTGTGAGTCCCCTCAATTCGCAAAATATTATACAGCAAATTCTCCTTACTATCAACTTCTGACAATGCAATCAACGAAGCAGACGCCAGTATTGCACTTAACCCAATAAATGAGAAGGTGCATGACCCTAATTTCTCTAAAAATATCTTTTCACAATCAAATAACTACGGAGAATTTTTACAAATTAAAACATATTGAAGAACCTATAATCCCCAAAAAAATTTGCTCATCACACTTTCTTACCAAAAATGATAAAGAAAATTCAGAATTTGTAACCGAAACACCCTCTCCCAAGATTAAAAAAAAAAGCCTCAACTCTTGCAAGATTAGCTAATTCAAGTAAAAGTTGGTCCAATTTCTTAAAGTACTCATTCAACCCTGATTACGTTAAGTATTTCGTCGTAATCCATACCCTAATTGCTAAAAAAAGGCATAAAACCTTTCTAATTTCTTTCACACCAACAAAACACAGAAATATAATATAAAAAGATAGATAGGGAAAATGAACAAAAAATTGTACTAAAAATAGAAATTCAAACTTAGTCCCCAAGGAAATGAAATAATCCAACAAAAACTTCTTACCGATTTCTCGTCCAAGTCTCCCCAAATTATATCCAAATCCTCCTTTTCCCTTTTCTCTACAAAAAAAAAAGAAAAAAAAAAAAGCTTTCCTTCCCCTCTTCTCTCCAGAAAAACGCTCTCTTTTCTTCTTATCACTCTCTCCCTCTCTCGGTAAAAAAACTCGGAAGTGTGCAATCTCTCTCTTGGCCTTTTATGAGCACGCGAGGGGAGCTCGTACGCGTGACGGCGTCAATTAACGTCGAGCCCACGAGTCAGCCCGCCCGCGTCTTTGACTCCCCTTCAAATAACGGCCCCGTAACGTGCCTCACCGCTGACGCCTTCTGGCGCTCACGCGCCTCGTGCGCGCAAGCTAGCCTCGCCTTACGCGTGTCTGCTAACCTGAGCCCGCACGTGACATGCCTCCCGTGCAGACGGCACGCGTGACCCTTGGTAGACGGCGGTTTGACACATAGGATAAGGACGCAAGCTACGTGGACAGATTGTTTTCCGTTCGATTCTAATCTAATGGTGGCATATGTTTAGATCCTTTGACGCCATTTGGCCCGTACGATCGAGGTGAGTGATGACTTGGACGAGGGCGCTTGTGGGGCCCCATGTTGGAGGTAGAGCCATTGGAACTAGGAAGCTGCGGGGGCATCTAGAAGCACACGCCAGTATTTATTAATTAATTATTTTCAGAACAGAAAAGAGAAATGAGTTTCTCGTCCTTTTTTTTGGCAAAGTATATGGTACATCAAGTAAGATCTGACCTCTCAAACTTCATGCTTCATGAGGTGTAATGAAATGTATAATAATAAAGAAACTGGGATTTTAATAAGTTTCTCGTCGAAGCGGTTGAATATTTTTAAAATTATTATGAATTTTGGATAATAATAAAGAAACTGGGATTTTAATAAGTTTCTCGTCGAAGCAGTTGAATATTTTTAAAATTATTATGAATTTTGGATAATAATAAAGAAACTGGGATTTTAATAAGTTTCTCGTCGAAGCGGTTGAATATTTTTAAAATTATTATGAATTTTGGATTATTATAGAAAAACTGTCCACAATTTATAGCATTATCCAATAAATCATCTCCATTTTTTAATTTTGAGGTTTCATTCATGTAAGTTTCTTTTTTGTCATATCAGTTAGGTGTAATGGTTTATTACAACCACTAATCTCGATTTTTATCATCACCTAATTCACTTAAGTTTCTTAAGATCTAAACTTTATATTATTGACGAACAAATTTTTATAAGCGAAGTGTTTCATCTTTAAATTCTCACAACAAAAAAGAAAAAGAAAAAAACCAAATAACAAGACAAATTTTCTTACATTTTACTACTTTAAGATCCCCATAAATTGACTCATTCGTTGACTCCTGTTTAATAGAGGATTGCCACATTTGTTGATGTTAGGAAATTAAATGTAAAATCACAATGTTCAGAAGGTGAATTATATTTAAATGACTAAGATGTTGGTCAATTGAATTTGAATCCCACATCTACACCGAAAATGTATCAAAAAATGTCATTTCCAGTGGACGGTGGTGGGACGAATTATAAGCATCTATTGACCTAAAAATAAGAATAAAATATTATAAAACTATACTATATGAGATGGAAATGTAGTCAATACATTTTATAATCAGCTTCATTATACCGTATACAAAAACTATTTCAACTAATTGCTTAATTTTTACCACACTCGGTACATTTTATCATCTACTAGGGGTGCAAGTTTTGTTAAAAATATGATAGGAATATAAGAATATTGCAGATTTAGAGAAATTTGCAATGCAATTTTAATAATTGATAGGAGTGCGAGTGCCCATAACACCACATGTAGATCCGGCCTTAGTTGATATTTAGGTGTGTACGATGTATGGAGACCCTGCATGTATAAAGGATTACACGGTGAATTCAGGTGAATGTAAATTTTAGCACATATTAAACATCTCAAATGAAAAAAGTTCTCGTTTAATAGTCGACCTGATTACTTTAATGACCATCGAGTTATCTCAAACTTTATCAACTGAATACTGCAATAGGATTACGTAGATGCATCCAATCTTATAAGCTTCCTGTTTAGTTTAATACTCTCACAACAAGCCCACCAGCAGTTTAAAAAATAATTATGATTAAGAAAGTTTCGAAGTCTTCAAATGCACTAAACTCAAAATTAATAGCCTCATTAGAGACAATTTCTTCCCTTTTGTGTTTATGAACTCGCATGTATATGTGATCTTGTTGAAAACGTCTTTAAAAAACTTGCGATTAACCGGTCATTTTTCAAGTTTTCTACCATTAGTGATCTAGCTTTTGTCAGCACCACTATGAAAAGATGTAAGATGACGATTGACGATGAGAAGATACTACTACAAAACGAGAGCCAAGTCATGTTTGATCATATCCCATAGAAAATCGAATCCTCTCAATTTTATATATATTTCACAACGTTTAGATTCATTTCTAGATTATCATATCATATCATATACTCCCTTTAAAAGTAGGAGTTTGAGAAAAACTTTTAGTAGACAAAAATACTCTTAAAATTCAAATACCAATCCATTAAGTAAGAGGAATTTGATAAATTAATGAATTCTTATTGGATATACATAGTATGAAGATAAGAATATAGTCTAAATTGAAATGTAAACCTGAATGAAATTATTAAATGTCAAATTTACAAATGTATACAAGATGAATGGCTTATATGCAAAAACCAAGCAAATTAGTCAGACAAATAATGTCTGCCTCAGAGGTCGAACACCAAAACTACGCAGACCTACAAATGTACATAATGTGGACCGGTTATTTGCAAAATCCACCAAACAAATTAAAGAGACAAAATCATTCTGAAAATTATAAAAAAGGAAAATTAAAACAAGCGGCTACGATATGAGGGCACAACGTGACATTTCTCACCAACTAAAATTCAAGTAATTCACAATACTGCAAAAATAGTTTTAAAGTTTAATTATATTATTATTATTTAAATAGAACTCAATTTATAATTGTTATCCTCTCACATGCAACATCACATACCAATGTTTATAAGCCAATAAACTACAATAATTTCCGTAGCACTTTCATCTCCTTCTACATGTATATGTGTAGGGTGAAAATTTGATTCTTCCGAAGAAAGGAGTTTCGTTTGTATTTATAAGAAAGCTTATTATTACAAATAACAAATCAATGTTTACAACAGAAGCATGAGGGAGCCCTCTTGTTTTGCCGGAGGTGTGGAAGACTTTTAGATGGCTACACTAGGACGCTAGTCGTCGATGCTCGGGTCGCAGTCATAGCTTACCCTTGGCCGTTTGAAATGAGCGTTGCCTGAGAGCTAGGTTCGCGTAGAAGCTCGCGGGCTAATAGAGTTCGGGTTCTGCTTAGTTTCGTTCGGCGATCGCCGAGCTCGGAACTAGGCAGCCCGGTGCTGATAATGCAAGGATTTGCTAACAGCTTAGCGTCTCAACTTTTTTCCTCCAAGCGTTTTGCCGACCTCTCTTCCATCGGTGCTGGAATGGCGACTTATTTAAATGCAAAGAATGGACAGCCTCGGCACTTCTCCTTGAATTGTGGATGTGACCACATCCTCTTCAGAGAACGGTCTCGCCATTCCTCGCATACCAATGAATGGTCATTCCAGGGATTGTGCTCTATGCTTCTGTCACCTACGGTGGTTAAGGCCCATCTTGCTGTGTGAGAGGCCACACGAGTACAACGAAACGACATCGCCTACTCCGTGACCGTCCAGATTTGCAAGACCCCAGCTATTAATAGCAACCGCCATTTTTATGAGTTCCCCAGATCGATGAACGTCCAAAATAGTGCATCCTGTCCGATCGGAACTTGTACTGTATTGCATCCTGTGACGCGCCCGGCCGTGCTTTGAAGGCGCACGGTGCCTTTCTCCTTTCCGGTCAGGAGAGGCGGTGAAGTAGGTGTACAGTTACTCCGAGCTGGCGCTCTAGCCCAGCTTGGTCCCGAGTTGCGGCCTGGACTCCAGCCTCTTGGCTCAGACATCCCGACGGTTGAAGTCGCTCCTTTATGAATGCCTCAGGTCCCTGACCGACACCTGTCCAGCCTTCGTGCTTGCCGGTTACTTGGGCGGCCGATTGTTACGGGCTTCCTGGTCGGTATCGGCTTTCGCTCCATCCTGCTCCCTTCGGCGGCCCGCAGAGAGGCTCGGTTCGAAAAAGGTCCATCTCAGTACCGCTGGGGGTAGTGAATACCACCGCCCTGTACTGACGCGTCTTGGCGCGTTGGGCCCTGGCGCGATTCGACTCTGGACAGTCGGGCCAGGCGAGCTGAGTGAAAGGCACTCGGCGAATTTCCGCCATCCCTAATCGAATCCCTTAAACTCGTGCTGGCGAGGCGACCGCTAAGGCCATGGCGAACTTAGAATCGAAGCATGTGCCCGATGTCATGCGAATTTAGGCCTCTTTGTGCCAAGAGAACCGGACAGATCCGGCCCCCTGACCGAGCTCTTTCTCGCAGAGCGAATTTCCTGACTGAAGCCTATAGAGTATTTGTTTACCGTCTAGAACAAAGACCCTCTTCAAAGTCTTCCGAACCTAAACAACAAGCGCCTCGCGTGTGGTCTAGGAATATTTGAATGAAAAAAGGACCAAATTGTTCGGCGAAGTAGGCGCCAACTTGATTTCTTTAGGCATTTTACGCAAATCCTCAGCTCATCAACGGTCTTGCATGTGCGTTCTACGCATGCACCGTGTTGAATCGCGGCTAAAGCCGAACATACTATTCCCCTCGGTATGGGATAGTTGTTTTGTCGAACAAAGCGTAATAACGCCTACTCTTTTTCAGGCCTTAATGCTAAAAAAGATTTCTGCATCGTAACCCTTAGCCGTTCTGAGGCGTGGTGCGTTTTAACCTTTAACGCTCAGTTTGATTTTGGCATTCCATTTGGTCTTGTTTTTTATGATTTTACCTTCAGTGGCGACAGCCGAGGTTGCCGTGAACAGTTCCCAAGCTGATAATTCCTCTCGCGAATTTAGTCTTTGGCGCAGTCCAAATTGTTCGTGCGCAGTGTGCTCGCGGCAACGGCTCCTGCAAGTATTTCGCAGTCGCCGAACCCTGCCCTTTTTTGAGGTGGGCCCAGATCTGACCCGCGGTGATCCGATGCCCACGTGCTCATCTTGATAGGATACTCTCTCTTT
>NC_033796.1:22118059-22120405 GCF_001876935.1 Asparagus officinalis
GTCGCCGTCTCCACCGCCGCTATATAAATAATAACTGTAATTGGTGTTTTGAAAACACGTTTGAAAAATAAACACCATGGTATGGTGTTTTAAAAAAACACTACAAAAAGAAACACTTTGGTTACCAAATACACTATAAGAAATTACGTTTAATAAAGATTGAAAACGAAACACAAACACTATATCTGGATAATTATAATTAGGAAAATGATCTCTTAACATTACAACCTCCGTATATATCTTCAGCACCAGGAATATATTTCAAATAAAATATTCTTGTTTAATAATACTAGGTGGGATGTAGCTACGTTGCACGTGGTCAAATATCATGATTATTTCTTTTTTGGCCTATTTATTTTATTATAACTCAGTTACGAAATAGTTTCTATTTACCATAAAATATATTGCAAGAATCGTCATTTGTTGGGGATTCGAAACAATCAAATCGAACCATTGCCCTTCTGGACCTTGTGTTGAAAGTAGGAAAGTAAGAAAATTCACCACAAATAAAGATCAAAACTTGCAGGAATAATAAAGGAGACGAACACACAAATTTAACGAGGTTCGGCAACGTGCCTACATCCTTAGGAGCCACACTACATAATTCTTTTATTGATTGAAGAAGAAATACAAGCTCTCAAACTAGGGTTTTATCTCTCTGAGATCTCTCTATCAAAAGCTCTCCCTTTTTAATGGTTTTCAGATGTTTAACAAACCCTAAAAACGTTTGAGTATTTATATCAAACCCAGCCCAAATAGATTTCCTAAACTCATAAGGAATCTGACAAACAGCGTCGCGGTCGACCGTGACGGTCGACTGCGTAGGTATCGCGATCGACCATGGCGGTCGACAGAACCAAAACCCGAGAGCAAAAAACATTACAGGGTTGACGCGGTCGACCGCCGCGGTCGACCGCCTTCAGCTCCAGTCGACCGCCGCTGACTCGCGGTCGACCGCCAGGCTGACTGACAGTTCTCCTAGACTTTTTTGGATTGTGTTCTTCGTGAGTCCAGCTTCGGCTTTAACTTTGGGTCTATACTTTAGACTAACAATCTTCCACTTGGAGACCAAAGTTCCATCAGTGAGTTCACCCGAGCTCTCCCCTTCTTCACATGTATCTTCTCCTCCCCAGAAAAATTCTTTCTTCAATCAACAATATCCTGGCGATCTCGCCGATCCTCATAGTGTGGCTCTGCCTTCGTCTTCTACTTGTGAAGGCCAATTGAAGTTGCACACAACTTCAGTTTCTCAATAGTGACTGCCTTCGTCAACATGTCCGCCGGATTTTGACTCTCCAAAATCTCCATTAAGTGTAACTTTCCGTCTTCAACTAGCGAGCGTATAAAATGATATTTGATATCGATGCTTCGTTCTGACATGATATACTGGATTCTTGGCAAGATGTATAGCGTTTTGACTATCACAATAAAGAACTCCTCTCCCTTACTTCAGATCCAACTCTTCTAAGCACCCATTCAACCAGATCATTTCATTGCTTGCTTCGGTCACCGCGACATACTCAATATCGATTGTAGATAAAGTCACAATCTTCTGCAGACGTGAGACCCAGCTCATTGCTATCGATGCTAAGGTATAAGCATACCCCGTAGTGCTTCGCCTCATATCAGGATCACCGGCGAAGTCCGCATCCATGTATCCCTGCAGCACCAACTCCTTCCTCCTGAAACATAGTGGTTTGTTCGTTGTTATCCTCAAGTACCGCAATATCCACTTCACGGCCTCCCAGTGTTGCTTCCCTGAATTACTTGCAAACCTGCTCATAACTCCCACTACATGAGCGATGTCCGGCCTCGTGCAAACCATCGCGTACATTGTAGGCATCGAAAATTGCCTATAGGTCTCCACGAATAGCTCAGTGTTAAGGAACGACAATGAACGTCACCATCTGGTTCACAAGAGTTCAATTGACGTCGATGAACGACCGAAGTGAATCGACGAACTACGTGAGCTGATAGGATTTCGGAATAATGAAGGCACGGGCCAATCGGGAACCCTGCGATGTTCACAAAAAGAACAATGCCCTTCATATCTCGTTCACTCTACAGATAATCCAACCATCGGAGCAGATGGAACTCTTCGTCAAGCTTCCAACGCACTTGGAATCACTCAAATCCGAGTTCGGACGAAGGATTTACGGCGAAAACAATCAAACATACGCAACGGAGAGTCTCAGGCTGAACTGGGACACCCGGGGTGTCTCGGGAAAGTCGAAACACCACAGGGGTGTCCCAACGCCCTGTACCCCCTCTTGCCTATAAATAGGAGCCTTAGGCCTCACTTTTGGAGGATCTGGATTTTTGGAGAGTTGGCGAAGCCCTGCTGCA
>NC_033796.1:22121405-22123632 GCF_001876935.1 Asparagus officinalis
GAAGGTAATCCAAGCTCATTCCAAGAAGCAATGGATTCACCTGAATCTCCTTTCTGGAAAGAAGCCATTAATAATAAAATTAAATCTATCATGGAAAACCATACTTGGCTACTCACTGATTTACCTCTAGGTTGTAAACCTATTGGTTGTAAGTGGATATTCAAGAAGAAACTCAGAGCTGATGGTTCCATAGATAAATTTAAAGCTAGATTAGTAGCTAAAGGCTTTACTCAACAAAAGGGCATTGATTATTTTGATACATATTCTCCTGTAAATGGTGATTTAGATGAAGAAATCTATATGCACCAACCTGAAGGCCTCATTGCCAAGGGTCAGGAAAACAAAGTCTGTAAGCTTGTTAAATCTTTGTATGGTCTTAAACAAGCTCCTAAACAATGGCACCAGAAATTTGACAACGTCATTACATAATATGGATTCACTGTGAATGAACACGATAAATGTGTCTATTCTAAAGTGATAAACAATGACTATGTCATTCTCTGTCTCTATGTTGATGATATCCTTATCTTTGGAACAACACTTGAATTAATTTCAAAGGTTAAGGATTATCTTTCCAAAAACTTTGATATGAAAGACTTAGGTCTTGCAGACATGATACTTGGAATGAAAATCTCTAGAGACACTAGAGGAATATCTTTGAGTCTTTCCCATAGCATTGATAAAATGCTAATCAAATTCAACTTTCATAACTCTAAACCTGTTTTCACACCTTATGATTCTTCTATATCCTTAAAGAAGAATGAAGGTGAACCTGTCTCCCAGCTGAAATATTCTCAGATGATTGGATCTCTTCTTTACATATCCAACCGAACCAGACCTGATATTGTAGGCATCGAAAATTGCCTATAGGTCTCCGCGAACGGCTCAGTACTAAGAAAAGATGATGAATGTCATAATCCAAGTCACAGGAGCTTGATTGATGTTGACAAACACATAAAGTGGGTTGACGAACTATGTGAAGCAACGGAGTTTCAGAATAATGAGGATACGAACGGATCGGGAGCCCCGTGTCACTTACAAAAGACGAAATACCCTTCGTGTCTCATTTATTCCACAGATGATCTAATCATTGGAGCGTATAGAACTCCTCATCGGCTTTCCAACGCACTTTGAATCACTTAAATCCAAGTTCGGATGAAAAAGTTATGGCAAAAATGGACAAGTGTGTAAAACAAAATGTCTCAGCCCGAGCCGAGACACCCAAGGGTGTCTTGGAACTTGTGGAGCTATTTTGACCATGATTCTTTTTGAATCTGAAGAAACTCAAAACAGAATAGTTGTAGATATTTTTGTCATCTTTCCAACCCATCTAGAATCAGGTCATTTGGAGGTCATATGAGGAAGTTATACCTAAAATAGCTCCGAGACACCCAAAGGTGTCTCGGACCTGGCGAGACACCCAAAGGTGTCTCAGAACTTGTCGAGCTGTTTTGACCATGATTCTTTTTGAATCTGAAGAAACTCAAAACAGAAAGATTGTAGATATTTTTGTCAACTTTCCAACCCATCTGGAATCAGGTCATTTGGAGATCATATGAGGAAGTTATGCCTAAAATATCGCCGAGACACCCAAAGGTGTCTCGGAATTTGTGGAACTATTTTGACCATGATTCGATTTGAATCTGAAGAAACTCAAAACAGGAAAGTTGTAGATATTTTTATCAACTTTCCAACCCATCTGTAATCAGGTCATTTGGAGGTCATATGAGTAAGTTATGACTAAAATAGCGCCGAGACACCCAAAAGTGTCTCGGACCTGGCCGAGACACCCAAAGGTGTCTCGGAACTTGTGGAGCTGTTTTGACCATGATACCGTTAGAATCTGAAGAACTCAAAACATGAAAGTTGTAGATCTATTTGTGAGCTTTCCAACACATCTTGAATCACTCAAATCCGAGTTCAGATGAAAGAATTAGAGCCAAAATACTAAATAGGGTACAGACTGTCTCGCACAGGTGCGAGACACCCCGAGCTGTCTCGCACTTGGGACGTGTTTTTGACGGTTTTCGATCAGTTTTAACCGCTCCGTTATCCCCTCAAGCCTTTAAATATAATCCTTAGGCCTCATTTTTTGGGGGACTGGAATTCTGGTGTCGCGGCGAAGCCCTGCCGGATTGAAGACTTAAAGTGTACAGAATTCAAGAGAGGAGGAGGAGAGATCGGATCTAGTTCTTCAACGCAAGAGAGAGAGATTCGTCAGATCTAC
>NC_033796.1:22124632-22125313 GCF_001876935.1 Asparagus officinalis
TTTAATTGGCATTTAATCGGATTAGATTAGCATAAGACCCTAATCACCCCCCCTCTAGGGTCCAACAAGAGGGTGTATTATTGGGGAGAGAAAATCAAGTGGGTGTAAAAGGTAGGATTAAACGTGATTTTGGAATTGATTGAGAAATAAATTAGGGAAAAATATGG
The DNA here is from genome assembly GCF_001876935.1 of Asparagus officinalis. Lineage (NCBI taxonomy): Eukaryota > Viridiplantae > Streptophyta > Magnoliopsida > Asparagales > Asparagaceae > Asparagus > Asparagus officinalis. Next base: position 22,124,800 of record NC_033796.1, read on the forward strand.
AAGGAATTCAAATGGGAGGAAATTAAGAGAGGGAAAAATTTCGAAATTTCTACATAATATTCTGAATTATATTAATAATTAATAATCAACCAAAAATCTTTTTATTAATATTTATATACTACTGTACTATACTCAAATTTACATTAATAATAACAAGGTCATTAATAATATTAATCACAAAATGATTATATATAAAAATCACTAAACCGTAAATTAATATTTAGCAGAACTAAAAATACAAGACTATATATTTTATTATTTATTTATTTTGAAAACTCAGAAAATTCCAGAATTTAGGAAAAGTATTAATAAAATAAAATATAATATTTTAAATACTAGAAAAATTTATTTAAATACGTATCAAAATTTACGGTTGTTACATCTATAAATTATATTTAATGTGAACTTACCATATAACTTTGACTGTGATCATCATAATTTTAACATGTTTGATTGATTGACTAAATAGGTATATAGACCATAGATTACTTTACTTTCTCACATGAACTAATAT
>NC_033796.1:22126313-22151683 GCF_001876935.1 Asparagus officinalis
AACAACGACTTAAATAAATTCGAACTAACACGATACCAGTTAGCAACTAACACTAGAGATAGCTAGAACTAACAGCATCATTAAATAGAACTAACATGGCATTTAGACGGCCAACAATTACGTAGAACTAATGACTTAAATAAATTACAAGCCACTAAGGACACGACTTTCTGTTAGAATCACTAACACTAGCAACTTAACACAATTAAAGGTGATTAATGCTAAAACTAGGACACCGAAGATGGTAAACCGAACTTAGAACTAACCCACATTAGTTCTGAATTATATATTGCCATAAGTTATGTTCTATTTTATAACAAGTTATTCTAATTTAATAATAGTAGTTGCATTTATACCACGTAGTTCTATTAATAACAAAGTTTAATTTATCACCAGCATTATATCTAAAATTTTATACAAGTTTAGTTCTATTTTATAACAAGTTTAGTTCTAATTTTATAACGCATGTTAGTTTCTAATTTTATGCCGCACGTTAGTTCTAATTTATGTCAAGTTAGTTACTAATTTAACAAGTTAGTTCTATTTTATAAATACAACGATATCTCTAAATTATACAAAGTTAATTCTATTCTAGACGTGTTAGTTCTAATCTATACGCCATGTTAGATCTAAGTTCTCGTAGCGTTGTTAGTTCTAATCTGCCCAGTGTTAGTTCTATTCTTGTACGTGTTAGTTCTAATCTGCAGAGTGTTAGTTGCTATTCTGTAGAGTGTTAGTTCTAATCATGGCAGCAGTGTTAGTTCTATTCTGTAGAGGTTAGTTCTAATGCTGCACAGTGTTAGTTCCTATTCTGTAGAGTGTTAGTTGCTATTCTGGCAAGTGTTATTCTATTGCTGTAGAGTGTTAGTTTTCTATTCTGGGCACATTTGTGTAGTGTCCGGTTCTGTAGAGTCTTTAGTTCTAATCTCATAAGTGTTAGTTCTGTTCTGTAGAGCGTTTAAGTTCTAATGCTGCACAGTGTTAGTTCTAATGCCTGTAGGCGTGTTGTTCTAATCTGCACAGTGTTAGTATCCTATTCTATAGCCCGTGTTATTTTCTAATGTCACCATGTTAGTTCTATTTTGTAGCGTGTAGTTCTAATATACACCAATGTTAGTTCTGTGGCAGTTCATGTCAGCTTCCTAGTGTATAACCACGTTGCTTCTAATTATACAAGTTAGTTGTAAGCTTATAGGCAGTTAGTTCTATTTTATACCACATTAAGGCTTAGTTTATAAGCAATTAGTTCTAAATTATACGACGTTAGTTACTATTTTATACCATGTTATATCTAAATTTATAACAAAGTTTGTTTCTATCCTCATATAATAAGTTAGTTCTAATTTTCAAACCATACTTAGTTGCTAAATTTATCCCAAGTCAGTTCTAATTAATACCAAAAGTTAGTTCTATTTATAACAAATTAGTTCTAATTTAATACAAAGTTAGTTCTATTTTAATAACAATTAGTTCTAATTTATACCAGCTTATGTCCTATCTTACTAACAAGTTTAGTTCTAATTTTAACCAGCTTAGTTCTAATTTTATCCAAGGTTAGTTCTATTATACCAAGTTAGTTCTATTTTATAACAAATTATTCTAATTTATAAACAAAGTTTAGTTCTATTTTATAACAAAGTGTAGCTCTAATTTATATCAAGTTAGTCCTATCTTTATAACAAGTTAGTTCTAATTTTAAACCACATTAGTTCTAATTTATCCCAAGTTAGTTCTAACTTATAGCAAAATTAGTTCTATTTTATAAGGCAAGTTAAGTTCTATTTATAACAAGTTATTCTAATTTATAGCATGAGCTTCGATGACAAACAATGAGCCAACTCTTATTATTTATGCCATTTTTTTAAACTCTATCAATACTAAACTCCTGTTACGTTGCTAACTTATTTGCATGATAGTTCTAACTTATTTTCAGTTAGTTGCTAACTTATTATTTATGTTAGTTCTAATGGCAAGTAAGAGCTAACTTTAAGTGGAACTAACATTAACTTTGGCTACTTGGTGGCCAGTGGCTGAAAGCTTTGCGGAATTTGAGAGGAGGTTAGGAGTTCAACGCCATGCAACTCAAATATATATTTAAAAGGTCTTTGATTGGGCCTTGGGGCCTTGGGCTCTTGGGCTCTTTGTTAGTTCTAGCCATTAAACTAACATTCCAGCCCTCTTGGGCTCTTTGTTAGTTCTCGCCAATTAGAACTAACATTCCAGCCCTTAGAACTAACATAAGCAGCCGTTAGAACTAACATTTATAGTTATAATTTTCCTTGACCCCTTTCAAATTCACCAGGTTCTTAGATTCTTTAGTCGATCTTTTAATCACATTATCTTCATTTTAGCTAAAGGTGCGATATGTCTGAGATTCAGAATGTTGAGCTTTTGAAGTTTTTGGAATTTCTGCTGGTTAACTCTCATTAATAGCAAACTGCTGTCAATCACCAATCACACAAGAAAAGGCATTAAAAAAAAACCCAATGCTGTTCAGAATCCAAGGAGATCTGATTTGCAATTATAATGAAAGAGAAAAACTACACAAAATCCAATATCGATTCGCCTTCATAATTACAAGAAAAAAGGCACTATCCTTAGATTAATGACATTGATTTGGGTAAAGAATATTCGTAACTAGAAAGGGAGAACAACGATGCATCAGACCTAAAGCTCGCAGGGCTCCGTCAGCTCGCGGGCCCCCGGAACCATGTTTCCGTGTTTGTTGTTGAACCGCGTTCACGAGCTGTTTCTAAGACGACTCCCGCGACCTCCGAGCTTCCATGACCACCGTCCTCAGCCTTCGGCCTTTCCACGACCCTCTCAGTCTGAATGATTTCACGGCCGATGACGGAAGTGAGAGAGAATGGAGAAGCTGAGATAAAAAAGATAGAGTGGAGAGAGAGAAGAAAGAAGAGAGAGAGAGAGAGAGAGAGAGAGAGAGATGGGATGGGGTTAAAAGGGATGGGGCGCAGTTACCAAGCTCATCAAATCAAAGGGTAAATTTGTAACTTTGTTTTTGGGTTTTTTTCAGGATCTGGTAGGCTTTGGGGCCTTAACACAAAATACAGATCGTGTATTTGGGTGGCTGAATCACAGTGGGGCAAAATACAAGGGGGCAGGCCACATGAAGCTTTCGCTTTTGGGGCCTGGGACACATTTTTGGCCCCTAAATATTATATATAATATATGTAATATATATATATAAGTATATATGTATAGTAATTGCTACAGTAATTTTTGGCAGGCATTTACTAACAGCATGAACATTGGTGGTTGTTGAATATATAATATATAATATATATATAATATAATATATAATTATAGATATAGTATATATATATATAATATTATTTTATATTATAATATTATATATTATATATAAATTATCTATATTATATATTATATATATTATATTATTATTTATTATATATATATCTATATATTATATTATATAGTATATTATTTATATTAGGAAAACATCTAATATATATAACATATATATATAAGCATAAATTATATAAACTATAATATATATAATATATATATATATATATATATATATTATATGTTATATATATTACAATATATTATATATATATTATTTATAAGTATATTATATAATATATATAATATTATTATATTTATAATATTATACATTATATATTACTTATGTCTATAATTATATATATATTATATATATTATTTATTATATAAGTATATATAAGTAAGATATAAATATATATTATATATATTGTAATTATATATAATTTATATATTAACATAATATATAATATATATATATATTACATATATATTATTATATATTATATATATATTATATATTATATAACATATATATATATATAATATTAATATTTTATTATATATATATATATATATATATATATATATATATATATATATATATTATATTATATTATATTAATATATATATATATATATTATGTTATTACTATATTATCATATATTTAACTAATATATTATTTATATATATAATATATATTATATAATATTATTATATATATATATATAATATTAATTATATATATAATATTATATATTATATATAATAAATTATCTATATTTATATATTGTTTTATTAGTATAATATAACGTATATTAATATATAATATAAATATATTATATATTATTATTTATATTAATTATAAATTATATTATTATATACATATATAAATTATAAATATTAATATATATTATATATTATACATATATATTTTATTATATATTATAAATAATATATATAATATAATATGTATATATATATTAAATTATATATTATATATATATTTATAATATATTTAATATTATTATAATATAATATATATAATATATATATATATATATATATATATATATATATATATATATATATATTATATGTTTAATATATATTAACATATATTTATATATATATTATTTATAAATATATTATATATTATATAAATATATATAATTATAATATATTATATTCATATATTATATTTATATATACTATATATATATATATATATAATATATAATATATAATATATATATATATTATATATATCATAATATATATATATATATATATATATATATATATATATATATACTATATATATATATATATATATATATATATAATATATATATATATATATATATAGTATATATATATATATATATATCTATAGTGTTCTATATATTACATATATTTTATATATATTATTTATATAATATTATATAATATATATATATAATATTATTACTATATAATATTATATATAATATTAAATTAATCTATATTATATCTATATTATTATATGTGTTTATTATATAATATATATATTTAATACTATAATATTAAATTATATATTATATATTATATATATATTATATAATATATATATATTATATAATATATATATATATATATATATATATATATAATATAATTATATATATATTTATTATTATAATAAATAATAATATATATTAAATATATTATATATATATATATTATATATATATATATTATCTATCAGTAATTTACTGTAGCATCTAAAGGCATGACAGTGATCTTGGGTCCTCCTATAATTATAGAGAATAGATGTATTATATTAATATTATATTATTTATAAATATTTATATTTAATATATTAATCTGTATATTAATCTTATAATTTATAAGGGCATAATAGCATCAATATCCAACCTACATCCTCTCTCAATTGTATGATTTCACGAATTCCTAAAATATAATAGTTTTTTATTATTTGGGGATTCAATATCGCTATAAATTGGTTTTGAAAGTCAAACATGGTTTATGGATTCTGTAAACCCAAAAACTTGTAAATCACCTTATATGCCCAAAAGAAGTTGAAACAAAAGAGATGATTTCACAAATCCTAAAAATATATTATTTTTTTATAATTTAGGGAGTCAATATCCCAAAAAAAAAGTGAAACAAACAAAGTTTAAGGAATACCAAAACTCAAAAAAAAGCACTTTTTACATCCCAAAACTTGATATCCACCCTATATCCCAAAATAAAAGTGAAACAAACACCCCCTAAGCATATCCCACTCTATCTCCTTATTTGTTATCAATTATCAACATCTTCATGGTCGTGATCATCTTCTTCTCTCCACCATGAGACTACCCCAAACAATGCAAGTACATTTGCTCGGACAAATTTTCAAAACCACCCTATTTGAACATTTAATCTCAAAAAACGACCTGTTTTGAACTTATTTGCAAAAACCAACATGTTTTCAGCATTGGCGCTGAAACCAAGTCAGTTTTTGTGAAAAAGCTTCCGAAACTTCACGGGATTTGAACTCCCGTGAAGTTTAGTAAAGCTGCTAAACTTTACGGGAGTTCAACTCTCGTGAAGTTTCATAGTTCAAATTTTTTTTTGAACTATGAAACTTCACGGGAGTTGAACTCCCGTGAAGTTTAGCAGATTTACTAAACTTCACGGGAGTTCAACATGGGAGTTCAACTCCCATGAAGTTTCGGAATTTTTTTTTTCAAAAACCAACCTGGTTTCAGCGCCAGGGCTGACACCAGGTCGGTTTTTGAAAATAAGTTCAAAACAGGTGTTTTTGGGATTAAATTTGGAAATAGGTTGGTTTTGAAAATCCGTCCACATTTGCTCCTTTCCTCTGTTTCTTCGGACAAATTTTCAAAACCAACCCCTTTCACTATTTATTTTCAAAAAACGACGCTTTTGTACTTATTTTTAAAAACCGACCTGGTTTCAGTTCTGGAGTTGAAACCAGGCGGTTTTTAAAAAAATTTATCCGAAACTTCACGGGAGTTGAACTCCCGTGAAGTTTAGCAGATTTTTTAACTTCACGGAAGTTCAGTTTAATTTCTTAAAAACCTCACGCGAGTTGAACACCCATGAAGTTTTAAAAGTGCTGATAAATTACATGGCATGTTCACACTGTTAGCACCTACTAACCTCAGCTACTAAAAAAGGGAAAAAAGAATGAGTAATGACATCTGATGGATGGAGAAAGAACGATGACTTGCGAAGTTTTAAAACTTCTTCCCGCAAAAGACAAAATTATTTCACTTCCAAAACTTCTTCCAGCATATGACCAATCTTTGTTTTCCCTCTTCAATGCAATCCAAACTCAAAATCAAAGACACAACTTTTAACCCAGCCCCCACCAACTTCAGTTCTTCATTTGACACAACAGAAACGATAACGTTGACGAGGTTAGGGACGAGGTCGGTGGAGGGGAGGGGGATCATGGTGGCAGGGCAAGTGGTGTTCCCGGAGTCGAGTCAGTGCTGGATCGACCGGCGATCGTAGGTGACGCCGGTGCAGAGGCTGACGGGGGAGCGCATGACCTCAAGGGAGATTGGGCAGCGGAAGAAGGAGGGGGTCTTGATTTCGAGGCGGGGGCTGCTGAGCTGCTTCTCCCTATTTATCTTTCTTTTTTTCCCGGGGTGTTTTTTGGTGATTTTGATCAGTTTCTCCCAATTTATATTTAGGGGATCGTGGAGTTTTTACACTGTAACAAACTTCACGAACTCCCGTAAAGTTTTAACGGTTACTTAAAATTTTGCTAAACTTCACGAGAGTTGAATTCCCTTTAAGTTTCTGAAAAATGTTTTCAGAAATCGACCTGGTTTCAACGCTGAGGCTGAAACAAGGTCGGTTTTTGAAAAAAGTGTAAAATAGGTCGTTTTTTAAAAATAAAAGTTCAAACATGATTGTTTTGAAAATTTGTCCCTGATTCTTCTCGTTCTCTTCTAGAATCTTCTCGTGCAACCCCAGAACCTCCGTCGCCCATGTAAACTTCCTGAGAATCAGAAAGTGGGTTTGCACCCCTTAATGCTGGCAAGGAATTGAGAAGGGGAGGTGAAAGGAGGGGAGGGAAGAGGATGGAGGCATAATCTCTACGGCAAAGATTGAGTTGGGTGGTGGGATTAAGATGGGAGCAGAGAAGGTTAAGGAGGAGGTTAAGAGTAGAGATGGAGCGGTGGATGAGTCCATAAGAAGGAAGGGAAGAGGAAAAGGAGAAGTAAGTTTGGGTTTGTAACGCTGAACAGGTTTTAGTTTCTAAACGGGTATGAATTTGATTGATAATGGGTTCGAGCTCGTGACAGAGGAATGGAATGGTCGATCGGTCCCTCTTATATATAATAGTTAAATAACCAAATATTCCATTCAAATCAAACAGCCCTAACCAGGGGGACAAATTTCAACACGGCTATATGATTCGGAAAATGATAGGGGCACACCCTCAACCATAACCTTAATTACACCATTCTCTCATTTGCACCGGGCCCCACATGAGATTTTAAAATTTTAAAATCCCATGTGGGATCCGGTGCACTGTAACAAATGAGAAAGGAGGTGTGGTTGAGGTTGTGGTTGGAGGTGTGCCTCTAGTACCACCCATATGATTCAGAGCACTAATATCAAAATATAAAGATTAGACTATTGAAGATTTAAGAGACTAATGTCGAAAAATCCCTTCTAAAATTTTGATGGGATGTGGGTCATGAATGTGGGTAACTATCCGAATCCGTACATCTGAAAATTTGAATTGATAAAGGGTAAACACTAATTGACCTTGAATTGATGGATTTCTGTTTGATTTTCATGACCTCTGTATCTAACAAATTTGTTGGCATGCTGAATTTGTTGGCGAACTATAATTTAAGAAAATTTCTTTTATTTGGACTACACTTTGTTAGTCTAAGTGTAGATCAAAAGCTCAAGCTGAAGCTAGAATCAGGAAGACGAAGCAAAACGAAGGAAACATGAAAATTGCAATACAGTCGACCGCGATGGTCTCGGCGGTCGACCGCGAACGTGCACGGGACAGGAAAAGGTCTCTGGACTTTTTTCGGTCAATTGCGACGGTTGGTGCGGTCGACCGCGCCTGGACCCTGGACCTAAGTAAGTCTCTGGACTTTTTCCGGTCATCCGCGACAGAAGGTTCAGTCGACCGCGAAAACCCTATAAGCGCAGTCTGGGTTCTGTCGTTTATCCGGTCGATCGCGACTGGTTCGACGGTCGACTGCGAGTCGAGCTGGCAGTTTTCTAAACTGTTTTGGATTATGTTTTGATTCAGATTGATATAAATACCCAAACGTTTTTAGGGTTTATTAGTCCATCAGAAACTATCTGAAAGAGAGTTTTTAGAAAGAGAGAATCCCAGAGAGATTAAACCCTAGTTTAAGTGCTTGTATTCCTTCTTCAATTAATCAAAGAATTGTGTGGTGTGGCTCCCGAGTACGTAGGCACGTTGCCGAATCTCGTTAAATCTATGTGTTCGTCTCTTTTACTATTCTTGTAAGTTTTGATCTTTATTTATGGTGAATTTCTTTCTTGTTCAACTTTCTAACAAGATCCGGAAGGATCGATTTGACTGTTTCGAATCCCAACGCTCTTGTATCTTACAGGTAACGCGTAAACTTTTTGAGTTTTATCAGTTTTGTCTTGGGGTGGCACTAGGGACACACCCCCAACCATATCCTAAACCACACATCCTCTCTCATATGCTATAGTACACCGAGCTTCATATGAGATTTTAAAATTTTAAAATCCTATGTGGGGCCGGTGTACTGTAACATATGAGAGAGAGAATATGGTTTGAGATGTGATTAGGGGTGTGCCCCTATCATTTTCCTTTGTCTTGTAGCTGATATGACTTATTTTCCAGTCATTTCATTCGTATCCATTTGGAATTTTGACTAGCACGGATATGAGAAATTCATTAAGAAATTGTGTATTTTTACAGTTATTAGAACCGAAGAAGAAACCATTAAACCCAAAAGCCGCCATGTTTTCAAGAACGAGTACCACCTTCCCTTTAGCCAAACTCCCTTCTCCCTCTCTCTCCTCTCGCTCTCTCTCCTCATTCCCATCATCCACAGCCTCCCTCATCCTCTCTCACCTCAATTCCAACGACACTTCAGCAGCAATCTCCACCCTCCTCTCCTCTCTCCCCTCTTCAACCTCCCCTCCTCCCCCTTCACTCCTCAACCCCATCTTCTCCTCTCTCTCCAAAACCCACCAATTCCAATCCGCCATCTCTCTCTACAACTCCCTCCTCCATCACAAAATCACCCCTGATCTAATCTCCGCTAACATAGTTCTCAACTGTTACTGCCAAGCTCACCAAATTGACCATGCCCAGAAACTGTTCGACGAAATGCCGCAATGGGGCTTGTCACCCGATCCCGTCTCATTTAACACTCTTGTTAAAGGGTATTGTAAAGAGAACCGGGTTGGTGATGCTTTTCGGGTTTTGGAATGGATGAAGAGGAAAGGGTGGAGCCCGAATGTGTACACATATTCGATGCTTATTGGGGTTGTTTCTCGAAAGGAGAGCATGGATTCCTTAATGGGTTTGAAGCTTATGACAGAGATGATGATGGGTGGAGTGGAGCCGAGCGGGGTGAATTGTAATTGTGTGCTTGCTTCATTGTGTAAGGAGAGGAAAATTATTGAGGCGAGGTTGGTTTATGGGTGGATGAAGAAGGCAGGGATTGGGGTTGATATTGTGAGCTGCACTTGTTTTCTTGATGTTTTCTGTCGGGAGAGGATGTTGGTTGAAGCAAGATTGCTTTTTGATGAGATGCCGGAGATGGGTGTTGCTCCGAATTTGATTACATGCAATACCTTGATTCATGGGTATTGTGTGAGTGGGAAGTTGGACGAAGCTTTGAAAATGCTTGATGATATGGTTAAGAATGGTCCTAGTCCGAATATAAAGACATTTACGATTGTGATAAAGGGGCTTTGTGTAGGTGGGAAGCTAGAGGAGGCGATAAGGGTAATAGACATAATGACTCAACAGGGGATCAACCTTGATAAGTTCATATATTGCACCTTGCTTGAAGGTTTATGCAAAATAGGCAAGTTGGAGGATGCAGTTCAACATTTTCATCAAATGGGAGAAACCATGGAATTTAATGATATTGTTGCTTATAATATCTTGATTAACGCATTTTGCAAAATGGGCAACATGGAGAGGGCCAAAGAGTTATTTATGGAGGTTACTGATAAAGGATTGAGCCCTGATTTGCGTGCGTACACAACCTTGATTGACGGATTTTGTAAGATCGGAAACATTGAGGCTGCACAAGAAGTGGTAAGGGACATTCAGAAGAACGGTGTTAAGCCTGACGTAATAATGTTCTCTGTATTGATGGAGGGGTTTTGTGAGGCTAAAAATTTTGAAGCTGCAGAAAATTTACTGTGTGATATGGCACGGTATGGTCTTGAACCGAACATGGCTATCTATACCACAATGATATTTGGTTTGTGCAAGTCCGGGGATATGGATCGGGCCTTGCACTTTATGAAAGAAATGACAGAAAAAGGGCATCAGCCCAATGCCAAAACTTATATGAGACTGTTCAAGTGAAATGTGTAGGTAAGGAAAGCCTTTGTCATGCCAAGAATTAGCTTTATTAAATGAACATACAAACAAACGATTAGCTAATCGGCTTGAGAAACCGAACTGTCATCAAGGAAAATATCGGTCCTCAGGAAGAACATTACATAGCATGAAGCATGATACAGAAGGTATAACAGTGTGTTAGCATGAAGGAATTTCTTGAAAGATAGAAATTTGCCTTTTGAATAGTTCATTCAGGGGAGGGGAGAAATTTGCCTTTTGCATGAATTTCTTTCCATAGACAACTGTGATATGAACAGCTTGCTATATTCCTAAGTTATGCTACTGAATAAGGAGGGGGGAGAACTGGAGACATTTTTTTTAATGTTTGGTAGAATTTTGCACCGTACAGATTAGAAAAAATTGCATATTTAGCTTTTGAAGGTGTCTTATTTTTCTGTTAGTTGATTTATTTGACGGTATTGCTGTAAAAAATTCAACCAAAACCTTTGCTTGCTTACAAGGCTATATGCAAAATTCCAGAGGTTGCTAGTGATTTCTTCCAGTAAAAGGCCATGAGTTAACCAGAGCACCATCTATCACATAAAGTTTGGTCATCTTCACAGAGTATGTAGTGGAGCCTGCAAATAGTTCTTCTTGTCTCTTTCTTGCTGCTTGATTTCTATAATATTACTTTAATATCCACTGGTTGCTCGGGTTGATTCTGCTGGATTTCCTTTTCATGTTCTTGATATACTTTGTATAATCCATTTTGGAGGTATCTCTTCTTCTCAATATCTTGCTTTTACTTGCATATAAATCTTCTTATAAGTAGTCATTTTAGCAAAATCGTAAAGATTATCTTATGCTGATGTGTGGACTTTTAAGTATGCACGCTTTAAATTTACTGTCTCTTGTTCTTTTTTATACCTTTGTTCTTTTAATTTTTTGTCTTGCTGCTTTATTTTGGTGATCTGTTCATCTAGTCATGCTCTTGTGTTTGGGTTCCAAAGATATTCACATCAGACAGTCTTGTGCTATATTCTTCTGAAGCCTGCTTCTTATGTTCATGGAATAAAGCAGAAGTAATTTCGTACTAAATTTGAGAAAACAATTTCGTACTAATTTGAGAAAACGTGCAGTATATTTGTAGGGCATTTCTTAGATTTTTGAATGAAGGAAAACCTCAAGCCTCAAGGCAACGAAGGTTAGAGTCCTTCGCATTTTCTCATACTAGTTGTCACTATATACTACTGCATCCTTAGACCAAAGCCCCCAGTAGCCGTAGGTATGCCCAACAGCCTCCTGAACTTTGCGCTCACCCTTGCTCCCAAGGTCACTCTGACCGTGATTAGGGGGTACTATGTCAAACGTCAAAGATTATTCTTTCTGAGTATTTTTTTCCCTTTCGTTTTGGTTATTGTAACTAAAAGGAATCCAAGCTATATGTTACCATATCTTAAACTAGCCTAGAATTCAACAATCCCATCTAAAGGATTTTTGTGAAGTAGAATAGGTGGTGATTATCAGTATTGTGTTTGATTGATACCGTAGAGGAGCAAATGACCATAGATGTATCGGTGTGCACTTATGTGTGGTTAATATTTTTATACCATGATATACGCATTTGTGAAATGTGATATTGCACAACTATGTTACTATGCATATAGGATTATAAAACCTTAGATGTTTATTCCAAATTGCAGGAATCTTTATCTATATTTGGATGAGAAAAGCTAAGCCGAACAAAATGTGTCAATCCTCAATATCACTATAGAGTTTAAACCTAGATCAATATTTTTTTTAGCATAGCAGATATACTACAAAAAGGCATATGATATAACTAGTTGCAAGAGTTCATAGGGAGGCAGCATCCTGAATTTGTCGTACTAAAGAGACATCTAATGGCCAGCTGATGAAGATAAATGTATCAGGGAAAAAACATAGATTAAATGAGCCAGATGAGATTCTTCATCATCATCAAAAAAAAAAAAAAAAAAAAAAAAAAAAAAAACAAAAAAAAAAAAAAAAAAAAAAACGAAACAAACACAGATCAAATCTTAACAGTAGAAAAACAATTCGCAGTATTAGTCCTGTTCTTCAAAAACACAGTAATATCACAATTCACCAGTGACGTCGCATGAATCTTGAAAATCTTCAGTATTATCGCATCACCCTCCACTGTTGACCCTGAAGTCATGTTCAACATCCCCGTCATCACATCAGGCAAAAAGCTAGGATTCGATGCCATCTTATCTATCTCCAACTCTATCAGAGTACTTATATTCTGTGTTGACCTAGCTTCAATCTCTCCTGCAGGGATTGGAGCCTCACCAACAGAATTTCCCCGGTAATAGATCGTAGTACTTGTATTTTTATACTTCAATCCTGCGTAATTCCTGTTTTTGATGAAGACATCGATTCCAAGGGTAACTTCTAGAGTTATAATAGGAAAGATACCGAACTCAATGTGCTGGAGATTGACAGGAGTTGCAACTACTTCTGGCTGTTTTGGCTTGAGGAGTGTGAAGTACAGGATAACTAGGGTTACAATGAGGAGGAGGATGATGGTTGTTGTTACAATGCAGCAGGTTATCAAGCATTTTCTTGCACTGGGCTTCATTTTTCTTGGTTTTTTTATTTTGGTTGGTTATGTTAATTTTTGGAGGTTTAAGTAGAGTTGAGGGAAGTTTTGTTGGAGGCTTGTGATGTTGGTGTAGATTAAGGCAAGGTGTTGGTGGAGTAGTATATGTGAGTTTTATGGGTTCATGTGTTTGTTTGTTTTGCAGACTTCATGTTCTCTGTTTTGGCTAATTCTTCGGTTGATCTCGGCCGTGGATTTTGTGCTGAGGATGACATCAAGGGTGATGATGGAGTTAGAAGTTAATTTTGGTATTTAAAACAAGGACGTTTCATGATGCACGGGATGGTTGGAAACGCTTGAAACTGAACAATTAAAGACGAGAGAGATGAATGCTATAGACTTTCATTCTTTGTTCTAATTGAGCAGGATTTTGCCATAAAAGTTTCCAAGTTTGAAACAATTATTACGGATCCATTCTTTATAGTTAAATAAGTAAAATAATAATAATAATAACAGCTTGCGCTTGAAAACTCCTTGTTTTTCCCCTTGCTCTTCCCTTTTTTTTTTCCATTTTTTTTTTGGAAAACTTGCATAAGGGAAAAGGAAAATTCTTTTTGATATATAGAGTTCTCTGCATCAGATCACTTTTTAAATAAATTTTGATTTAGCACTAAACAGACTCATGTTAGCACTGCTTGTACTATGTTATTGGAAAAGAAAATTGCAAAAAAATTGTGGGAACCTTAGTCTTTGATTCTGTGGTTGGACAAGATTGGCGTTCTTTATGATTATGTGGTTGAGTGGAGTTTGTATCTCATTCTAACTCGCGGAAATTAGGACTAGGGTTAGAGTTATTTGGTTCCTCTATAAAATGTATTTTATTGGATAATGGAGACTGAAGACAGTAGGCTAGGGTTGAAGTGTAGGTTTTATTGATTCATAAAGAAGTCCGATTCTTCCCCCAATATCACAACACGATTGTAGAAGTTTCATTTTGGCAGAATCTTCCACTTACCAGCTCTCGGTTCTTTTAGTTCCTAGACTCAGTTGTCTTATTTTCAGATGTGTGTACTTTTCTCTCAACTCCTGGAGATAAACTGCTCTTCTGTTTTAGTGTAGTAGTAGGTCTAGCTTATAGTTCCATTAGAAGCTTGGTGATGACTGTCGTGTTATCTTTCTGGTTGTTATTTTTTGGCAGCCATTCCTTCTACTGTTGCAACTTTCATCGGCTTGTGATCTCTGGAAGGTTAGGAAACACTGCAGCTGTTATCTGGAGGGTGACGACTAGGGTCCGTTCCCCTTCGATAAAATCTTCTTCGGTTCCTATCCTCTTCACTTTTTTATAGTTTTTATGACCGTTTTGTATATTCTAGACTTTATTCTATATCAATATATATTTGAACAAGGAATCTCACCCTGTTTTCTGCTTAAAAAAAATTTATAGGAATTTTAATTTTAAGAAAAAAGGGTGAAGGAATGCAAAGGGAGCCCTGGTTCAGAGAGGAGCTGGGTTCAGGAGATAGCGTGTTCAAAATCAGACTAGACATAGTTTATATAAGAAGAGAGGCACACATCTCATGGTGAACGTGGACGTAAACTGTCAACAAAATACAAATCAAGCAGCATAAGAGATCCAGAGCAAACTACTTAGTTTTCCAGATTGAATTCTCATTGCTTGCCATATATCCTCATCTACAAGCCATGAATATTCTCATGACAAGAAGCAAAGTATTAGCCTTTTAATTAACACAAAAGCTCACCAACCCATCCCACCCTTTAATACAAAAATAGTCTTCATATGCTTTGCTCCAGAGCCTAAGATATCCAAAAGATGAGAAATGAACAAAGGGTGAGCCTAAAAGTCATCCATGAACTCCTATAAATACTTCACAAAGCCTCTTCCTCCCAAATCAAGCAAATAGTAATAATCCTAGCTAGGCTCAATCAACACCCAGTTTTCCAGCACTCGGGTTGCTCAGATTTGTTCTCATGGCAGGATTTCATTATTTGCTAGTTTTGAGCCTCGCTCTGGCTGTGTCAATTGCTGCTGGGGCAACCCAATTCAAGGTTGGTGGGCCCAAGGGCTGGTCAGTCCCAAACGACCCTAAAGAATACAGGCAATGGGCCGAGAAGCAAAGGTTTCAGATTGGAGACTCATTGTGTAAGCTTCTAAAGTATAAATTAATATATGATCAATGTGAAATTATGAAAAACCTTAAAACTTTAACTGGCGTTTCGTTATGAATATATTGCAGTATTTGTCTACCAACGAGACACGGACTCTGTTGCCCTCGTGGATGAGAGTTCTTACCGCAGCTGTGACACGTCAGCGTCCATCCGCACATTTGATGATGGGAACACGGTCTTTAAGTTTACCCGATCCGGCCCATTTTACTTCATTAGTGGTAACAAAGGCAATTGTCTCAAAAACGAGTCCTTGGTTGTTGTAGTTATGGCTGATCGCAGCAGCAGAACTAGCTTGGCCCCATCTCCTTCTTCCTCTGCTTCTCCTCCTCCTCCTCCCCCTCTAGGCTCAATGGTGTTCATGCCATCAACGACGAATCCTAACGAGGGATCAAATTCTTCTAACGGAGCTTCTCATAAGATGATGGGCTTGATGGCCTCAATTGGGGCGTTTATTGGGTCGCTCTTCTTTGTGCTGTGAGGCCCATTCACCTAAGTCGTGCATTGTACTATGTTGTGCCATTATTTATTTGTAATTTTTTTTGTTAAGTTTATTATTGGTATGATGGTCTTTGAATTCTATTATTGACGTATCTGGATTGATTGGTTGATTTTACTTCCCGAAAGGAAGTACGTTATATAGAGGGTGGATATCATTATTTCTTCGCGTTTATCCTTCTCTTTTATTTTCTTTTTGCCGTTTTGAATTAGCGAGTTTTGACAATTGGAATACTTGATATGTCATAATAAATACCCCCATATTAGACTAAAAATTTTACTAATTAATATGAATAGACTTGAGGTTGGTGATATTTTTGTAAAATTATAATGCAGCATAAACAAATGTGACCCCCACATCAAGAAGAAGAAGAAAAAAAAATGAACAATGATAATTAAATTTCAATTGTTGGATCTCAAGGGCCAGATATTTGGGAAGGGCCGAAACGGTGTAGTACCAGTGAGTCACATATTACTGTAACAAACAGGCCTCCAATACATTTTTCAAGATGCCAATGTAACAAATTCTAATCATTTCTGGTAGAAAGATATATTAGTTTTTCTCCGAGAGCTAAATATCATAAAACCCCCTTAACTTTGGAAATATCATAAAATCTGGGGTTATGAAAAAACCCTCCGTAACTTTGAGATTTTATCAGAACCAAGGGAAATTAGGGGGGTTTCCCACTAAAACATGAAAGCTAAAGGGGCTTTTGTGATAATCCCTATATTTAAATGGAGGGGGGGGGTCTATTTGATATTTCTCAACAGTATAGAACTTCTGATCAACCACGTATGTGCATTAGCATCCCATTTGACGAAGGGTTGTATGTGCATTAACGGCATCCCATTTGACAAAGGGTTGAGCGAGGGGCTAAGAAGGGTAACTTGCCAACACAAAAAAGTTACACATGGTATAAACTGAGTTACCCCTCATAATTTGTCGATCACTAAAAATAGTAGAATGATTTACAAACACCTCTAGAGATGTTAAAACGAGCTGACATATCAAAACGAGGGGTTTACAAATCCACCTATTTAGATATCATGGATCAAGAGACAACCCCTAATTTTAAAAAAAAAGTGATCATAATCTTTTATATTCTCAAACACAAAAAATGACCTAAATGATTAAAATAAATTAACCTAACGAATTAAAAATTTTAATCCTTTAGCTTAATAAATAGACTAATAACCCTTCTACTTTATCAGAACCAAGGGAAATTAGGGGGGTTTCCCACTAAAACATGAAAGCTAAAGGGGCTTTTGTGATAATCCCTATATTTAAATGGAGGGGGGGGGGGGTCTATTTGATATTTTGAAAGTTGAGGGTGGTTTTCTGATATTTAGCCTTTTCTCCAACTTTACATTTAAAACATCGTTGCCTCTTCTTTGTTAGGTGAAATTTTTTCACAAAAATTTCTTATTAAAAACACGGTAATGAAATCAAACTAGTGTTGTACGGCATATCGTTGTGCTGAAGCGACGAAGCCAGAGAGGAGCAATCTCATATGAGACCAGACCTTAGTCTGCAACTCCATAATTAATTGTCCATAAAAGGTAAAGGACTAACTCTAATATTTCTCAAAAGTATAGAACTTCTGATCAACCACATATGTGCATTAACATCCCATTTGACAAAGGGTTGAGTGAGGGGCTAAGAAAGGTAACTTGTCAAACACAAAAAAGTTACATATGGTATAAACTGAGATACCCCTCATAATTTGTCGATCATTAAAAATAGTAGAATGATTTATAAACACCTCTAGAGATGTTAAAATGAGCTGACATATCAAAACGAGGGGTTTACAAATCCA
Organism: Asparagus officinalis; assembly: GCF_001876935.1. Taxonomy (NCBI): domain Eukaryota; kingdom Viridiplantae; phylum Streptophyta; class Magnoliopsida; order Asparagales; family Asparagaceae; genus Asparagus; species Asparagus officinalis. The sequence goes on from NC_033796.1 coordinate 22,144,298, forward strand.
CCTATTTAGATGGATCAAGAGACAACCCCTCTATTTAAGAAGAAAGTGATCATAATCTTTTATATTCCCAAACACAAAAAATGACCTAAATGATTAAAATAAATTAACCTAACGAATTAAAAAATTTTAATCCTTCAGATTTGTTATAGGACATATCTGTTCCACGAATATATGACTTGATAAGTCAGCATCTCAACCAGCCCAACAAGTCGACACCCCAGTGTCGGCGCGAGAAGCGATGACAGTCAACATGAGAGATCCTGACCTCCTAGATGAGTCGATATCGACTCGAGAGATAGTTTTTAGCTGAGACGAGAGGACATTCCAACCAGTCGGACATGCTGACACTCCTGAGTCGACGTAAAAGGCGGTGTCGGTAGACACGAGAGTCAGCAACTCAAAGATATGACCCTAAGAACCATGCTTCTCGACGAAGCTAAAGGGTTTCCCTCATTTCAAACCCGTCAGCATAGGTGTCACTTCTCAACATTGTATAATCTTTGATAGTCATCATTACGCCTCCGTCCCCAACAGTCTCGAAGACTTGTCGGCTGTCGGCTCCCAATGCTGCCGAAGTGATCTCCACTCCAGCCACTTACAAACCAACACGTGCAGAGCAAATGATGACTTATTTTCTAACTCACCGCCTCACTACCGTCTTACTGCATATTCATGAAGTGACCAATCTGCCCTCGACATCCCCTATAAATGCAGATGTTATTCGCTATAGCTAGAGGTTCGCAATCTAAAACCCCCAAGAGCATGCACTACACAAAAACAAGAACACATAGTTCTGTTACTCCACTTAAGCTCAAGTTCATCACCTGACTTGATCGTCGGAGGTACTATGAGGGAACTTATCCTCGCCCTCTTACGACTCATTGTGTGCAGATTGTTCAATCATCCTAAGTCCGGAATCAGACATAAAGTAGAAGAAGAAAACGGCCCATTGCAAACTCCGTGACTTTATTTGACCGTGTGATATTTAACCTCAACAAGATTAATAAATAGACTAATTAATAACCCTTCTACTTAATCCCTCCATCTTAACCATAACCATTTGCCAACAAATGTTTCTTCATACGTGGGTTGCTAAAAAAAGCTTAGAAAATCATACCTAGATTCCTTTTCCATCTTTCATTTTTCACTCTATTTCTGTATATTCTGATTACTGCATATTCTTGTCTTATGGAGGGAAATTAGTTCTTCTTAATTCTGTGCTTTCTTCAATCCCTTTATATTTCATGTCCTTCTACAAATTGCCAATTTGGGTGACAAAAAAAATTGATAAAATCAGAAAAGGCTTTCTTTGGACAGGATCTGATAAAGCAAGTGGCTTCAAGTGTCTAGTCAGCTGGAGAAAAGTTTGTTTAAACAAATCAGAAGGAGGATTAGGAGTTAAGGATATCCATCTATTTAATATTGCCTTGCTATCTAAGTGGCTTTGGAGATGTCTTGATCATCATTCAATTACTGGAAATTTCATTCGTCAACTGTATTGTAACAGAGGTCAATCCCTTCAAATGACAATTTCAGGAGCATCAAATTCTCATTTCTGGAATGCCATCTTATCCTTTAAGCATGAGTTTCTTCATAATATATTGTGGTCTTTGGGTCTAGGTGACACAATCAGATTTTGGGAAGATAAGTGGACTGGTTTCAACTCCATAGCCAGTCTTTATCCTTCTATTTATAAGCTAGCTCTATCTCCAAATGTTACTATCGCTAGTCAAGGATTTCTGAGAGATTCAATTTGGCATTGGAGACCTATCATGAGAAGATGTATCTCTTCTTCTACTCAAATGGAGAAAGATAATCTAATGAATTTTTTAATGGAGTTTCAAATTTCTGTTTCTCCAGATAGTCCTAGATGGCTGCTTACAAGCTCTGGTATTTTCACAGTCAAGTCCTTTTATCAGTTTCTAAACCAAAGAGGTATCCTATCACCTCATTTCAAAGTTACTTGGAAGACCAAAACCCCATCTAGAATCAGTTTCTTTATCTGGCTCCTATGCAGAAACAAACTCCATACCAAGGACAATCTTTTATCTAAGGGTTGGATGGGAGACTCGATATGTATTTTCTGTAGTTCAGAACCAGAAACCAGGGATCATTTGTTTTTCTCATGCACAATATCATCGCATGTCTGGTCTCATTTTAAAAACTACTTTCTTCCTTTTACATGGCCACCATCCTTTTCAGATTTAATACATATCATTAGCAAGCTTCGAGGAGGTGCTGGACACATTTGGCGTGGTTTTTTCTCCTATATTTGCTGGAACATTTGGATCAGTAGGAATAAAAATTTATTTGATAAATCATGTTTTTCCTACAAGAAGATTGTTAATAATACAATATATGGATTATATGAATGGTCAGGTAATGGGCAAGGAGCAGCGGCTAGAGAACTGTCAGCCAGGTTGGAAAAATCTCCTCTTTCTCGAGCAAGTATTTGAAGGCAGAAGATATCTCACTGGATCATTTTATTTTGGCTTATATATGATGTAAATATCTTTCTAGATACCCTTATCTTTTATGTTTTTTCTTGTTGTTTCATAGAAAGTTTAATTTTTATTATGCACATGTATGGCTGGTTTTGGTTCTCCCTTAAATCCGTGTCAACGGGGAATGACGGCAAGACCCTCTCTTCACCTTCATGGATCTTTGGGAGAAGAAAGTTATACATCAATACTAGTAAAAATTCTACCTTTCTATATTACAACCTTTTAGATACTACTTGTGTCTAAGCTTTTGTAACTAACAATCTTTTGTTTGTTTTTGGTTTTTTTAATGAACGGGGTTATAACCCCTGTTTTTCGATCAAAATTTTTTTTTTCACTCTATTTCTCTTTGCAAGACAGCAATGACTTTACTGTGGATTAGACTATACAATGCATTTTGTTGTCAAACTATGATAGAGACCTTTAGCTCTCTCTCCTTGCTACGTACTTCTATCGAGATACTTTCGTCACAGCTTATCTTATATATGCATCTATCACATCAAACTATAGTGAAAAAGGTGCAAATATATGCCCCATCATTTGTGCCATCTTTTTCTCAGGTTCCATTAGGCCTGTCCATCCGGGTCCGCACGGCTCGGCCCGGGTAAAACCGGAGCCTGGACCGGCCCGGTTTCTTTTTTTTTTAATTTTATTTAAAATTTAAATTATACAAAAAAGACAAAAAAAATTAATAAAAAACAATAATTTTATTAATCACTTAAAATAACATAAAGTACAAATAAAAAATAATAAAAATAAATTCTTTATTAATAATTAATAAATTATTTATAAATTACAAGTACAAATTTATTTTAGAATTTATCGCATCACAATAGATAAGTACATCCCAACTAGGTTGGCATCTACTCACATATATCACTATCATTTGTAACTATTTCCAAAATAATTCTTTACAAATTTTAAGCTAAGGTATAAAAGTTACAATTTGATTAATATTATTTATTCTTTATATCTATCTGCTAGTCTTAATTCTTCAAATTTATCTTCAATTCCAGTCATCCGACCGATGCCTTGCGTTCGCTTCTCGTACCTCCACCAATCTTATAAGCACATCACTGCTTGTACATTATACGGATCTAAGCATGTCCTATGGTCGTCGATCAAACGTCCTGCTGTGCTGAAGGCGAATTCCGAAGTTACCGTCGAAACCTGCACTATTAGTAAGTCACGAACCATGGTGGAAAGTATAGGATATGAAACTGATCCATATACTTTTAACCATTGCAAAATATCTAAAGTATTTCCTTGACATTTAACTAAAGAAGCAGATAAATATTCATCTATTTTAGAAACCTCCAAAGATGACGATCCAAGTCCAGATCAACCAGTTAGCTCAGCTACCATTACATACCTATCAAAACTTACACTTTTACCTCGGGATGAGCTCGAAGAAACCGAAGCTGTAGACTGTTGTGTAGCTACACCATGTCTAGATGCATACTCATCATATAAGGTTTAAAAATAATTTATAATAGCTAAATGATGAGTAGTAGCAGTAATGGTGGTTCCATCATCTAAGTCTATAATCTGATTATCATACAAGGATTGTAACAGACTTCGAAGGCCAATATCATTCAAGCATGGATCAATAAAAACCCCCAAACCAAAAATATGAGGAATAGGCCTAAAGTACTTATTAAATTTGCTCTCCATTTGAAAAATCATAGGTCCAAAAGTATCATCCATAAGATATTTCCCAAAAAAATTTGAATATTTAAAATTTGTAAAGCAGCTAAAATAATGGTTGGATAATAACAGCCAGATAATAACATTATAGGATTATAAAAAACTTGTAACATTTTATTTAAATTACATATAATTATCCATTCATCTTCAGTTATTCCATAAGTCATATAATTATCCATTCATCTTCAGTTATTCCATAAGTGCTACCAGAACTAGAACTAGAAGCATAATAATTTATAAAATCAGTTATAATATCTTTATATTCTATTGCTACACTTAACATTACATAGGTGGAATTCCATATATGGTCAACATCTTTTGGAATTAGTATGGGCTTTATATTTTTTTTTTTACAAAATTATTTCCATCTTTTAAGTTTTTGTTCAGAAGCATTATGCATATAAGCGACTGTTCTAACCTTTTCTATCATATGTTTAATTTTAGTAAATGCACTTTGAACAATTAATTTTAAAATATGACAGATACACCTAATATGAAAAAGATCACCATGACATGGCAATGACAAAGTTGATCTGATAAAATCAACAACTACATTGTTATTACTTGCATTATCTAGTGAAAGAGAAAATATTCTTTCTGAAATTTCTAATTTCATAAGTTCTTCAATTATTAAAATTTTAACATTAATATCAGTATGTGACTATTCTATTGCAATAAAAGAAACAACTCTTTTAAACAATTGTCAATTTTCATCAATCCAGTGTGCTGTGATACATAAATATCCAGTTTGTACTCTAGATGCCCAAATATTAGAAGTTAAAGAAAATTTACAGTTTAAATTTTTAAAATAAGAAATTATTTTTCCTTGTTCCTCCTGATAATATTTTAAAATATCACGTTGACAGGTTTGACGAGAAATTTTTTTAAATGCAGGATAAAAACCATCTCTAAACATATCTTCAAATTCATCATCTTCTACTAATTTAAAAGGAACGTTTTTAAGAATGATAAACCTGACTACGCATTTCCTAGCTCTGGTAGCGTCATAGTTCCAACTACCGAGACTACCAGAAGAGGAGGATTGAGAAATCATAGATTGTCGGATATCACCTTGAGGAGTCTGGCCTTTGTTGTGTTTATCTAAATGGCGTTTGAGGCGGTTGGTGCCGTTCTTATGATGAGCTTGAAAAATCTTACCGCACAACGCACACTTAGCCTTCTGGGTGAGGATCCTACTGTGTTCATCCTTGGTGATGTCGATCTTCTTGTAAAAATTCCACACATCGGATCTTGGCCTTTTAGGAGCTCTTGGTGCAGATTCGTCGCCACCGGATTCGGGATTAACTTCGGTAGGAGTAGACCCAGTAGGAGGACTCATTTCAAGATCGGGAGATAGGTTTTGCTCTTCATAATCAGATCGGGAAGCCATTTGATGAAAGGATTAGAAAGTATAAGAGAGAAGTAGATGAGTTTTGGTGTGAAGAAAACAAATGAAAACCCCCTTCTATTTATAGAACCAGCCCCCTAAGCAAATGACCAAAATAGCCTTACAAAATAGCCGTTTTTGACCGTTTTTGGGGACAAAACGGTCAAAAGACCGTTTATGGCCGGGCCGGCCAAGCCCGCCACACACCCCCGAGGCGCGTCCCGGTCAAATTTGCGTGACGGCATTGTGCGGGCCAGGCCGGGCTGCGCCGGCCGTTTTGACCACAACGGTCCCTATGGTGGCTGGGCCAGCCACAACGGTCACTCTTGTGAACGTTGTGACTGGCTGGGCCGGGTGGCCGGGCCCGGCCTAATTTGGCAACGGTACCTATGGTGACGGTTGCCCACCGGGCCGGCTCCAGACCCGGGCTGCGGCCCGGCGATTTTTGCCCCGCGCCGCGGCCTGTTTCGGGCCGGCGCGTCGTTAAGCAACCCGTACCCGGGCCCGGAACCCGGCCAGGCCCGGATTTCCGGATAGAGGCCGGCCGGGCCCGGGCCGGCGGGCTTTTTGGACAGGCCTAGGTTCATCACATATTTTTGCTCATCTCAATCATGACACAAGCGTTTTCCTGCGTAAAAAGAATTAGAATACTCGACACACAAAAGTTTCAGGTAGGAGAATCCTAGGGTGTATTTTTTTTTTTTTTTTTTAGACAGGCGTTGAAAATGTAGGAGTTAGATTTCTTTCATGTGTATAATTTTTCGGGTTAGAAATTGGTAAGGGTTAGAACGTCATCTCAGTTTACGAGTGTTACTAACTCCAGCTAATAGCTAGAATGACAACTTTACTCCCTAGAATTTTTTTGCATAAATATTTTTTTTAAAAAGTTTTAAATATCCTTTCTACGTCCATGTTATGATTGACAATTTTTTGAAACATCTGGCAAGAGTTAGCAGGAAATAGCAAGTAATCCTCTGTTAATTTCTCCAACCAAATACACCACACGGCTTTGTGATCCCTCACGATTAGCTAATCAATTATACAACAGTACCCCAAGTGGTCTATAATTTACTTCTAGGACCATTATGCCTGATTGAGTTTCTAAAAGCAAATTGAGCTTGCGCTGATGACTAGAGATTGATGCCGTGTGTAATACCTTCATAACTAAGGAAAAACGATAATTCTTTTTTTTTTAACACTCAGATAAATTTACTTAGCTATACTTAGCGTTCTAAATGTAGCCTTAATTCACTTAATCTACACAACTAACTAATCATGTTATTACTCTCAAATGACCATTTTCTAATTGTTCGTAGAACTAATCATGTAGCAAGATGCCCAATTGAACCTCTAAAACAAATTTAAGTTGTGCTAATTGTATATGTCATATATATAAATCACCTTACCTATATCCTTGAACTTTAAATGTAGACTTTAGTTAATTTAGAGCAACTAACTACAATCATTTAAATGATGCAATGACTTAGATTAGTTACCTACCTTTTCAAGATTCTTGTTTATAAATTAGTTTCTCTCCCATCTTCTATATTCTCTGTACTTCTCTCTTACATCAGCATCCAATTAATTTGCCAATCATTATAAGCAACCTTGTTCTCATATTATATTCATGTGGTTGAAAAAAAAATCATATAAAAAGGGGAAATTGACATAAGATTTCGTGGGTTAGTTATGTTACACATTTTTTTTTTTTTTGCTGTCAAGTGAAAGCTCTGGCCTACTATAGGAAACAATAGAGGAATGAAGGGAGGTCGAGGGTAGAAATTGAAGAGC
>NC_033796.1:22151693-22160577 GCF_001876935.1 Asparagus officinalis
ACAATTGCCCTTGCTGTTGTCAGAAAAACAACAATCATTGGAGGAATTGCAAGAGAGCTGGATTCAGTGATGGGGAAGTAGAGATGCCAATGCGAACAACTTTGTGAGAGGTTACCTATCATAGTGATTAGTCTGGTACAATGCGGCATGGTACTGAATTGAGTCTATTCAAGCACCGCATGTCATGAGAAGAAGCAAGGGTATTTGGTTCGCAGTTTGCTATGTAAATATTGGTTGCATATTTTAACAACACAGCGGAAAATCTAAGTATGGATGAAAAATAAAAAGAAGAAAAATAAAAGAAATCATCATAGGACACAAAACTTCTAATTAGATTTGACAATTAATGTGATTACTTATGTCAATTTTGAGATTCGGAGGCACACTAATATTATAGTCCACTATATTATCTATTCCTCTATAATAATGGGAGGATCCAAAATTCACTATTCATACTAAAGTAAATGCTACAATAAATTACTATAGTATTATTACTATAGCACAGACAATAGCATTATTACTGTAGCTCAAGTGAGATATGTTATGATAATTTACCATCGAAATACAAAGAATTCGAGAAACTATGTCTTCATATGCTCAAAAGAGCTATGACCCAAACCAGCTTAGCGGCCCAAAGCCCAGCCAAGAATGAATTTATCGATTTGTCGAGCGACGAGTCATCTTTACCGACACGAAGTGCGGGGTCAGTCAACATCTCATAATCAAGACGACTCCTCAAATATTCGGCTCAACCGCCTACTCGGCTGTCTCCTCGGCCAGAAGCTCATTCGACTGTCTGGTCGGCAAATCATAAGGACGACGCGAAAACCAACCCGTCTCTACCGAGGGGATAAGATCCAACTAAGCTTCCTTCAGATATACATCAATCGACACTACAACATTGATCGATCCTATCAGGATCTCAACTCTGACAAATATCAGGCATAAACAGCTTACTCTGCTCACAAGTCACTTCTCAGATATCCTTTAGATATCCTCTCCTGTGCTCGAATGATTTCCCCTCCAGTCGCCAGCCGACATCTGTAAAGTGGAGGATGACTCAGCAGCCTGTCTACTCACCCCACCACCGCCACCCTGTGCATAGTCAAAGCCAAGGGTTAGAATCTCAGGACGAAGGACTATAAAACGGAGGAAGGTAAGGTAAAAAAGGGGGATCTTATTATTCTTCTTCTTCTTTTAATCTTGACTCTACGAAGAGGCTGGACCTTCATTGAATTCGGGGGATCATTTTCTCCCTCTTGATCAACTTTCTTTTTATTAATAACTCAAAAAGAGTACCCCCTGACAATGACCTCAATGATCCTGGGACTCTCCCTCAAACCCTACTCAACCTCACCAGTTGACTTGATCGTCGGAGGTACCATAGGAGAAACTATCCCCATCCTCTTACGGGTTCGTTCTCCTTGTTTGTGTAGAAAAATCAGAAATTTCAGTCCAAGGATCGGGCATAAAGTCGGAGGAGGAGTCGGCCTCATCTCTCATCCTCTCACTCTTCGTCATCACCGAATAGCTTTCATCGCCTATATGATCTCGAACATCAACAATTTGACGCCAATCGTGGGGCCCACTCTCTTCTCTGAGAAGACATGCTCAATCCTAAGCAGGGGCCTGATCTTGTTCATCCTTGAAGAAGAACGCTAGAATTGCACCATTCAAGTTAAACAAAACCTTGGCTCCTTATCAGGGTAAGCCCAAGGCATAACTGGTGGTCGATTCTTTTTGCTCTCATCGACCATCAGGGTCAAGACCTTGGCTCCTCATCAGGATAAGCCCAAGACACAACAACTTCTCAGTCGGTAATAAAGACCTTGGCTTATTATCAGGATAAGCTCAAAGTACAACTGGTGGTCGATTCCTCTTACTCTCATCGACCATCAGGGTTAAGACATTGACTCCTTATCAGGATAAATCCAAGACACAATGACTTCTCAGTCGGTAACAAAAATCTTGGCTCCTTATCAGGATAAGCCAAAGGCACAATGACTTTTCAATCAGTAACAAAGACATTGGCTCCTTATCAGGATAAGCCCAAGGCACAACGACTTTCCAGTCGGTAACAAAGACCTTGGCTCCTTATCAGGATAAGCTTAAGACACAACGACTTCCCAGTCGGTAATCAAGACCTTGGCTCTTTATCAGGATAAGCCTAAGGTACAATGACTTCTCAGTCGGTAATCAAGACATTGGCTCCTTATCAGGATAAGCCTAAGGTACAATAACTTCTCAGTCGGTAATCAAGACTGTGGCTCCTTATTAAGATAAGCCCAAGGCACAACGACTTCTCAGTCGGTAATAAAAACTTTGGCTCCTCATCAGGATAAGCCCAAGGCACAACGACTTCCCAGTTGGTAATAAAGACATTGGCTCCTCATCAGGATAAGCCCAAGATACAACGATTCCTCAGTCGGTAACAAAGACATTGGCTCCTTATCAGGGTAAGCCCAAGGCACAACTGGTGGTAGATTCCTCTTGCTCTCATCGACCATCAGGATCAAGACATTGGCTCATCATCAGGATAAGCCCAAGGCACAATGGCTCCTCAGTCGGCAACAAAGACCTTGGCTCCTTATCAGTGTAATCCCAATGCACAACTGGCGGTTGATTCTTCTTGCTCTCATTGACCATCAGGATCAAGACATTGGCTCATCATCAGGATAAGCCCAAGGCATAACGACTCCTCAGTCGGTAACAAAGACCTTGGCTCCTTATCAGGGTAAGCTCAAGGCACAACTGATGGTCGATTCCTCTTGCTCTCATCGACCATCAGGATCAAGACATTGGCTCCTCATCAGGATAAACCCAAGGCACAACGAATTCTCAGTCGGTAATCAAGCCTTTGGCTCCTCATTAGGATAAGTTCAAGGAACAATGACTTCTCAGTTGAATATCAAGCCCTTGGTACTTTATCAAGAATAAACCCAATGCACAACCCTTTGGCTAACTCCCACAATCGCCTCTCGGTCTTAGGGAAAATTTAAGGACCTTGACGTCAACATAAGACCTAAAAGCAACCTATGGATTGTGTCTAATGATCCTCATAACCACTTGCACTAAGGTACGATTCCTGCAAGCATAACAGTCCATCGACATAAAATAAACAAGTTGTCGATCAGATTACTAGCCAAAGCATAGAACATTCAAAGTACACTAATTATAGTCTCCTACATGTGGATCGACATTATGCAATTAATTTACTCAAACTACAAAATTCAAGCCAAATGCTTAAGCATAAAAGCAAAAATTAGTATTTCATTTAAAAAGTTCCATTACAATATGACTTCTATAGTAAAAAAAGAAAAAGAAAAAAGGGAGCAAGATATCTTTAACATCCTCGACCAAGTCCAGAAGAAGGGCATTGTCACCTCCTGACCGGTGCCAAAGAAGAGTCACCAAGGGAGCCTCCAGCCGACCTCAAAGCATCTACTTCTTGTTCCAGTCCCTGGATAATCCTAGACTACCTGGAACTGATGGTATGGTAGTGCCCTAGCGACCGCTCCGTCTCGGCCAGTTCAACCTCCAAGGTAACAACCCGTTTCTCTGCCTCTTCCCTGGTTGATCTCTCTACGACCAGCATATGTTCGAGCCGACGAAATAGAACTAGCTCTAATGAAGCCCCTTGGGCCTGACAAACTTAAAAAGCTTGATGAATGTTGTTGCTAGACATTTCCTTCAAACTTCCCTCGCCAGTGTCACCTCCAGGGCCAGGAGAAGACTTGTCTGCACTATCCACCTTACTGACCAAAGCAAGAGGTTCTTTACGGGGTCGATGAGAAGGTCCAGGTCTCGGGGAAGACTCCCCAGCAAACCCTACATCCACAGAGTCGGCCAAGTCCCTTCTCCTATCCCTCGTCCCACCGGGAGAGGGAGCAACCTCGATCACGAGGGGCCTTCTGTCAGAATCCCCCTCCACATCAAGGTCCCCCTTGATCTCTTCCGAGACTCCCCAGCCAAGCCTTTCTTCTCGACCTCGAGCCTCCTGTTACAGACCTTCATTGGCGGAGGAACATGAGAGCTTACCCTGATCGTGAAGCCAGTGGAAGACAAAATCATGGACATGTCCTCCACCAAGTCCTCCACGTCCAAAGGCCTGACATAAGAACGGATCTTCTCCAATGCCTCCTTCTCCAGACCGCTAAGGGCAACTAGCCTTAGGGCCTCAAGATTTACCTTCGGCCAGGTCAAGCAGACAAAGATGTCATCAGCTCCTTAAGCCTACACAAAACACTCTCTCCAATCCTCCTCCAATTTAGGAAGATCCAGGGATAGCCTGAAATTATCATCAATATGATAAAAATAGTGTGGGTCCCCTTTAGTCGATCCCACACTCAACAAATGACCCAGCACTTTCATACTGGGTCGTACCCAAACTCGGTAGCAGACGATCATGAAGGCCACCAAAGCATTTACCGCATTCGGATAAAACTACATGGGGGAAACCCCCAGAGCTGCATGCACTCCCCTGACAAAGGGATGGAGAGGCAGCCACAAACCCTGCTCCAGATATGCCAAGTACAATGGCACTCGCCCCTCTCTATGATTATATAGGACTCCGTCAGCCTGGGCTCCTCAAGTGTTAAGGCTTGAGGAATGTAGAATCTCTTGCATGCCCATTTCAACTGATCCCTAAGGACCCTTGAATGCAGACGCCGAGGTACGTAAAGCTTTTCTTCGCGATGGCTAGATGAGGAAGTTGGAGAAGCCATGAAAAAGTTCCTTCTTTACAAAAGTACAATGGTTTTGAAGATGAAAAGTTTGTGAGAAAATCCTCTCAGCCCCTAGGATATTTATAAGCCTCCAAAGAAGCATATAGAAGAACTCAAGAGGCGCAATATTGAAGCGACCAAGAAAGATCCACTTAGAGAATCAGAAACGGATTGCTCAAAATACCAACCGTCGCTCTTACACATTCTTCCACGCCAATAAATTAGCAAGGAAGCGCCACTCGTTCTGTCCATAACGTTTCATCTACTCTAAAAAAGCCGGTTCAAGATATCGATTCATAGGAGGTGGTGGTTGGACAGAAAGTCCTATACCACATCTTCAACATTGATCAACCGGCTAAAAACTATCAAACGTCTTAAACGAGTTTATGCTGATTGGAAGCTCTCATCTATTTCACTCGAACCCGACTAAAGTCAGCTCCGAGTGAAAATGACCAACTGTTATAGTAATTCACTATCTAAAAACAAAGAATTCGAGAAACTATGTCTTCATAGGCTCAAAAAAGTTATGGCCCAAACTAGCTTAGTGGCCCAAAGCCCAGCCAAGAACGAATTTATCGACCTATCGAGCGACGAGTCATCTTTACCGACACGGTGTGGGGTCAGTCGACGTCTCATAATCATGACGACTCCTCAAATATTTAGCTCAACCGCCTATTCGGCTGTCTCCTTGGCCAGAAACTCATTCGACTATTTGGTCGGCAAATCATAAGGACAATCCGAAAACCAACCCGTCTCTACCGAGGGGATAAGATCCAACTAAGCTCCCTTCAGATATACATCAATCAACACTACAACATTGATTGATCCCATCAAGATCTCAACTCTGATTAATCTCAGGCATAAACAGCTTACTCTGCTCACAAGTCACTTCCTAGATATCCTTTAGATATCCTCTCTTGTGCTCGAATGACTTCCCTTCCAGTCATCAGCCGACATCTGTAAAGTGGAGGATGACTCAGCAGCCTGTCTACTTACCCCGTCATCGCCCCCCTGTGCATAGTCAAAGTCAAGGGTTGGAATCTCAGGGCGAAAGACTATAAAAGGGAGGAAGGTAAGGTAAAAAAGTGGGATCTTCTTCTTCTTCTTCTTCTTCTTTTAATCTTGATTATACAAAGAGGCTGGACCTTCATTGAATTCGGGGGATCATTTTCTCCCTCTTGATCAACTTTCTTTTTATTAATAACTCAAAAAGAGTACCCCCTAACAAGGACCTCAATGGTCCCAGGACTCTTCCTTAAACCCCACTCAAGCTCACCAGCTGACTTGACCGTCAGATGTACCACAGGGAAAACTAGCCCCACCCTCTTACATGTTCGTTCTCCTTGTTTGTGTAGAAAAATCAGGAGTTCGAGTCCAAGGATCAGACATAAAATCGGAGGAGGAGTCGGCCTCATCTCTCATTCTCTCACTCTTCGTCATCAGCGGATAGCTCTCATCGACTGTATGATCTCGGACATCAACATGATACAATAGCATTTAAAAAAATGTTACTGTAACACTTACAAAAAACTATATTTAAATATAAAATTATTATGTCGGAAATAAAAAAATGAAGGCCGTGGGTGTACCATAGTTTATTATATGGTGGATTGTCAAGAAAAGACCATTTGATTTATGAGTGTCAATAGTGTTAATATCACTACTTTTTTCACTCTTTGGATCTTTTGTCATATACTCCGACCTACCCTCATTTTATGTCTATGGAAATAGACTGATAACCCTTTATGTACTGTACAAACAAAGTTTTTATGAATTTCAAACGGAAAATATCTATTAATTAGGTAGCAAGTAGAGGTAAACAACATGTCTATCAACATTAATATCCGGGGATCCTAGAATTTTTTAATGATGCTATTTATGATGTAGTACCACTACCCATGTCTCTTCTATTTAAATATAAAGGCTGGAATATTTAAGTAAAAAGAATCTTACGTCACATCAAATATGTTTAATTACCTCTTGTTCCATCTCTTCTTTACACTTGTATTTACAGAGTTTAAGGGGCTGTTTGTTTGTCTAAAAAAAGAGGGAAATCAAAGAATAGGAAACCTATTTCTTAGAAATTTCTGTTTGTTTGTCTAAAAAAAGAGGGAAATCAAAGAATAGGAAACCTATTTCTTAGAAATTTTATTTTGAGGTTGTTTGGTTGAGGGAAATCAAAGAATAGGAAACCTATTTCTTAGAAATTTTATTTTGAGGTTGTTTGGTTGGAAAAAAAAAGAATGAAATTAAAGAATAGGAGATGAAATGATATGAGTTGTCGTCATATTATTGGATGATGTGAGTGATTTTTTAAGAAAACTTATTTTGAGGTTGTTTGGTTGGTTAAAAAAATAAGGAAATGTATTATAAGAAATCTATTTCCTATAATAGGTTCTTTTCTTGTGTTTGGTTCATTCTTAAAAATAAGAAAATAGATGAGATGAGATGAGTTGTCATTATATTTTTGGATGATGTGACTCACACTTAAGGAAATCAATTTCCTTGTTTCTTTGGAGGAAATGGGTGGAGATGAAAGTTTAAGGAGATGAGATGAGTTGTCACAATATTATTGGATGATGTGATTGATTTTTAAATATGAGATGGGATGAGATGAGATGAGTTGGATGATGTGATGATAAAAATAATATTTTATTAGATGTTGGATGATAAAAGTAATATTTTATTGGATGAGTTGGATGATAAAATAATATGTTATTAGATGAGTTGGATGATAAAATAATATTTTATTGAATTTTGGGGTAAGTTTTAGGGATGGAAATGGTTGAAAATAGGAAATGAGAGATTTTCATGCTCCCATTTCCTATTCTTGGTTTTTAGGAAACCAACCAAACAGCCCCTAAATGGAAACCTCTGTTAGCCACCTGAACATTCTCCCCCCTTTTTTTTACATTACAGAGAAGAGGCACTTATTGAAATGATCTCCATATTGCAATAAAATCTCACAGCTAGTCTCAAGTGCAAATCAAACTAATAATGCGAAAGACATGCCTTCAGAAGAAAATGTGGTTTCTAATTATAACCTGCTACAGTCTGAGGCAAAACCATGTAACTTTCTCCTATTAATGTAATTGATATTTTCTGTTAAAAAATGTGGTTTCTAATTATAACCTTCGGTGCATGTTTTATATTTGTAGAACTGTACCTAATAGTGTTATACATTTATATAGTTATTTGAGATTGGTTAGCACCTATTTAAGAGGTACCAATTGTTAGAGACTTTATGGAGATTAATCTGCGGAATAAAATACTAAACAAATAACTACAACAATGAAAATACCACACGCAAGCAAACATTAAGATTTAACATGGTTCGGAAAATCGTGCCTACGTCCACGGGGCAATCTAGAGAGCAATATTCCACTATCAATCGAGAATACAATCCCTCAAAGTTATACCCGAACTTGAGAATCAAATCATAAATAGAAATATAAAGCGCTATCTCTAAGGCATCAAAAACCTAAAACTCATCTCACCACAAATCTCCAACTCTCGCAAAGAAATCAATGCCCTATCTTCAACGGTGTCGTCGTTCTGAAGACGATAACTTTTGAATCACTACAATCAGACAGCCGAGCATCATTAATCTAAACTTATCCCCCCCCCCCCTTCTTTTTTCTCTCCGAGTTATATTCTTGGGTTACTGTAGCAAAAAAAAAAAAAAAAACTCAATATGATGATCTTCATGTGCTCTAATTTCTTTAATAAAGAAATTTTATCCCTAGGTTCTCCTTTTCTATTCGAATTAGGAATAGGTGTAGGCGTCTAAAAATGCCTATAGGTGTTCGCACGTAGTTCAAGACGAAGAGAAGATGATAAACGTCATCATCCGAGTCAAGAAGGATTATCCGAGTGGCCCGCGCTTCTCGGTCAGTTCCAAAGTGCCCGAAGGGCTTGTCGGTCAGCTCCAAGTACCCGTCGTACTTGTCGGTCAGCTCCAAGTGCCCGCCGCGCTTGTCGGTCAGCTCCAAATGTCATAAATAAGCTAACGAGCGTATGAATCAAGTTAGCGAAGCGTACAAGTCAATAAGACAACCAGATACGTAAAACAGCAGAAATTACAAGTACCGAAAAATTATAAAATGCCAAAAAAGCTCAGGCAAGGCCAATTCACCCGCGCCAATGTGGGACAGCGGCAG
>NC_033796.1:22160602-22206796 GCF_001876935.1 Asparagus officinalis
GGTTTAGAATATGCTAGATGAGTTTACGGAACGATCATCCATAATGTAGCTCAATCAGTGATCATCAATGGATAAGAACTTAAGTGGATGTCCACTTTAAGTGACAAAGTTTTGCCTCTCTCTCTCTCCTCTCTCTCTCTTATATATATAATATATATATATTATATAGTATATAATATATATATAATATATATATATTATATATATATATATATATACTATATATATATTTATATATATATATATATATTATATATATAGTATTCGAGTTTCGCTAACGATTAGAATTATGACCAGATGTATATTCTATTCGTTTGTCTATTAAATATTCGTTTAAATGTTGATCAAGGCTATTAATTTGTATCTCATCGCATATTATGATGTCGTATTTTTAACCCACTTATCATTTCTACTATTATTATATACCAATTTTAAGACTTAAAATATCTAAAATTCTTATTTTGCTAATTAAATTTTCATTTAAATATATACACATCATATATGTATAAAAGAATAATTTTTATTTATGAATTTTAATACTACTTGAAAAATTAAATCTATTAAAGAATAAAAGAACTTTGATATTCCGATAAGTATTCGTGAGTATTCATGAATATTATCAAATACCAAGTATTGCAGTTCGAATTGCGAAAAAACTAATATATGAATATTAGAGTTCACATTCGAATTCGATAATCTTTAAATAATACAAATATGAACGCCTTAGTATTCGATTCGATTAACTATTTGTTTACCCCTCCTAAATACAAGGTTTAAAAAATGTAAGGAAGTGAGAAGGGTGTGAAAGTTTTTCTAAAGTGCGGCCTAAAGTCGCCTCTGCGTTTTTTCTTCATGGCACCGTTCACTTTATTCAAGTCCCATGTTTGCAACCGCCTTCATCATTTTCAAATTCCATCCAACTCCTCACTGGCGCTCTCTTCTTCTACCACCACCAAAGTATAATATATAATAATAGTAGCGTAATTTACATATCATACCTCATATGTTATCATAATTAATTATTCAATATCCGCTAATTTTTTTAAAGGAACTAATGGATATTAAATGAAGATATTAAATTTTATTAGCTTTAAGTTATAACTCTCGAACAGTATTTTGTGCGTATTAGCTTTACTATTTTCATCACATTATATGTTACGGTGATGTGAAGGGACTTCGCTGATATTTAATTAATAACATGTTGCAAAGAGTTTCTATTCTTTTACAAATTAATGTCATACACCTCCCCCTAGTAAGTATAAGATACATTTTGTTTTGAATATGAGAATATTTAAATTTATTAAAAATAATTAGTATGCATCTAGAAACAACCCTAAAAACTCTCTTTCGCCCCACAATTCTTATAATTTCTCTAGTGCTATAAATAAGCAAACTCTCTTAGCTTCTTCTGCTATCAATTCTCTTGATGGAGGCTTCTACACAGAACCTAAATGAACAACAACGCGAGAGTCATCGGCGCACCGAGAGGAGAGATGGCGAATGCGACTTACGTATTTCGAGCGACTTCTTGGCATCAGAGAAGGAGAAGTTTGAGCGGAGATAGTTGCCACTATTTTCAGATGGTATATCGTGCCCTCTCCTTCTATGGATATCTGAAATTTTTTTTTTTTTTTTTTTTTTTTTTTTCCGCTCTTGTGCTCCATGGAAGTTGTCCGGCGATGCGGCAGCAGAGGGCAGAAAGAAGCCGGGCCTTCAGAAGCAGGAAGGCCCGGGGGGTCTGAGATGTGCACCTTTGGAAGACACTGCTAGTTCTCCTAGTAAATAGCAAGCGTTAGTTATTAAATTTTGCCTGTATCGCTCATTGAAGCTCTTTAATTGCTTGTAATTTATATAATTAATTAACTTAGTTCTTTTTGTTAATAGGTTAGTGAAATGAACATTTGATGAGCTTTGCAATCAAGAAGAAAGATGAGAAGGTCACATCTCACGAGCCTAAGTGAAAATGTTATCTTTCTTTATTTAGTGAAATGCTTAATCTTTTCTTTATTTTTATAATTTGATGCTTTATTTAAGTTTAGTTGGGTGAGTTCCGCCTGGATTTTGTATTTTCAGGCGAAGATAATTGTTGGCTTTGAACCTGACGGAGATTTAAGGAAGGCGAGGAGCGTTGATAGATTGGCCTGTCAGACCTCAAGAAAGAGCGTCTTTGCTTGGTTCCTTTAGTCAATGTTGGTCGATTATTCTTGGATAAATATTATATCCAGCGAAAGATCAATCATTTTAATGAGTATATATATAGAAAATGTAATAATTAATATATAAAAAATCTCTATCCTCTGGACTCTGGTCATGTGTTTTGCGCGTTTATCAGATTGAACTAGCATCTAATTAACCATGTTAGACCTAGGACATTAGTTCACATAATTCAAAAATCCTCCGTGATGAGTTCCTTCTTAAACAAACAAAAAGTAATAAAAAAGGAATGAAAGACATGGAGTTGTTAGACCATGTACCTCTCACAGTTATGCGAAGTTGTACCAAATATTGCCTCTAATTAAATGACTAGCTGAAAGAAAAGCTTGATGATTGCCTTGTACACTTGTTTATATTTGTATTATACATGTTTACTGGAGATTGTTAATTGTGATTTTCTTACATATAATTTACAACCTCACAATTCGTTCTAAAAATTGGTGAACAGTAATGCTAACATGTACACAATTGTAGATCAAAAGGGTTCTTCTAGCCGACATATTAAGCTTTGTCCCCTGTGCCCACGCTACTGAAAATTAAGTGCATATACAGTGGAAACATCAATGAACTAATAATTTAGTTCATAGCTTTGCGAGCCAATCTCCGGTATGTTAATTTTTTTAAAAATTGTTCAATCAAGCTTAAAAAAAGAAGAAGAATATCACATTAATTTCCCAATAGGGCAGCTGCGTAGTGTGTAACTATCAGAAGTTTCCATCCATTCACTTTCTAACTAATTATGACTTGATTATGGAAGCATATGGATTCTTTTTCCTTTCCTCTGCAGCTAGAAGTTGCAACTCATTCTTTTCGTTAATAAAGCATATTGCACAGAACTACACTATAATTTACTAATTATTATTTATTATTATTGTTACGTCATCTTCCAGTTTATTTTTAACATAATATTTTCTTGCTTTGATCTCGGCACAGGAATTATGTCAGAAGAAGATCAATTCGATTTGCATTAAAAAATTGAAATACTAATTAAATTAGCTTTTCCTCCATTGCCTGGCGACAAAACCTATAAAACCTCTCCTAAAACCATTCTGATATGATACTTCACTGATGCGATGAATCTGTGCTAGCAAAACTATTTAGAAACTAGAAAATAATCATTAATGTGGCAATCAAATCAGGCCTTATCTTTTGAGGTACGGTTGCAAAAAAAAAAAAAAAAAAAAAAAAAAAAACCAAAAAAAAAAAAAAAAAAAAAAAAAAAAAAAAAAAAAAAAAAAAAAAAAAAAAAAAAAAAAAAAAAAAAAAAAAAAAAAAAAAAAAAAAAAAAAAAAAAAAAACAAAAAAAAAAAAAAAAAAAAAAAAAAAAAAAAAAAAAAAAAAAAAAAAAAAAAAAAAAAAAAACAAAAAAAAAAAAAAACCAAAAAAAAAAAAAAAAAAAAAAAAAAAAAACCAAAAAAAAAAAAAAAAAATGTTCCTCGGGGTGTGCATAACACCCGAATTATATGCATTAAAAACTAATCCAATCATATACTATTTGATAATAGTCTGAAGGCTTAGAAGCAAGCAAAATTCTTCACAAAAAAACCAATGGTTGATATCTTGTTTCTTAAAAAACAATAAAATAATAGACGATAGATTATATGGGATCAGACTCCGTTGGAAATAATTAGATGCCGTGTCTATTATCAAAAATGTCAAAATTCTAGAATAAAACTAAGTCTAGAGAAACTAGTGCCATGGTTTAATTAGTCAGCCTGCTTGCAGCCTTGGCATAAATATATACACTTGGTACAATAAAAGGTGCCAGATGAAGCACCCCCCATGTCATAAGACTATGAGCAGGGTAGATAGCATGACCCAAAGAATAAACACATACCGAAATAAGCTACAGCTCTTTGATTTCCAGGAAATTATTATGTTAATTGATTTGTGGGTTCAGCCCAATTAAAGCCAACAATTAGAGGTTTCAAATGGTTGTATCCTATCTCTTAAGAGAAAGGCATCTGAGGCGCATCTACTCCTAATATCGAATAGGAAATGAGGACTAGGGCATAAAATTCCTTTATTAAAAAAATTGCGAGCCTATGAAGATCATCGTCTGCAGTTTTTTTTTTTTTTTTGCTTACAGTGTAATCCGAGAATAGTAAACACTGCGGGGTTAGAAATTTCAGATACTTTGTTGTCGATTGTAGGATTCAAAAGTTCGTTGTTCTTCAGAACAACACGTCGTTGCTCTTCAGAACAACGACTGTCGCTGCAGTGTACGATGTTGATTTCTCTGCGGGAGTTGCGAGATTTGTGCGTACACGGGGTTTAGGGCAATTAGTACCCTAGCAGGGTAATTTTATTATTTCTTTTTTGTGATTTGATCCTTAGTTCAGGTGTAACTTTAAGCGATTATACTCTTGATTGATAGTGGAATATTGCTCCTCTAGATTGCCTCGTTCGACGTAGACATGATTTGCCCAGACACCATATTAAATCTTGGTTTGCTTGTTGTGATGTTTTCATTGTGCCAATTATTTGTTTAGTATTTAATTTTACAGACTTAATTCTTCATAAAGTCTATACAACAAGTGGTATCAGCAGGCCCTGGTGAGGCGTGCTTCGCGGATGCGAAAAGATGGATAGTTTGGCCACAATAATGAAATTGAATGTTCTAAATTGGCAAGTATGAAAGTCCAAGATAAGAGATATTTGTGTATGGCTAAAGATTTACAATAACCCTATTGAGGGAGATGACGCTAAGCCAGAAAGACGACTAATAAGGATCGTGAGAAACCAACAGGTTAGGAAGAACAATCAGTTATATTCGGATCCGTGGATCAATGTTAGGTGTTTCATCATGTATCGCGGTGAGACTAATGCGGGAAGGTCTCATTTGGAAGAATCTGAGCATCTCTACAAGTAGAAGACAACAGTGAAGGCCAAGGCCATTATTATGAGGTGGTTGGTGAACTTGAAATTCAATAAGGAAGCACATAGAGGACACTGAATGAGTCAATTAGCTTGATTAAATCAGTTAGCTATCATGGAAGATGACTATCTATGATGAGTTGCAGGCTTTAATTACTGATTACTGACGGTTAGAAACGCAGCTCCATTATGGTTCGTTATGTGATGAGTATAGTTACTAGCAGTTTATTCAATTTGAGGTGACTTGGAGAAAGTTACTCACCACATATAAACTCATAGGCCCACTTTCATAGAGAACATGTGGCAGGAGCAAGTACAGGGACCAGTCAAAAGGTCGTAGCTTATCCAAGGGCCAGGTCAAAAATCTAAAGGGAGAGGTTGGTTATTCCTTGTGCGAAACTGCGTCATATCCAAGAAAAATTGTTTGGCATCGAAAGAAAGAGCAAGGCTGGGAACAAGATGAAAATGAAAGATGAGAGAAAAAGTAGATAGTTGAAACTACAACTACTTTGTCTGAAACTGAGTTATCTCATCTTCGGGCAGAAGATGTTACTAGCATATTACAAAGTCAGAATTCTGACTGGATATTGGATACAAAGCTACATATCATGCGACCTCCAATTGAGACCTCTTTCACGTCATATAAAGCGGGATGACTTTGCAATTGTGAGATGGGTAATACTAGCTACTCGAAGATTCTAGGACTTAGTGGATATACACTGGACAGACACGATACAGAATGCACATAGTCTAAAGAATGTACGACATGTTCTTAATTACGGCCTCAACTTGCATTTAGCTCTTTACTTAGACCGGAATGAATATGAAATTCAATTTGGTGGGAGGAACATATAAAATACCTAAAAGCTCTCTTATGGTGCGTTAGAGCGAAGTGTATGTTTATACAATACTCAAGCCGAAGGCTTCATATGATTTTATAAGCATTGCTCAGCATAGTAACCACTCTCAGTTTGATGGTATAGGAGGCCTTCCCGACACATGAGCGAGAAGATTTACAGATAATTGGCAAAGAAGTCTCTCATTCCCTTTGCTAAAGGTTCGTCACCTCACCCCTTATGATTTTATTTGTTTGGCAAACAACATAGGAGTTTCTTATATAAATTTTCTAGAAGAAAGATTAATATACTCGATTGATTTATTCTGATGTTTGGCGTCTTATCGAGTAGAGTCCTTAGTGACAATAAATATTTTTGTCACATTTATTGATGATGTATCACAGAAGATATGGGTCTTCTTATTAAGGAGAAAGGCATATGTATTTTCAGTTTCTGCAGTTTCTTACCATTGGTGGGAGAGATAGACGCCGAAAAAACTTAAAGTGTTTGCGTACTGATAATGGAGGGAGGTTACACTTCCATGTGAGTTTAGAGATATTACTCTAAGCCATGGCTATTCGGCATCAAAGGACAGATCCCGTCACTAGCAACAAAAGAGTTGCAGAGAGGTACAACAAGACCATTATAGAGAAAGCAGATGTATGTTGAAGATGACGGAAGTTACCTAAAGAGCTCTGGCTGAAGCTGTTCGCACTCATGCCTACATAATCAACAGGTCTCAATTTAGCCTCTTTGGTTTTGATATTCCAGAAGAGAGTTTGTTTCAAAAATATATTTTCTTATTTCATCTGAAGGTGTTGTGTGCAAGATGTTTGCACACATTTGAAGGAGAGAGACAGAAGCTTATGATAGGGCGGTTCCTTGCATCTTCCTTGGTCATGGAGAAAATACGTTCAACTAAAAAATAATGGGATATTTCAAAAAGAGATGAATTATCAAACGAGTAGAGTGTCATTTTATAGACAGGATCAGATTATTGCGATTCTCAGCGGAGACGCCAGAGCCAGTCAGAGAGTGTTGCTAGTGAGATTCTAGATATGACACTCATTCGTCTCCAGTATAGTATGATCCTATAGCATACAGAGCAGGTGCATGATGATGAAGTTAATACATGACGATCCAGATATCAGAGCCAGAGAGACATGTCAGGATCCGAGCCAAGAGGCTCCTTACCAGAGGGAGCATCACAGCCATAGAGTTTGCCAAAGCGCATAACTTAAGAGATCAACTTAGAGAGCATCGACCATTCACGAGATATTTCATCTTTAGCAAGTATTCTTTGTTCAATGAAGAGGGGCGGAGCCAGAGAGCTTTAAAGAAGGCACAACACATAAGGAAAGACGAATAGTTCCAAACTATAAGGAGAGATGAAGTTTCTCAGAAGAACGATACTTATGAGTTAGTGGACTTGCCATAAGCACAGAAAAGCTTTGAAGAACAAGTGGTGCTTTCAAGTTAAAAAAAGGATGGCCCTAAAAAAGATTAGAAATACAACGCTAAATTAGTGCCCGAAAGCTTTGCGAAAAAAAAATAGTATAATTTTTAATATAGATTTTGTTTCGACCGATTGTGAAGATGACTGTAGGCTGTCTAAAAATTACGTACATATAGCTGATCCCACAAACACCAATGAGGGAATTACATCCGATGACTTCTGCATCAACACTCAACGATGAATATTACAATCAAATAATCTTCATATTCACAAATAAAGCGCTATAATTAGAGATTTTCACGTAGATCAGAAAAGTTATAATCGATAACCTTCCAACAAACCGATGAAAGTCTGATTCAACAGTCTTCATAATTCAACAGCGAGCAGTTACAATCTGACGACTCTTACATCTTCATGCGAGCTAAAGAAAAGATTATACAATAACAAACTTTGTAACGATTCTGAACAAAAGGATTACAAGTCAATGATCCTTTTAGTCTGTAAGTACAGCAGCGCATCTTTACATCCAGAAATTGAAATGCAAGTGGCCTCGTTCCAAGTCAAAGTAACGCAACCACTGCGTAATTAGTTGGCAAACGTAGCTCAAACCCAGCTGCCAACACAGCTTCCAAATGCTGCTAACACGTTCTAACTGCCTGCAATGCCAGCTTCTAACCACTCAAATTCAGCTTCTAAATGCTGCCACGTAGCTCCCAACCGCCTCAAACGTAGCTTCTAACGCTGTCAGTACAGCTTCAACCGCTGCGTTTGAACGCAGAATTCGGGCCTAGCAATGCAAGACCTACATTCTGACTCTCAAATACGAGTTGAACGCTTACAGAAACCCATTTTCTCCCTACGAATTTGAAGGAATTTTCACCACATTTAGCGAGTGGGTTAGAGGCGGTGATTAACCCCTTAATCCCCCAATAAATACCTCAGAACTCCACAGAGTTAAGGATTGGCTTTTGCATCAAAAACTACCACATAAAAAGAAGAGGAACATGTGGTGTCACTGGAGATCTTAGAGCGTCCTTCAGCAACAGAGATCTTTGAGCTTTCTTCCTGGCTTGAAAACCGATTTCCGCGTTAGATCTTCATTAATTCTTTTATAGAGTTTTAAAACTCGTTTTCTAAGTTCCAAAACTTTTGTTTAGAGTTATTCTTAAACTGCCACTCAAGTTCGTTCCTCTACTCAAGTCAAGGAGGAAATACCATGCTTCTAATGAGCGTGAAGTGTTCGGATCTCAACGAGAGATAAGGCATCTAACTTCTCATCCGCTACCAGAAGAACCCAGGTTAAACAAATGGAATTGATCTCTATCAATCTTCCTCTTTTTAAATCGGGAATCCGATACAAGAAGATTGTAATTATTTTTCTAAGTTGTTTAGAGAGAGATTGGGGTTGAGCAGAATTATAACTCTCTTTTTCTAAGTCGTTAAGAGAATAATACAAATTCATTCTCTAATTTTTTTTTCAAAATTCCTCTAACAAACAATACGCCGATTGAAGTTATCTTGCGCAGTTAGCAACTTAGTTGAGCACCTCAGATATAAAGCAGTTGGTGTGAAGAATTGCTTTCCTCATGGTGATTTGAAGGAGGCAATCTACATTAGGCAGCCGGAAGGTTTCTGGACAGCTAAAGAAAAACAACATGGTTTGCAAGGTTAAAAGAAGATTCTTTATGGTTTGAAGCAAGCACCAAGGTAATGGTATAAGAAATTTGACTATTTCATGTTGAGTCATTGAGCTGACCAGAGAACATTACCAGATTCTTGTAATAATTTCATTCGAGATTTAAATTCAGCTCACTATCCTTTTGCCTTAGGTGCGACGCATATGTTGATTGTTGCGTCAGGACAGTCAGATAATTGAAGGTGAAGAGTTATATTAAATCTTTTGACATGAGCATTTGGCCAGCACAATGATATTCTTGATATGATATACTCCTGACAGAAAAAGCCACGAAGTTGTGGTTATCACAGGAGAAATAGATTGAACGCCTGCCTTGATAGATTCACACATAAAAGATGCTCAAGTCAAGTCCAGTACTCCTCTTACAGCGATTATTTGAAACTTAGCAAAAGTTGTTGCCGAGACTACAGATGAGGAAAAGAGTGAGAATGGAGAATATTCCTCTCACTTCAGCCTCAGGAGTTTTGATGTATTCATAGTTTGCCGCACTTGGTCAGTATATAACTCATGCCAGTTGGATATGTGAGCGCATGTTTCTTATCTAATCTAGGGAAAGCGTTGCATTGGCCGTAAATGTGTAAATTGAATCTTAAAAATATTTGAAACCGCGCTTCCAGATTTGTGTATTGAGTTTGGAGTTCGAACGCAATATTACATGGTTTTGCAGATGACAGATATGGTAGGTGATTTCGATCATAGAAAAGTCTACCTATAGGTCTGGTTGTTTGATTTTTTACCAGGGGGAGTTGTATCCTTGCCAGTACATGTTATAGAAGTGTAATTACTTTATCGACAAGCAGAGGTGAAATATATTGGCAACTGCAGAAGCCTGGTAAGGAGATAGTTTGGTTGAGAAGATTTTCTGTAGGAGTTAGCGTTTCAGCATATGGACAATGTATCAGTTTTTATTGATAGTCAGATCTAGTGCTCTTGATTTGAGCAAGAATTCGACATTTCACTCAGAACAAAATATCATTGATGTTTATATATTATTGGCTCAGGAGAAGCTATGCGAGAAAGAGGAGTTTAAGCCTATAGAAGATTCACGATAAATAAAATCTAGCAAGATTTTTTAAGAAAAACCATTTTTAGAGAGAGACCGAGTTTGTGTCGATTGAATGCGCGGGCATAGAATTCCTCTGTTGAGGAGTCTACCAGATTGACTCATCCCCCTCGTTGGGCTAGAGGGGGAGATTGTTGTAGCGTCACAACGCCAATTGAGGCCTCACAAGAATTAGGTCAAATGGTTGTATCCTACTAAGAAAAGCGATTTGCAGGGACCTATTTGTTATTGATCAGAAATTGTTTTCCTTCATTGTAGATTAAATATATATACCGACTTGAAGGGTTACAATCAAACTCAACAAAGTTAGTCTTTTTTATAAGATTTTTACAACAATGAAATAACTGATTAGCATCTCCTTCAAGCAACACACAGAATCCTAGTTATTAGTCTACTGTTTACGTGGGATCTTTGCCTATGCGAGGGACTGTTGATATCCCGTCCGATCGCCTACGGATCCGACGCGTTGATAGAATGATTAATCAAACAGCTCTTACTTCACAAGAAATAATTCCCTGAATACTAATATCGATCAAGCAAAAATCAGCTACTCTTCCTCGAGATATTAAGACCAAGCCCTAATCTCAGGAAATGTCGAAACGGGCCTTCAGATCCTCTCGAAAGACTCACTTCTTAGCTGAAGTTACGTCAGGATCTCGCTATCCGCTCGCTCTGAATTCGTGCTCTTAGCGCTCTGAGTTTGGCACGACCTCCTCTGTTTGATAATAATTCGTCCCCTGAAAGGACGGCCGCATAAGGCTTTATTTATAGGGCCTCCAGAATGCTGTTATTTGAGTAATATAAGAGATTTGACCCATATCTTTAGTTGACAACGGCCCCCCTCCCCCCCAACGCATGCTTGTGGATGATATCCAATCAGTTGAAGATGCGCTCCTTGAACGAACAAATCTAAGAAAACCAGTAAAAAACAGTCAAAAATACGTCTTGAGGATGCAAGATTGGCGCGGGTCGGTTCGGCTGACCCGCCGTCGACGCGGGTCGGAGCCAGTCGCTGACCGCACCGGCACGGGCGGCCGTCGCCTGACCCGCACCGGTGTGGGCAAGCCTCGCACTGACCCACGCCGGCGTGGGTCAGGCCTCCGCTGACCTCGCCGGCCGCGGCTCAGCTGCGGCTGTCCACATTGCGCGGGTGAATTCGGCCATTCGCCTGAGCTTTTTGCATTTATAATTTTTCGGTACTTGTAATTTCTGCTGTTTTACTATCGGTTGTCTTATTGACTTGTAACGCTTCGCTAACCTTGTTCATACGCTCGTAGCTTATTTATGACATTGGAGCTGACCGACAAGCGCGGCGGGCACTTGGAGCTGGACCGACAAGATACGACGGGTACTTGGAGCTGCCGACTAAGCCCATTCGGGCACTTTGGAACTGCCGAGAAGCGCGGGCCACTCGGATTAATCCTTTCTTGACTCGGATGATGACGCTTTATCATCTTCTCTTCGTCTTGAACTACGTGCGAAACACCTATAGGCATTTATAGACGCTACACCTATTCCTAATTCGAATAGAAAAGGAGAACCTATGGCATAAATTATCTTTATTAAAAGAAATTAGAGCACATGAAGCTCATCATATGCAGTTTTTTCTTTTTTTTTTTTGCTACAGTAACCCAAGGAATGAGTAAACTCGGAGAGAAAAAGAAGGGGGGGGGGGATAAGTTTAGGATTCTGGATACCTCGGCTGTCTGTCTGTACGCTGATTCAAAAGTGATCGTCGTCAAACGACGGACACCGTTGAAGATAGGTCGCATTGATTTCCTTTGCCGAGAGTTGGAGATTTGTGGTGAGATGGAGTTTTAGGTTTTTGAATGCCTTAGATGATACCGCTTTATATTTCTATTTATGATTGATCTCAAAGTTCGGGTATAACTTTAGGGATTGTATTCTCGATTGATAGTTGAATATTGCCTCTCTAGATTGCCCCGTGGACTGTAGCGCACGATTTTCCGAACCATGTAAATCTTAATGTTTGCTTGCGTGTGTATTTTCATTGTTTGTAGTTATTTGTTTAGTATTTACTTCCGCAGCATTAATCTCATAATGTCTCTAAACAATTGCCGTACCTCTTAAATAGGTGCTAACCCAATCTCAAATAATATAATAATGTATAACACTATTAGTACAGCTTCTACAAATATAAACATGCACGAGCGTTTATAATTAGAAACCACAGTGTTTTTAACAAAAATATCAATTAACATTAATAGGAGAAAGTTACAGTTTGCCTCAGACTGTAGCAAGGTTTAATAGAAACCCATTTCTTCTGAAGGCATGTCTTCGCATTTTAGTTTGATTTGCACTTGCAGATAGCTGTGCAGAATTTTATTGCAAGATGGAGATCATTTCATAGTGCCTCTTCTCTGTAATGTAAAAAAAGGGCGGAGAATGTTCAGGTGGCTAACAGAGGGTTCCATTTAGGGGCTGTTGGTTGGTTTCTAAAAACCAAGAATAGCGAAATGGAGCAGAAATCTCTCATTTCCTATTTCACCATTTCCATCCCTAAACTTACTCCCAAAATTCAAAAATATTATTTATATCATCCAACTCATCTAATAACATATTATTTTATCATCCAACTCATCAATAAAATATTACTTTTATCATCCCACATCTAATAAATATTTTTTTTATCAGCACTCATCCAATCCATCTCATTCAATCCCATCTCATATTAAAACATCAAATCACATCATCAGAATATTGTGACAACTCATCTCATCTCTTAAAACTTCATTCTCCCACCCATTTCCTCAAAGAAACAAAGAAATTTGATTTCCGTTAAGTGTGAGTCACATCATCCAAAAATATAATGACAAACTCATCTCATCTCATCTATTTTCTTTATTTTTAAGAATGAACCAAACACAAGAAAAGAACGCTATTAGTAGGAAATAGATTCTTATAATACATTTCCTTATTTTTTAACCAACAACAACCTCAAATAATTTTCTTAAAAATCACTCACATCATCCAATAATATGGAGTTGTCGTCATAATTATTGGCATGATGTGAGTGATTTTGTTAAGAAAACTTATTTTGAGGTTGTCTTGGTTGGTTAAAAAATAAGGAAATGTATTATAGAAATCTATTTCCTATAATAGCTTCTTCTTGTGTTGGTTCATCTCTTAAAATAAGAAAAATAGGATAGATGAGATGAGTTGTCATTTATATTTTGGATGATCTTGACTCACACTTAGGGATCAATTTCCTTGTTTCTTTGGAGGAATGGTGGAGATGAAAGTTTAAGGAGATGGAGTAAGAGTTGTCACAAATTATTGGATTGATGTTGTGATTTTTAAATATGAGATGGGATGAAAGATGAAGATGAGTTGGATGACTGTGATATAAAAAATCATATTTTATTAGATGTTGGATGATAAAAGTCAATATTTTATTGGATGAGTTGGATGATAAATAATATGTTATTAGATGAGTTGGGATGATAAAATAATATTTTATTGAATTGATTGAGGGTAAGTTTTAGGATGGAACATGCCGTTAAATAGGAAATTGGAGAGATTTTCATGCTCCCATTTCCATATTCTTGCGTTTTTAGCGAAACCGAACCAAACAGCCCCCTAAATGGAACTCTGTTAAGCCACCCTGAACATTCTCCCCCTTTTTTTTACATTACAGAGAAGATCCACTTATTGAATGATCTCCATATCTGCAATAAAATCTCACAGCTAGTCTCAAGTGCAAATCAACTTAAATAATGCGAAAACATGCCTCAAAGAAAATTGTGGGTTCTAATTATAACCTGTTTACAGTCTGAGGCAAACCATGTAACTTTCTCTATTAATGTAATTCATATTTTCTGTTAAAAAATCTGTGGTTTCTAATTATAACCTTCGGTGATGTTTATATTTGTAGAAACTGCCTAGCCTTAATAGTGTTATACATTTATATAGTTATTTGAGATTGAGTTAGCACCTATTTAAGATACCAATTGTTAGAGACTTTATGCGAGATTAATCTGCGGAATAAAATACTAAACAAAATAATACCACAATGAAATACCACACGCAAGCAACATTAAGATTTACATGGTTTTCGGCAAATCGTGCTACGTCACGGGCACGGCGGCAATCTAGAGAGCACTATTCCACTATCAAATCGAGAATACAATCCTCAAGTTATACCCGAACTTGAGAATCAAATCATAAATAAAATATAAAGCGCATCTCTAGCATCAAAAACCTTAAAACTTCTCACCACAAATCTCCAACTCTCGCCAAGAGAAATCATATGCGCCTTCTTCAACGTGTCGTCGTTCTGAAGACGATAACTTTTGAATCACTACAATCAGACAGACCGCAGCATCCAGAATCTAACTTATCCCCCCCCCCCCTTTTTCTCTCCCGATTACTATTCTTGGTTACTGCTAGCAAAAAAAAAAAAAAAAACTCAAATGATGATCTTCATGTGGCTTAATTTCTTATAATAAAGAAATTTCTTATCCCTAGGTTTCTCCTTTTCTATGTCGAATTAGAATAGGTGTAGGGTCTTAAAAATGCCTATAGAATGTCGCACGTAGTTCAAGACGAAAGAGAGTTGAAAACGTTCATCTATCGAGTCAAGAAGGATTATCCGAGTGAGCCCGCGCTTCTCGGCAGTTCCAAGTGCCGAAGGGGCTTGTCGTCAGCTCAAGTACCGCGTCGCTACTGTCGGTACAGCTCCAAAGTGTCCCCCCGCCGCTTGTCGGTCAGCTCAAGTGTCATAGAATAAGCTAACGAGCTTATGAATCAGTTAGCGAGCGCTCAAAGTCATAAACAACCAGATACGTTAAAACAGCAGAACATTACAAGCAGACCCGAAAAAATTATAAAATGCCAAAAAAGCTCAGGCAGGGCCAATTCACCCGCCGCCAATGTGGACAGCGGCAGCTGACCCGCCGCCGCGCGAGGTCAGCGGAGGCGACCCACGCCGGCGATGGGTCAAGTGCGAGGCTGACCCACACCGGTGCGCGGTCAGCAGCGACCCGTGCCGGTGCGGGTCAGCCGACGGCCGACCCGCCCGTCGACGCGGGTCAGCCGAACCTGACCCGCGCAATCTTGATCCTCAAACGTATTTTTGACTGGTTTTTTACTGTTTTCTTAGGATTTGTTCGTTCAAGAGCATCTCAACTGATTGGATATCATCCACAAGCATGGTTAGGCCGTTGTCAACTAAAGATATGGTCAAATCTCTTATTATTACTCAAATAACAGCATCTGGAGCCCTATAAATACAAGCCTAGGGCCTCCTTTCACGGGGGACGAATTATTATCAAAACAAGGAGGTCTGCCAAACTTCAGAGCCAAGAGCCACGAATTTCAGCGAGGGATAGCGAGATCCTGACGAACTTCAGCATAAAGAATGAGTCTTTCGAAGGATCTGAAGCCCGTTTCGACATTTCCTTGAGATTAGGCTTGGTCTTAATCTCGAGAAGAGTACTGATTTTGCTTGATCGATATTAGTACTTCAGCGAATACTTTCTTGGTGAAGTAAGAGCTTTGATTAATCATTCTATCAACCGGATTCGATCCGTAGGCGATCCACGGATATCAACGTCCCCGGCATAGGCAAAGATCCCACGTAAACAGAGACTAATAAATAGGATCTGTGTGTTGTTTGAAAGAGATTGTAATCAGTTATTTTCATTGTGTAAAAATCTTATAAAAAGACTAACTTTTTGTTGAGTTTATTGTAACGCCTCAAGTCGTAATATATTTAATCACAATGAAGAAAACAATTTCTGATCCAAACAATAGGTCCCTCAAATCCTTTTCTTAGTAGGATACAACCAATTTGACCTAATTCTTGTGAGCCTCAATTGGGTTGGACCTACAACAATCTCCCCCTCTAGCCCAACGAGGGGATATGTCAATCTGTAACTCCTCAACAGGAATTCATGCCCGCCAATCATCGACACAACTCGGTCTTCTCTCTAAAAATGGTCTTTCTTAAAAAATCTGCTAGATTTTTATTTATGTGAATCTTCTATAGCTTTAACTCCTCTTTCTCGATAGCTTCTCTGAGCCAATAATATATAACATCAATATATTTTGTTCTGGAGTGAAATGTCGAATTCTTGCTCAAATCAAGAGCACTAGATCTGACTATCAATAAAAACTTGATAATTGTCATATGCTGTAAACCTAACTCCTACAGAAATCTTCTCAACCAAACTATCTCCTTACCAGCTTCTGCAGTTGCAATATATTTCACCTCTGTTGTCGATAAAGTAATACACTTCTATAACATGTACTGCCAAGATACAACTCCCCCTGTAAAAATAAACAACCAACCTAAGGTAGACTTTCTATGATCGAAATCACCTACCATATCTGTATCTGCAAAACCATGTAATATTGCCGTCGAACCTCCAAAACTCAAACACAATCTGGAACCGCCTTTCAAATATTTTAAGATTCAATTTACACATTCCCAATGAACTTTCCCTAGATTAGAAAGAAACATGCTCACAATACCAACTGCATGAGTTATATCTGACCAAGTGCAAACTATGACATACATCAAACTCCTTGCAGCTGAAGAGTAAGGAATATTCTCCATCTCACTCTTTTCCTCATCTGTAGTCTGGCAAAACTTTTTGCTAAGTTTCAAATAACCTGTAAGAGGAGTACTGACTTGACTTGACATCTTTTATGTTGAATCTATCAAGCAGCCGTTCAACATATTTCTCCTGTGATAACCACAACTTCCTGGCTTTTCTGTCACGAGTAATATCCATATCAAGAATTCATTGTGCTGGCCAAATCCTTCATGTCAAAAGATTTAAATAACTCTTTCAGCCTATCAATTATCTGACTGTCCTGACCAACAATCAACATATCGTCCACATAAGGCAAAAGGATAGTGAAGCTAGAATTTAAAAATCTCCTGAAATATATACAAGAATCTGCAATTGTTCTCTGGTAGCCATGACTCAACATGAAATAGTCAAATTTCTTATACCATTACCTTGGTGCTTGCTTCAAACCATAAAGAATCTTCTTTAACCTGCAAACCATGTGTTTTTTCCTTTACTCCAAAACCTTCCGGCTGCTCTATGTAGATCTCCTCCTTCAAATCACCATGAAGGAAAGCAATCTTCACACCAAGCTGCTTAATCTTGAGGTCTAAACTAGTTGCTAACTCCAAGATAACTTCAATGGACGTCATTGTTTGTAGAGGAATTTGAAAAAAAAATAGAGAATGAATTTGTATTATTCTCTTTAACCGACTTAGAAAAAGAATGAGTTATAATTCTCTCAACCCAATCTCTCTCTAACAACTTAGAAAAATAAATTACAATCTTCTTGTATCGGATTCCCGATTTACAAAAGAGAGAAAGATTGATAGAGATCATTCCATTTGTTTAACCTGGGTTCTTCTTGGTATCGATGAGAGTTTAGATCCTTATATCTCGTTGACGATCCGAACACTTCACCTCATTAGAACATGGTATTTTCCTCTTGACTTGAGGTAGAGGAGAACTTGAGTGGCAAGTTTAAGAATAACTCTAACAAGTTTTGAAACTTAGAACGAGTTTAAAACTCTATAAAAGAATTAATTAAGATCTAACCGAAATCGGTTTTCAAGCCAAGGAAGAAAGCTCCAAAGATCTCTGTTGCTGAAGGACGCTCTAAGATCTCCAGGAACACAAAATGTTAACCTCTCTTTTTATGTGGTATTTTTGATGCAAAAAGCCAATCCTTAACTCTGTGGAGTTCTGAGGTATTTATTGGGGGATTAAGGGGTGTAATCACCCTCTTAACCCACTCCTAAATGTGGTGAAAATTCCTCAAATCGTAGGGAGAAAATGGTTTCTGTAACCGTTCAACTCGTATTTGAACGAGTCAAATGTAGGTCTTGCATTGCTAGGCACGAATTCTGCGTTCAAACGCAGCGGTTGGAAGCTGTACTGACAGCGTTTAGAAGCTACGTTTGCAGCGGTTGGGAGCTACGTTGGCAGCATTTAGAAGCTGAATTTGCAGTGGTTAGAAGCTGCATTGGCAGCAGTTAGAAGCTGTGTTAGCAGCATTTGGAAGCTGTGTTGGCAGCTGGGTTTGAGCTACGTTTGCAACTAAATTACGCAGTGGTTGCGTTACTTTGACTCTGGAACGAGGCCACTTGCATTTCATTTCTGGGATGTAAAGATGCGCTCTGTATCTTAGACTAAAAGGATCATTGACTTGTAATCTCTTTTGTCAGAACGTTACAAAGTTTGTTATTTTATAATCTTTTCTTTAGCTCCTTGAAATGTAAGAGTCGTCAGATTGTAACTCTCGCTGTTGATTATGAAGACTGTTGAATCAGACTTTCATCGGTTGTTGTGAAGGTTATCGAATTATAACTTTTCTTGATCTACGTGAAAATCTTCTAATTATAGCCTTTATTTGTTGATATGAAGATTATTTGATTGTAATATTCATCGTTGAGTTGTTGATGCAGAAGTCATCGGATTGTAACTTCCATCATTGGTGTTTGATGGGATCAGCTATATGTAGTAATTTTTAGACAGCCTACAGTCATCTTCACAATCGGTGAACAAAATCTTATTAAAATCAATACTATTTTTTTTTCCAAAGCCTTTCGCAACTAATTTAGCGTTGTATTTCTAAATCTTTTTTTAGCCATCCTTTTTTTAACTTGAACACTCACTTGTTCTTCAAAGCTTTTCTGTGCTTTGGCAAGTCCACTAACTCATAAGTATCGTTCTTCTCAAGAAACTTCATCTCTTCCTTTATAGTTTGGAACTATTCGTCCTTTCCTTTATGTGTATGTGCCTCTTTAAAGCTCTCTGGCTCCCCCTCTTCTATTGACAAAGAATACTCTAAAAGATGATATCTCGTGAATGGTCGATGCTCTCTAGTTGATCTCTTAAGTTATGGCTTTGCAAACTCTTACTGCTGGTGATGCTCCCTCTGGTAAGGAGCCTCTTGCTCGTGATCCTGATCATCGTCTCTCTGCTCTGATATCTGATCGTCATTATTAACTTCATCATCATGCACCTGCTCTGTATCTATAGGATACAACTATACTGGAGACGAATGAGTGTCATATCTAGAATCTCACTAGCAACACTCTCTGACTGCTCTGCTCTCCTGAGATCTGCAATAATCTGATCCTTCTAAAAAATGACATCTACTCGTTTGATAATTCATCTCTTTTTTGAATCCCATTATTTTTAGTTGAACGTATTTTCTCCATGACCAAGGAAGATGCAAGGAACCGCCCTATCATCAAGCTTCTGTCTCTTCTCCTTCAAAATGTGTGCAAACATCTTGCACCAAACACCTTCAGATGAGAATAAGAAATATATTTTTGAAACCAAACTCTCTCTGGAATATCAAAACCCAAAGGAGCTAAATGAGACCTGTTGATTATGTAGCATGAGTGCGAACAGCTTCAGCCCAGAAGCTCTTAGGTAACTTCGTCATCTTCAACATACATCTGACTTTCTCTATAATGGTCTTGTTGTACCTCTCTGCAACTCTATTTTGTTGCTATGTGACGGGATCTGTCCTTTGATGCCGAATACCATGCTTAGAGTAATAATCTCTAAACTCAATGGAAGTGTACTCTCCTCCATTATCAGTACGCAAACACTTTAAGTTTTTTCGCGTCTATCTCTCCACCATGGTATGAAACTGCTAGAAGACTGAAAATACATGATCCTTTCTCCTTAATAAGAAGACCCATATCTTCTGTGATACATCATCAATAAATGTGACAAAATATTTATTGTCACCTAAGGACTCTACCTCGATAAGACCACAAACATCAGAATAAATCAAATCCAGTATATTATCTTTCTTCTAGAAAATTTACTAAAAGAAACTCTATGTTGTTTGCCAAACAAATAATAATCATAAGGGGTGAGTGACGAACCTTTAGCAAAGGGAATGAGAGACTTCTTTGCCAATATCTGTAAGTCCTTCTCGCTCATGTGCTCGAGCCTCCTATACCACAAACTGAGAGTGTTACTATCTTGAGCAATGCTTAAAAAATCATATGAAGCCTTCGCTTGAGTATTGTATAAACATACACTTCCTCTAACCACCATAAGAGAGCTTTTGGTGATTTTATATTTTCCTCCACCAAATTGAATTTCATATTCCATTCGGTCTAAGTAAGACCTGAAATCAAGTTGAGCCGTAAATTAAGAACATGTCGTACATTCTTTTAGACTAATGTGCATTCTGTATCTGTCTGTAAGTGTATATCACTAAGTCCTACAATCTTCGAGTAGCTAGTATTACCCATCTTCACATTGCCAAAGTCATCCGCTTTATATGACGTGAAAAGGTCTCAATTGGAGGTCGCATGATATGTAGCTTCTGTATCCAATATCCAGTCAGAATTCTGACTTGTAATATGCATACAATCTTCTTCCCTGAAGATGAGAATAACATCAGTCTCAGACAAAGTAGTTGTAGTTTCACTATCTACTTTTTTCTTCTCATCTTTCTTTTCATCTTTGTTCCCAGCTTGCTCTTTCTTTCATGCCAAACAATTTTTCTTGATATGACCCAGCTTTCCACAAGGAAAACAACCTCTCCCTTTAGATTTTGACCTGCCCTTGGATAAGCTACGACCTTTGGACTGGTCCCTGTACTTGCTCCTGCCCTGTTCTCTATGACAAGTGCCTATGAGTTATATGTGCTAGTAGACTTCCTCCAAGTCACCTCATTGAATAAACTGCTAGTAACTATACTCATCAATAACACACCATATGGAGCTGCGTTTCTAACCGTCATAATCAGTAATAAAGCCTGCAACTCATCATAGATAGTCATCTTCATGATAGCTAACTGATTAATCAAGCTCTTGAACTCATTCAAGTGTCCTGCTATGTTGCTTCCTTAATTGAATTTCAAGTTCACCAACCACCTCATAATAAATGCCTTGCTTCCTGTTGTCTTCTACTTGTAGAGATCCTCAAGATTCTTCCAAAGAGACTTCGCATTAGTCTCACCCGATACATGATGAAACACACTAACATTGATCCACATCCGAATATAACTGATTTTCTTCCTATGTTGTTTCTCACATTCTTTATTAGTCGTCTTTTCTGGCTTAGCGTCATCTCCCTCAATAGGGTTATGTAAATCTTTACAATACAAAATATCTTCTATCTTGGACTTTCATACTTGCCAATTAGAACCATTCAATTTCATTATTGTGCCCAAACTCTCCATCTTTTCCATCCCGAAGCACGCCTCGAACCAGGGCTCTGATACCACTTGTTATAGACTTTATGAAGATTAATCTGTAAAATTAAATACTAAACAAATAATTGCACAAATGAAAACATCACACACAAGCAAAAACCAAGATTTAATATGGTTCTGCAAATCATGTCTACGTCGACGAGGCAATCTAGAGAGCAATATTCCACTATCAATCAAGAGTATAATCGCTTAAAGTTACACCTGAACTTAAGGATCAAATCACAAAAAAGAAAAATATAAAATTACCTCTAGGGTACTAATGCCCTAAAACCCGTCTCACCACAAATCTCCAACTCCCGCAGAGAAATCAACATCGTACACTCAACGACGTCGTTGTTCTGAAGACAACGACGTCGTTGTTCTGAAGACAACGACTTTTGAATCACTACAATCGGACAACAAAAGTATCTGAAATCTAACCCCCCAGGTTACTATTCTCGGATTACACTGTAGCAAAAAAAAAAAAAAAACTCAGGACGATGATCTTCATATGCTCCAATTTTTTTAATAAAGGAATTTTATCCCTAAGTCCTCATTTTCTATTCGAATTAGGAGTAGATCCCTCAAATCCTTTTCTTAATAGGATACAACCAATTTGACCTAATTGTTGGGCTTTAATTGGGCTGAACCCACAACATCAATTACATAAATAATTTTCCTGAAATCAAAGGAGCTGTAGCTATTTCGGTATGTGTTTATTCTTTGGGGTCATGTATGCTACCCTGCCTCATAGTCTTATGACATGGAGGGGTCTTCATCTGGCCACCTTTTATTGTACCAAGTGTATATATTTATGCCAAGGCCTGCAAGAGGCTGACTAATTAAACCATGCCACTAGTTTCTCTAGACCTTAGTTTTATATAGAATTTTGACATTGATATAGACACGGGCATCTAATTATTCCAACGGAGTCTGCATCCCATATAACTAATAGTCTATTATTTTTATTGTTTTTTAAAGAAACAAGATATCAACATTGGTTTTTGTGAAGAATTTTGCTTGCTTCTAGCCTTCTAGACTTATTATCAAATAGATATGATTGGATTAGTTTCTTAATGCATATAATTAGGGTGTTATGCACACCCGAGGAACTTGCACCGTACCTCAAAAGATTACAGGCCTGATTTGATTCCACATTAATGATTATTTTATAGTTCTAAATAGTTTTGCTAGCACAGATTCATCGCATCAGTGAAGTATATATCAGAAGGTTTAGGAGAGGTTTTATGAGGTTTTGTCCACAGGCAATGTAGGAAAGCTAATTTAATTAGTATTTCAATTTTTTAATGCAAATCGATTGATCTTTTCTGACATAATTCCTGTGAGAGATCAAAGAAGAAAATATTATTTAAAAATAAACTGGAAGATGACTACACAATAATAATAATAATAATAATTAGTAAATTATAGTGTAGTTCTGTTGCAATATGATTTTATTAACGAAAAGAATGGGAGTTGCAACTTCTACTCGAGGAAAAAGGAAAAAGAAATCATATCTTCCATAATCAAGTCATAAATTAGTTAGAAAGTGAATGGATGGAAACTTCTGATAGTTACACACTACCACTGACCCTATTGGAAATTTAATTGATATCTTCTTCTTTTTTTAAGCTTGATTGAACAATTTTTAAAAAATATAATCATACCGAGATTGGCTCAAAAGCTAGCTTGACTAATTATTAGGTCTCATTGATGTTTCCACTGTATATGCATTAATTTTCATACGTGCACAGGGGACAAAGCTTAATTATGTCGGTAGAAGAACCCCTGATCTACTAATTGTGTACATAGTTACATTACTGTTCACCAATTTTTTAGAACGAATTGTGAGGTTGTAAATTATATGAAGAAAATCACAAAATAACAATCTCCAGTAAACATTATAATACAAATATAAACAAGTGTACAAGGCATCATCAAGCTTTTCTTTCACTAGTCAATTAATTAGAGGCAATATTTGGTACAACTTCCATAACTTGAGAGGTACATGGTCTAACAACTCCATGTCTTCATTCCTTTTTATTACCTTTTTTTGTTTGTTTAAGAAGGAATCATCAAGGAGGATTTTGAATTATGTGAACTAATGTCCAGGTCTAACATGGTTAATTAGATGCTAGTTCAATCTATAAACCCAAAACACATACTCAGAGTCAGAGGAGAGAGATTTTTTATATATTAATTATTACATTTTCTATATATATACTCAATTAAAATGATTGATCTTTTCCTGGATATAATATTTTATCCAAGATAATCAACCAACATTGACAAAGGAACCAAGCAAAGACCTCTTTTCTTGAGGTCTACAGCCAATCTATCAACCTCCTCCTTCCTTATCTCCGTGCAGGTCTCAAAGCCAACAATATCCTTCGCCTGAAAATACCAAAAATAAGGCGGAAAACTCACCAACTAAACTTAAATAAACAAACAAATTATAAAAATAAAGAAAGATTAACATTTCACTAAAATAAAGAAAGATTAACATTTCACTTACTCGTGAGATGTGACCTCTCTCATCTTTCTTCCTTTGATTCAAACTCATCAAGTGATTCATTTCACTAACCTATTAACAGAAAAGAACTAATTAATTAATTAATTAAAATTACAAGAAAATTAAAGAGCTCATGAGCGAACAGGCAAATTTAATAACTAACCTTTGGGCTATTTACAGGAGAACTAGCAGTGTCTTCCAAAGGGTCATCATCCAGAACCCCCCGGGCCTTCCTCTTCTTGAAGCCCAGCTTCTTTCTGCCCTCGGCTGCCGCCATCGCCGGAAACTTCCATGGAGCACAAGAAGCGGCATCAGATATCATAGAAGGAGAGCCACCGATATACCCATCTGAAATAGTGCAACTATCTCCTTCAAACTTCTCCTTCTCTGATGCAAAGAAGTCCTCGAAATACGTAGTCCATCCACTCTCCTCCTCGGTGGCGGCCGATGACTCTCCGTTGTTGTTCATGGAGGTTCTTGTAGAAGCCTCCATCAAGAGAATTGATAGCAAGAAGAAGCTCAAG
Organism: Asparagus officinalis; assembly: GCF_001876935.1. Classification (NCBI taxonomy): domain Eukaryota; kingdom Viridiplantae; phylum Streptophyta; class Magnoliopsida; order Asparagales; family Asparagaceae; genus Asparagus; species Asparagus officinalis. The sequence continues at coordinate 22,185,004 of NC_033796.1, forward strand.
AGAGTTGCTTATTTATAGCACTAGAGAAATTAAAGGAATTGTGGGGCGAAAGAGAGTTTTAGGGTTGTTTCTAGATGCATACTAATTATTTTAATAATATTTAAATATTCTCATATTCAAACAAAATTATCTTTTATACTTACTAGGGGGAGTGTATGACATTAATTTGTAAAAGAATAGAAAACTTCTTTGCAACATGTTAATTAATTAAATATCAGCGAATCCCTCCACATCACCGTAACATATAATGTGATGAATAGTAAAGATAATACGCACAAAATACTGTTCGAGAGTTATAAACTTAGCTAATAAAATTTAATATCTTCATTTAATATCCATTAGTTCTTTAAAAAAATTACGGATATTAAATAATTATTATGATAACATATGAGGTATATATGTAAATTACCTACTATTATTATATGATTATTACTTTGGTGGTGGGGTAGAGAGAGACCAGTGAGGGAGTTGGAGGAAGTTTGAAATGATGAAGCGGTTGCAAACATGGGACTTGAATGAAAAGGGTGAACGTGCCATGAGAAAAAACCAGAGGCGACTTTAGGCCCCACTTTAGAAAAACTTTCACACCCTTCTCACTTCCTTACATTTTTTTAAACCTTGTATTTAGGAGGGGTAAACGATAGAATCGAATCGAATACTAAGGCGTTCATATTTGTATTTATTTAAAATTATCGAATTCGAATGTGAACTCTAATATTCATATATCTAGTTTTTCGAATTCGAACTCAAATACTTGGTATTTGATAAATATTCATGAATACTCACGAATACTTATCGAATATCAAAGTATATTTATTCCTTTAAAGAATTTAATTTTCAAGTAGTATTAAAATTCATAAATAAAAATTATTCTTTTATAATATATGATGTGTATATATTTAAATGAAAATTTAATTACAAAATAGATTTTAGATTATTTAAGTCTTAAAATTGGTATATAATAATTAAGTAGAAATGATAAGTGGGTTAAAAATACGACATCATATATGCGATAATACAAATAATAGCCTATGATCAATTTTAAACGAATATTTAATAGACAAACGAATAGAATATACATCTGGTCATATTCTATTCGTTAGACAAACATCGAATACTATATATATATAATATATATATAATATATAATATATATTATATATGATATATATATATATATAATATATAATATATATATATATATTATTATATATACTATATATATATATACATATATATATATATATATATAAGAGAGAGAGAGAGAGAGAGAGAAGAGAGAGCAAAACTTTTGTCACTTAAGTGGACATCCACTAAGTTTCTTATCCATTGATGATCACTTGATTAGCTACATTATGGATGATCCGTTCCGGTAAACTTCATCTACATATTCTAAAACCCAACACACCAAATTTGGGGTGAACCCGTCGTAGTTTGACCCTTCATCCACTCGTATCAATTTAACGCGTTTCGAGTGAATAGAACTTTTACATGCTCGACGGAGGTCAAACCATAACGAGTTCACACCAAATTTGGTGTGTTGGGGTTTTTAGAATATGTAGATCAAGTTTAACGGGCGGATCATCCACAATGTAGCTCAATCAAGTGATCATCAATGATAAGAACTTAGGACGCTCACTTAAGTTGATAGGAGTTTTACTCTCTCTCTCTCTCTCTCTCTATATATATAATATAATAATATATATATATATATATATATTATAAATTATATATATATATATATATATATATATATTTATTGTTAATTGAACTACCGAATCGAATATGACCGAATAGTTATTCAAACAATTATCGAACTATTAATTTGTCAATTATTTAGTTCATTTCCACCACTACCTGTATTGGGTTAGTGTTGAAAATGTTGGCTAGCTCAATATTTTAGAAATTATCTGGGACTTGGCTGATGGCAGTTACGTAGTCGTTATTATAGTTAGCCAAAATTGACTATTAAGATGATGATGATGATGCAAAATTTTGTATATTAATTTTACAAGAACATCTTCATCCATTAATTCACTGTAATTTAATGGAAATAACTGAGAAGCATTCATTGTTATATGTCTTATCGTGAAAGAGAGTTTGAAAGTATAGACTTCTAAAATTTGTATATAAGTAACATCTTCAAAAAGAAATAAAAATAAGAATATTATGCTTGTGTTGAGAACCACTAATAACTTTGAGGCATATATATGTATATTTGTTCCATAACATTGATCCAGATTCTTTTCAATTAGGTGGTAATTAATTGAAGAGTATCCAACTCTTCTAATTATTGCTTTATATTAATTCCTAAGTTAAAGGATGAGATTAGACCATGAGATAAAATCACTATGTACTTGAAAACCACTAATTTTTGAAAATCACTATTCTTTAAAAACTACTATCACTAATCTTATGTGGTCTAATCTTGTCCATTGAAATCAAAATGTATGATAATGATTTTAGAAATTGGATCCTCTCTAATTATCATCTAATTAGATAGGATCCGTATGTGTTATGGTAATTTACCATTTAAAGATAAAGATGTCGAAAAATTGTCTTCATAGGTCCAAAAAAGCTATGGTCCAAACCAACTTAGTAGCCCAGAAGCCCAACCAAGAGCAAGTCTATTGACCCGCCGAGGAGACGAGTCATCTTTTACCGACACGGAGTACGAGATTAGTCGACCCCTCATAAGTCGAGACGACTCCCCAAATAGTCGGTTCGACCACCTTCTCGATAGTTTACTCGACCAGAAGCTCACTCGACTGACTGGTCGACAAATCATATGGACGACTCACAAATCGACCCGTCTTTACTAAGAGGATAAGATCCTTACTAAGCCACCTTCAGATATATATCAATCAACACCACAGTTTATTGAGCGATCCTATCAAGATCTCAACTCTGACAAACCTCGTGCGAGAACAGCTCACTCTGCCCACAAGTCACTTCCCAAAGATCACTAAGATACTCTCATGTGCTCGAATGACTTCCCCTCCAGTCACTAGCCACCATCTGGAAAGGGAAGGGGGCCCAAACAGTCAGCCTATCCTCCGTCCTGTCTCATCTATCAAATCCGGGATGTTTCCAAGGCATCCTCCTGTGCTCGAATGACTTCCCCGCCAGTCACCAGCTGACATCAGTAAAACGAATGATAACTCAGCAGCCTGTCTGCTCACCCCGCAACCGCCCTCCTATGCATAGTTAAAGCCAAATGTCAATCTCAGAGGCGATGGACTATAAAAGAAGGTAGGGAGGGAGAAAAAGGGAGACCATTTTAACTCTTTTAAGACTTGTGAACTCTTTTTTGGCAAAAGCTCAAAGCAATTCTAAAAGCTATGCCTTCTTCTAAAAACTCAATAAGAGTAATGAACACCAGAACCTCAATGATCCTTGGATCTTCCCTCAAGCCCCACTTAAGCTCATCAGTTGACTTGACCGTCGGAGGTACCACGGAGGAACCGGTCCCCGCCCTCTTACGGGTTTCTTCTTCTTATTTGTGCAGAAGGATCTGGAATTTCAGTCCAAGGATCGGGCATAAAGTCGGAGGATGAGTCGGCTCCATCTCTCATCTTCTCCCTCTTTGTCGTCAGTGCGAAGAGAAGAACTGCATCCTTCGGCGGAAAGACCCCATCGGCTGTTTGATATCAGACATCAACAGTATATATATAACATAAGTAAATTTAATAAGAGGTGGTTTCTTTAGTTTTGAGAAATTTAGTTCAACTATAATTACAAACTAGAATTACAAAGATCTTTGATCAATTTCAAAGTTGGCAAAATAAGAGAGCACTATCATATGCTGGAAGATTACGATTGATAAAATCAGTTATTTTAGGAATTCAACTCTTTTGGACTAGTAATTATATTCTTTCTATCAAAGTGCTAGAGAGAATTGACAGCATGTGCTCTAATTTCTTATGGGGACATAAATTTCACTTGGTAGCTTTGACCTCTGTTTGTCAAGATATTAAGCATGGTGGTTTGAGATTATTTTCTGCAAAATTTTGGAATTATACAATGGCAGCAAAACTCCTTTAGATGATACATCTCAAAAAAGATATTCTCTAGATCAAATGGGTTCACGACAATTATTTGAGGCAAGCTAGTATCTGGCAAGTTCAAGCTAAAAAGAGCGACTCATGGATGTGGAAGCAGATGCTAAGAGTAAGAAATATGCTGATGGATAAGCTTGGAACTGTGGACAGTTTGCTAACTATTATCAATGGAAGCTGCATCAATGATAAATTCAGTATTTCATTGGCATATAGAACAATTTTTCAGCAGCCAACATTGGTTGAATGGTTATCCCAAACATTCATTTATCTTATGGTTGACATCTCTTTCCAGACTCTTAACGCAAGAAAGGCTATGCAAAATGAGGATATTAAGCTCTAACCAGTGTGTTTTGTGCTCAAGAGATGGCCAAATAGAAGCCTGTCAACATCTTCATTTTGAATGCCAATATTCTGCATGTGTGTAGAATAAGGTAATGGACTGGTTGGGATTCAATTGGAAGTCTTGCTGCTGGAATCAGGTGATCGGCTGGTTTAGCATGAACTTGAGGGGAAGAAGCTACAAGAAGAAGTTGAAAAGAATTGCCTTGTCTGTATCAGTTTACATGATTTGGCAAGAGAGAAATTTTAGAATTTTTCAACAGAAAGCTCGGGGTCCTAATCTTCTATTTCGGTTAGTAAAGATCCATGTATATACGAAAAATTTTGAATGAAAATATACCACAACACATGAAAGAGTATATAGAGAGTTTGTAATTTGTGAAGACTGGGTTATATAACCAGTCTTTAGAGTCTGTATCTTGATGTGCTCCAAAATTTCCATATTTATTTATGAAATAAAAAATTTTATTGACTAAAAAAAAAGAATTACAAACTGGCTATACAGAGTTAAACCAACATTCTTTCTCCACTTACAGACTTCACTTACCTTTTACTTGTTGTTTAACATATTCATTTTCTTGATGAGGATTTGAAGCATTAATCATGCACAAAATACAAAAACTAGAAATAATGTTTCTGGTCAAGCATACTATTAAGGGGTGTTTGGTTGCACAATTTTATAGAAAAGTTTTCTCAAAATGCTTGATAATGGTAATTCTGTAATTAAATTTTTTCTGTAGATTTTCGTAAACTGTGTTTGGTTCAAAAAATTTACAGAAATATTTTCTGTAAAGTACAAAAAAGTAACAAAATTTACAGAAATCAATTTTCTCTCAAAACGAGCGGAAATCACCTAGAAAACTAACACCACATTGACACTTTTCTATAAATTTAGGGCCTCTAATTAAAAGTAATTAAAAGAGATCGAGTTACCAAAAGTTGTTTCTCCGTTGGCAGAAAATAGTACGATATATCTGGAAACTGACGTCAAATTCTTCAAAAGTATTTTAAAAGTCATTTAGAAATCTGTAGTCAATGGATTCTCAAAACATTTGTCTCGGATAATAGTGCCTCTAATTAATATGTTTGGCCCTGGCTCGCGCCTTAGGTAGTCCTTTTAAATGAGCGTTACTTTCAGTTAGAAAGGGAGTAACGGAGGGGAAGAGGGGAGAGAGAGCTGGGCGGGCCGCACATGGGAACTGTTACAAGTTCGGCCGAAGACACAGTGCATTTGACAAATCCTTGTGAACTCTACGGCACCATTTTCATGTAACTCGTTTCTTTTCTATGATTATTGATCTGCACTATTTTCGTTGACAGAATGACTAACCCTCCCCTAAAAGTATTGTTGAACATTCAACTTATTCTCATAAATTATCAATTTGTCTATTTCTCATCTTGTACTCTGCTTAACGGATGCTAATGTGGCATATCAAATACAGGATCCTTTGGGGGAAAAACTGTCAAATACTTAACGGATGATAACGTGGCTATCAAATGTTTGGGGGGTTTTTATTGAAATTTACAAAAAAAAAAATAAAAACTCTAAAATTTTTCAAAAACTATAAAAAAAACACTGAAAACTATAAGCATCCCCGTGAAAATCTGTTATTTACAAAACTTGAAAAATCTAATATTTATAAAAAATACCCTAAAATGGAAATTATGGAGAGCACCCTGAATATTTCAAAAATTACAAATAGCCCAGTAAAAATTTGAAAACTTCAAAAGACGTTAAGATTTTACAATTATAAAAAACACTCTAAAACCTTCAAAAACTGCAAAAAACAATATAAAACTTTTAAAAATTACAAAAAGAACACATTGAAGAAAATCTAAAAATTACGAACAACTCTTTGTAATTTTTAGATTTTATGGTTTTTTTACAACTTTCTAAAGTTTTTAAGGTGTTTATTTTATAGATTTTGAATTTTTCATGAAACATTTGTAATTCTTAAATTTTCAGATGGTTGTTTGTAAGTTTTTTAGTTCAATGTGTTCTTCGAAATTTCCAAAGCTTTGGGTGCTTTTTGTAAAATTTTGAATTTGTTAGTAGTCATTTGTAATTTCAGATTTTCATGAGATTATTTATAATTTTTAAAAGTTTTGGAGTGTTTGTAATTTTTGAGTGTTTTTTGTGAATTTCTAACTTTTTAGGGAGTTCTTTTTAATTTTTAAAATTTTCATTAAGATATGACGGTTATTTCAAAAAAAGATCATATTGAGCAATGAAACATATTTTAAGGAGGAAACCAGACAAATTGATACTTCAAAGATAAGTTAATGGTTCAACAATACTTTAAGGAGGAGTTAGTCATTTTGTCCTATTTTCATTCCCACCCTGATCCTACCGCTTCCCTCTTAATTGTACCATTTCCATCTCATAACATTTTCTTCGGTTTTGAGGGGTATTACTGCTGATGACCCCCCTCCAAACATTATAATTAGAGGAAATCCATGTGAGCTTTAGGGGTATTACGTAAAACTCACTTGAACTTTTTTATTCCACTAAATTGTCTGATGTTTTCTCACTTAACACTATAAAAAGAATTAATACCATCAACTCTAACACAACCGCATGCCATGCAATTGACAATAAATATGAAAATACCCCTCAGTTCTAAAAAAATCATGGTTATAAAAACCAATTCGTAGTTTCCAATTTGTTAAATTTAAAAAAACTATGACATTTGTATTTATTGGCTTGCCAAACAAAATATTATTGGAGTAAAACCTTTTCTCGAGCCTTCCTACCATCTACACGTACATTTGTATGTCAAATGTTAACTTGAGATAAAAAGAAGAAACTAAGGCATTTCTCCGCGGTGGGGATGGAAGATTTTTATTAGGGGATTTTTAGAGGGGCAACACCAAGAACAATTAAGGGTGCCTTGTCACCGTGACTGGGCCTCTGTCAACCGTGTCCCTTTCGGACGCCCACTTACGGATCCATTTGAAAACGAACATTGGCCCACCACGAGGTATATTGACTTGCTTGTCTACACATATAAATAAATTCATTAAAAATATGAGCATGACTTTTCTTTGTGGTTGTATTCTCTCTCACACATTATAATTCTGCATATACAATGCAATATAAATGCAACATTTTTTGCCGGCTGAGATGCACTATGGCGTTAGGGGCAAATCTTTTGGAGTCATTTCATGATTAATTAATCTTTTCTTTTTTCAGTTTCCTGATCAATTAAATTATCAAGCAGTCAAGACTTTAAAAGTATGGGTTAAATTAGAGAATTGTGATGGACCTCAATTTCATGTATACTTATCCGCGTCGTTTAGCAAGGAGTTAACTAATAAGGGTTAAGGACAAGGATTATTAACTTAGTTAACTCATCATTAGGCATTAAAAATACTTTTAGTTATGACGAAGGGTTAAGTTTTTTTTATGTATAGCAAATAAAGAAGGGTTAAAGTGTTGTGGGATAAGGCCCACATGAAGTCCACATTAATTAGAACTCTATCTACAAGAGGATTTTGATGATCTATTTGAAATAGGAATATGTTTGGAGAACTCTATATATAAAAAGCATGTGTTTTTGTTTTTTGAATGAACAGTAACCTGACCCTACAGTAATCCGAGGAGAGAGAGAGAGAGAGAGAGAGAGAGAGAGAGAGAGAGAGAAGTTCAGATTCTGGGCCGCTCGGTTGTCCGATTGCAGTGATTCAAAAGTCGTCTTCAGAACGACGACGCCATCGAGGATACAGTGTTGGTTTCTCCGCGGGAATTGGAGATTTTTGGTAAGACGGATTTTAGGGATTGTAACTTGGAGATTGTACTCTTGGAGAAATATTCCACTATGAATCAAGAGTACAATCCAGAGGGTACGATGTTGGTTTCTCCGCGGGAATTGGAGATTTTATGTTGGTAAGACGGTGTTGGTTTTCTCTTATGATTTAATCCTCAAATTCAGGTGTAACTTGGAGGGATTGTACTCTTGATTCATAGTGGAATATTTCTCTTTGGATTGCCCCGTGGACGAGACATGATTTGCCGAACCACGTTAGATCTTGGTGTTTGCTTGCTTGTGGTATTTTTATTGGTGCCGTTATTCATTTAGTGTTTAATTCTGCAGGTTAATCTCTATAAAATTCCCAACATAAAGAGAGTTAACCCTCGTCACATATTAAAAAATATCACAACTTTAACCTTATTGGAATGACAATATCCGTTGCTCAACATTTTATCGCAAAGACATGCATAGAAAGAGGGCTAACATGCTATCTTATTTCAAAAAAATAAAATAAATATATATTAATGTTTTTAAGGAATTGCTGTTTTTTATTAATAAGAGCTATATATAGTCACGTTAGTTTTTTGGGAAAATTGTGTCGGGGCATCAAAAGTAGGAACTCCATATGACCCAGCCCTTTGTATTTTGGTTCATGTGATTCAGCCCCAAAAAGTAGCATTTAATGTTTCAAGACCCCTCCATGTCAGCAGTACAAAAAAAGAGATTGTATTTTGGAAAAAAAACCTGATATTGCCCCTCCACTTATCTTCCCTAGACGCATCTGGTTCCCCAAAACATGTAAAGTCACGTCCCATTAATGCGATCTGACTAAAAAAATGGAGGAAAAATTTTCGCCCTTTTTTAAACTCTATCATTAGCAATAACTCATGTTAGTCCTAAGTTATTTAATGTTAGTTCTAACTTATTTCATGTTAGTTCTAATAGCAAGTAAGAGTTAACTTTAAGTGGAACTAACAATAACACTTTAGCTACTTGGTCTAGTGGTAAAGCTTGGTAATTTGGAGAGGATGTCAGGAGTTGAAACCCCTAGAGCTACAATATATATTTAAAGGTCATTGATTGGGCTCTTTGTTAGTTCTAACTCATTTTATGTTGGTTCTAACTCATTTGATATTAGTTCTAACTTAACTCACTATAACTAACGCTTAAATTAGAACTAACACTAGCTGCAATTTAGAACTAACACGACATCTGATAGAACTAACATGAGAGCCACTAGAACTAACATGGGCTCAACTAGAACTAACAGACCACTAGAACTAACGATTATATTAGAAATAACACTAGCTGGAAGTTAGAACTAACATGACATCAGCTAGAACTAACACGAGAACCAGTAGAACTAACAGGGGCTCAACTAGAACTAACATAGCCACTAGAACTAACGCTTATATTAAAACCAACACCAGCTGGAAGTAGAATCAACATGACATCAGCTAAAACTAACACGAGAACCACCAGAACTAACAGGAGCTCAACTAGAACTAACATACCACTAGAAATAACATTTATATTAGAAATAACACTAGTTGGAAGTAAGAACTAACATGACGTCAGCTAGAATTAACACGAGAATAACTAGAACTAATAGGAGCTCAACTAGAACTAACGCTTATATTAGAAATAACACTAGTTGGAAGTAAGAACTAATATGACATCAGGTAGAACTAACACGAGAACAACTAGAACTAACAGTGGCTCAACTAGAACTAACATACCACTAGAACTAACGCTTATATTAGAAATAACACTACCTGAAAGTTAGAACTAACATGACATTAGCTAGAACTAACACGAGAACCATCAGAACTAACATGGGCTCAACTAGAACTAACAAAGCCACTAGAACTAACGCTTAAATTAGAAATAACACTAGCTGCAATTTAGAACTAACACGACATCAAATAGAACTAATACGAGAATCACTAGAGCTAACAGGAGCTCAACTAGAACTAATACACCACTAGAACTAACACACCACTAGAACTAACGTTTATATTAGAAATAACACTAGCTGGAAGTTAGAACTAATATGACATCAGTTAGAACTAACACGAAACTAACTAGAACTAACAGGAGCTCAACTAGAACTAGCATACCACTAGAACTAACACTTATATTAGAAATAACACTAGCTGCAATTTAGAACTAACACACATAATTATTTTCTATTATTGTTTGATATTGTTGCCTTGCGATCTTAGTCCCAGAAAGCGCTTCAGCCATGTCCACAACAAAGTAAAGAAAGAACTGATAATAAAATAACAATAACAACAATAAAAGAGGAGAGGAATTCACCTCATCGTTCATTTATAATTTTTGGAAATAATTACAAATAAAATATTTAAAAAAAATTTCATGACAAATCAATTAATAAAAATTCAAGATAACAAACTAAAACCCAACATGCTTGATGCACGGTGGGTCTAAACCAATTGAGCATTTAATTAACAAACTAGCTAGCGATTTGATTAAACTAACTAGCTCTTGACGAAGCCGTCGATGAACTTGGCCCCGACACTCCTCAGCCAGGTGACGTCCCCCAGCCAGTCATCGATCAGGAAGAGGGACGCCTCCTTCTTGTTGATGGGCTTGTGCTTCTTGATCCACTCAGCCCTAGGCCCGTGGTCGCCGTTTGGCCCCCTGTTATTATCCTCGGTATAATAGCAGGTCTGGTGAAAGTCGGCCTAGTCCTAGACGGCGTAGCCCTCGGGCTTGATCACGTCCCCAATATTTGACTCCATGACCACCGTCCTCGCTTTCACCTTCCACGACTTTCCTAGGGCTTGATCATTTTCAGTGGCCATGGCGGAAGTGAGAGAGAATGAGAAGTTGAGAGAGAGAGAGAGAGAGAGAGAGAGAGAGAGAGAGAGAGAGAGAGAGAGAGAGATTAATGATGGAGAAATTGGGAATAAGCAAGGAGGGGCACAATAACCGAGTTCAGTCCCATCAAAGGGGCAAATTCATAATTTCCACTGGACTTTTTTTGAAACCCGATACTTTTGGGCATCATCACAAATACTGTGTATTTGTGGCTTATCCACATGTGACAAAATACAAAGGGCCTCGTCACATGAAGTTTCTGTTTTTGAGGTCTGGACACATTTTTCCCATAGTTTTTTTTTCTCCCTTCTTCATAAGATAACATTATTTGCTTTATTAAAAAGATACACCCGGTAGTAATAGATGGAAGGAAGTTATATTTTTAGAAGATAAAGATTAAGAACTTTACTCTCTCACCTAACAAAACAAAAGCTTGAAATTTTTTCTCCCTCTTCCGTCACCTAATAAGCATGAAGATGAAGGTAAAGGTTCACCAGTATACATATAACGACAAAATATCTTTCCTCTGTGGAAGAGGATTGCCATAAATCTAGTACCCAACTCATTTTTGTAATAATTAATTTCTTCCAATAAGGACATTTTTAACTTAGAAAAATGATAGGGGCATACCCCCAACCAAACCTCTAATCACACCCCCTCTCTTATTTGCTACACTACACCTGACCCCACATGAGATTTTAAAATTTTAAAATCTCATGTGGGGCCCGGTGCACTGTAGCAAATGAGAGAAGGGGTGTGATTAGAGGTTTGGTTGATGGTGTGTCCCTAGTGCCACCCTTTAACTTATTCATCTTCTTGCTTCTGCTCGTTATTCAAGGACCGTGGCAGATGATTTGACCATATATTGAATTGCTTGTTATAAGTGAAGGTCATGGCTACTTAAATTTAATCATGCAAGCGTTCCTCTCTCCTTCCATGCTTGCATCACAAGCTTCCAGTTGATGATCTGCATTGATGGAATTCATGGATGGAGGAGTGCGGATTTGAGCCTTTTTGAGCGAGGATTTGGACGAGAGTCAGAGAAAGAGCAAACAGCTTTTGCCTTTTCTTTATTAACTTTGTCATAAAAATTAAAATCAAAATGTCCGTTGTTGTACCTAAGCAAATGATATTTTCCAATATTCCACTGGGTAACCCTGCGTGTAGTAACCTTGTTCTGTGTTTAGTCACGAGCATTTAGGAGAGTTGGTTGAGTTATTTTCTTTCTGTCTATACTAAAATAAAAATAAAATAAAAGACAGGTGAGCGTTTTCAACTATTTTATTTTTAGCTTTTTAGTATTGGAGGCAACAGGGTAGATTTCAGCCGTAAGATTAAGGTTGGGTTCGAGAACAGAGTCAAGCCATAGCACAGGCCCATATTAGCAAGTGCATACAAGTTTGATTGGGCCTAATCCATATCGTTAGTCACCACTGGGCTCATGGGCCGAGCCGATACTTCAGTATCTTTATGGCATTTGCTAAGCGCAGCGTAGGGTGCGTAACTATTTGTGAATACCTTCGCAGTGAATACAAACCCAGAATCTTCGAATTAAATTATTAAATAATCTTCCAACTGACCAAAGATTGGTCAACAACGCAAGTTCTGATTAACAATCGCAGTTTTATTGTATAGTCTTCCAATGATCGAGAAAAAACTAGCTTCGTCTGAAAAAATTTAGCTTCATCTTGAAATGTCTCCCTCATCCGGATCGCCGATCTTTTTGCTTATTACCTGAGAGAATACGGTAGCAAGTATCTAAACTTAGAAAATATCTGCGCACAATTTCTTCCTTTTTATGTTAATTTTAATGACGATTAATGATGCATTACAAATTTCAAATAACAATTTCACCTGGTCTAACCTGAGAGCTAACCCTGTATTATCAAGGTTAGACATGTTCCTCATATCTTCAGATTTTAAAACCCACTTCCCATATCTGATTCAATTCGCTCATCACTCTCCCTGCTCCGATCACCGCCCCATCATCCTAGACACTGGAGGCCCCCAGCATCTCTCAATGTTCAGATTTGAAAAATCCTGGCTAGTCTTTCCATCATTCACCCCCTTCATTCAATCTTGTTGGAACTCCTTCTCCTTCAGTGGAGACCAATCGGCCTCCCTCCATTTTAAACTAAAGCTCATCCGTAGGAGAATCAAATGGTGGAAAAAACACTTCATTGGGTCCTGCAATCAACTCAAACCGAACTCCATGGCCAGCCTAAACTCCCTCATCCGGATAGAAGAATGTAGAGCCCTCTCTGATCAAGAAACTCAGTTTAGACTAAATCTGAAAGAAAATCTCTTCATGTTGGCCAAGGCTGAAGAGATCCAATGGAAACAAAGATCCATGATCCAATGGCTCAAAGAGGGGGATGGTAGCACTACCTTCTTCCACAGAACAACCTTATACCATAAAAAGAAAAACTTCATTCCTCACATTCTCATCAACAACAACCTTATACATACATAGTTTTAAGTTTTCGTGCTTATAAATATGAGATTACATATTTATTATTGTGTTTTGGTTTTACTGTTTTCAAGTTTATATTTATATGAGATTACATATTTATTATTGTGTTTTGGTTTTACTGTTTTCAAGTTTATATTTATGAAACAAATGAATATAATTGGAAAATACATTCTTGTTTCATATTTATATACATATATATATGATTTCATCAATATCAACTTTATTTAGTTAAATGAAATCATATTTATTGTTTTGAAAAGTTTGCAGAATATGTAATTTTATGAAAATATTATTTTATTGGTTTATGGACTTAACAATCATTATATACATCTCTCATTAAGTCAATAAAATCATTTTGTAAAGTTTCAAAATATAGTTTTGCCAAAATGTCAAAATTCATATGCTTAGTTTTCATGTTTTGAACTAGTTTTGTAAAATAATGAGTTTTTACTATTGAGAAGTGTAATTTCAAAAATTCTTTTTGTAACATGTTAATTAACATGTTTATAAACTATTCCCCAAATTTTACAATTTTTAAAATTTATTTGATATTTTTAAACATGGTTTAAAGTTGAGTTTTTCTGTGCATTTTAGGTTTGTGTACTTATAAGTCGACTCATGAGTCGACTCATAAGTCGACTCATGAAGTGCAGTCCAGTTGTGTTTTTTCATCTGCTGAGTCGACTCATATAAGTCGACTCAGAAGTCGACTTATCAGAGAGTCGTTACACAGTAATGGCTAGTTTTCTGTTTTATTTGTTTATGGGTTTTTGGTCTTTTTCTTAGGGTTTTTGCTGAAGTTTTGAATGGGTATAAATACCCCTTGCTCTTATCTTTCAGAACCAACTAATAAAATGTTTTAAATAAGTTTAAAGAGTTTTAAACAAGGGTTTAAGTTTGGTTTAAGTTTGTTTAAGAAGCTTTTAAGCAATTGAGGGTTTGAGTTTGTGAAATCAATTCCACAAGAGCTTGAGGAGATCATCTATTGGAGTTTGAGCATACAACTATTCTCCCTCCATCTCTTGTTATTTATTTAGAAGTTTTCTAAACTCTTTTCTAGCTTTATATTTATTTGTTTGATTATCATCTTATTAAAGCTAATTTTATATTAAGTTTAGATTTGATTAATCTCATTGTTACACACACCCACTTGAGCTTATTGTATTTGCATTCATAATATATTTGGGGCTATGAGAGATAGTAATATTGAGTTATGCCTGTAGGCTGTCTAAAAATCACAATAGATAGTTGATCCCCCATCAAACACCGATGATGGAAGTTACAATCTGACGACTTCCAGAAGGCTACAATTTGAGGACTTTCACGTAGAAGGCTACAATCTAACGACCTTCACGATAACTGATGAAAGCTCTAATTCAACAGCATTCACAATCAACATCGGGAGTTACAATCTGACGACTCTTATATTTTATAACAGGCAAAGATCAATAAGCAATGGCCTTTGCAATGTTATAATGGACGAGGTTATAAGCCAACAATCTCTCTCAAACGCAGAAATTCACTTCTGCGTTTTTCAAGTTCAAAACGCACACAAGTGTGCGTTCCTTAGCAGGCGTCAAACTCTGTAACGCAGAGTTAAATCACGAAACGCACACGTAACGTGCGTTCTTCGACAGACTCGACTGCATCCCAAACTCTGAACGCAGAGTTGATCCTCAACGCACCAGTGACCTGTGCGTTTCCAATTTCAGAACGCATGCGGCCTGTGCGTCTCAAATCTCCAACAGAGATTTAACTCTGCGTCCTAAGCCTTGGACGCAGAGTTAAAGCCCAAACGTGGCATGTGCGCCTGTGTTGCTTGAACTGCTGAACGCAGAGTTCAGCTCTGCGTTCTAACGCCCTAGCACAGAGAATCTGCCTGTGCGTTCAGCCACCAAGATAGGCCCAACTCTGCGTTTTTAGTCTAAAAACGCAGAGTTCGGGCCCTGAACGCTATTTTTCAGCGTTTGACTCGTTCAAAGCACACAATGAACAGTTCCAGGAACTGTTTTTCCCCACGATTTGAGGGATTTTCGCCCCACTTAAGAGCGGATTAAGGGGGTAGTTACCACCCTTAATCCCCTATAAATACCAGAAACTCGATTGAGTTAAGGGATCGAATTTTCTCTCATCATCAAAGGGAGATTCGGTCAAAAGGCTCTTGGATCCTTCTTTTTTTTGGAGGGAGCAAAGGAGAGATCTTCGGCTAACTTTGGAGGGGAATTGTTGGAGTTTTGGAGACCAGCAACAGGAGCTTCTTCCTTGGCTTATTAACCGAACTTTCGGTTCAAATCAACTCTTTTTCAAGAGTTCAAACTCGTTCAGAGTTATCAACTCGATCAGAGTTCAAAACTTGCTCTACGAGTTCTTCTAAAACTCGTTCAGAGTTATCAACTCGTCAAGAGTTATTTCAAAACTTGCTACGCAAGTTCTCCACAGCGTCAAATCGTGAGGAGAAGACATCGTTCCAGTGAATCAAGACGTTCGGATCGTCAACGAGAAGCAAACTCGACGCGAGCATTCGAGGGAGGCATCTCATCGCTACCGTGAAGAACCCAGAATTAAACAAAGGGGAGAATCAAATTCATTCTCCTCTCTTTTGTAATCGGAATCCAAATTGTAATTGATTTTGAGAGGAATACAAGTCAAATTTTTCTTTCATTGTCTTTTTACTGCAAATTTACAACAAACAATGCCTAATTAAGTTCTCACCTTGTTTAGAGAATAATCATTTGTTGTGTGCCTAATTGTGACGTTCACTTTGTAATACACTTGTATACCGAGAGGAGTGTGTGATGAGGACGGAGTCGATACCGAGAGGAGTGGCGTCGGTGGCCTAGTGAGAGGTGATAATTCCGAGCACTTGAGGGAGTCGATACGTGAGGACCAACACTTGAGGTTGTTGCTTGTGTATGTACATTGTGAGGATTTGTGAGAGTTATCGATTGACTTGATAACCGAGTGTGTAGAGTTTTCGGTTAGCTAAAAAACCGAGTGTGTAGAGAAGTTCCGGCTTCCAAACCGGGTTGTATAGTGGATTCTCCTCGAGAGTGGGGAGCGGGGACGTAGGACGGGAGATCCGAACCTCGTGAACATATAGCGTGTTTGGTTTGCATTGGCGCACTTATAACTGCTCATCTTATAGCCTATTGCATCTTGTTTATATTGTCCACTAGTTTGTTTCACCCTTGTGATAGTTTAAATATATCCTTGCATATACCATATAGTATATCTCATTGCTAGGATATATCACCTTAGTTATATTGCTTATTATTGCTCATATCACATTGTATATCTATCTTACAAGAATAATTTGTTAATAAGTTAATTGGTATTTAAATCGGATTAGATTAGCATAAACCCTATTCACCCTCCTTCTAGGGTTCTTTCCTAATGGCATTGGGGTCTAACATTTGGCACTTATATCCATCGATTGAGGGGTCTTTTAGGTGGTGTTCATTCACGCATTTGAGGGCCTTCCAAGGAGGCATCATTGGGAGGTAATAGATGTTTGGTTTTCTTTGTTGGTGGTTGTTCTAAGCATGTTTGGGTTGCAACTAAATCCCGATTGGATAAAGTCCTAGTAGTCTCCAACAGATTGAAGAAGTGTGAGATTAGCGAAAAGGTGAATGTAATTTATTCTGATTTTGGTGAAAGGTACAAGAGGGACCTATTTCTGTATTTGAGCCGAGCTTACGGTATTTTGAGACACTTTGGTGGAAAGAAAATCTTGGGACAACGAGATGAGATGGAAGATTTGGTGAGCTGTTCCTTGCTGGAGGAGGACTAGTGTTTGATGCTGAGCATTGATTCTGGTGTTGAGACTTCGACATATTTGGGTCATCTTGGTCATAGGTTGTCGACTGCTGTGATTGGAGGTAAAACTCTATTTATGTTTGGTCTGGTAGTGTCACTTTGGTTGAGGCTTCGATGAGGGAGCTAATTGACTCTCAGCAGGTGGAGAGTTTTGGAAAAATCTTAGATGTATCACAACGGGTGAAGAGTGATGCTACTCCACATTGAGTGAAGATTACTTCATATACTCCAGATCATACTGCATCGTTTGAGATTCTATCTAAGATGACACAGTTAGGGGATCATTTGGATTTGGATGAAGATGATGAGTTGGTTGATTCGAATGTAGTTGGTGGATATGATTTGGATACAACCATAGGTTCACCTCGATCAGGTGGAGGTGTTTGATTTGTTTCACTTTGGGGCCATTTGGAGAGCTATCAGTCGTATATTTGTTGGTGAAGAGTTGAGAACTTTTCTATTTGATTGAGGGTCTTTGGAGGTCATTTGGGGAACTACGTGAAGACTTGATTCCTTTGGCAAGAGGATACATATGCAGTCATTTATGATACATCCGATTTAATGGGTAGATACCGACGTTTGGAGAGTGTTCGCATTCTCATTTGGGTCTCAACTTGTTATGGATTGAGCCCGTTGTTGTGATTTCGTTTTACTTCATACTGGACATAACAAGTGAGATATTTAGTTTGGTTGGTGTTGGCTTAGTTTTGTGTAAGGACCATGAATTTTGATACTAGTTAAAAAAAATTTAGTATTTTAAAATATTTAATTATGATTTTTAAAAGAGTATTTGTATTTTTCTTGAATTTCTACAATTTTATATGATTTAAAGTCTAACTTTTATATTTATTTAAATGATATTAATATTTATAAATAAATTTTATGCGGTGAAAATTTATGGAATTTATCTATTGTGTTATCGATGCTCTTACATGTCATTTTGAATAATACGTTGTATTATTTTATTATTACAAATATTTTCGTATAATACGTTATATTATTAATTACATATTATTTGTATAATTTGCTGTATTATTTTTACTGGTACATATTATCTGTCGTATTAGTATAACTTGTACATTTTACTATGTATATAATTATCCCATAATTGTTTGATTTTAAATGTAAGTAAATATATTTTTATTATTAATTATTTCCTTTTAATTGTACAATATAGGTATATTTTGACTATTTCGTATCAACTGTTGTATTAGTACAACATGTACGTTTTTAATTGTAGATAATTATTCTGTAATTAGTTTAATTTTTAAGTACATGTAGTTATTTATTTTAATTAATTTCGTTTTAAAATAATTAACCCCAAACCACTATTCTCTCCCTCATATATATATATATATATTATAATATATTATTATATATATTATATATATATATTATATATATATATATATATATTATATATATATATATATATATATATATATATTATATATATATATATATATATATATATATTAATGGGTATCCTTGTCATAGGACGGGGATTTCCTCCTTGACGCCTCTAAATCACATGATTGAGCACATTGTGGATGATCCGCTCTGTGAACTTGATCTACGTATTCTAAAACCCCAACCATCAAGTTTGGGGTAAACCCGTCATGTTTGACCTTCATCCACTCGTATCAATTTTAACGGTTTGAGATGAATAGAACTTTTTCACATGGCTCGATGAGGGTCAAACGACGACGATTCACCCAAACAAGGTCGTTGGTGTTGGTGGTTAGAATATGTAGATTAAGTTCAACGGAGGGATCATTCATAATATGCGCTCAATATGTGATTTTATAGAGGCGTCAAAGGAAATCCCCTCCCATGACAAGGATCACCCATTAATCTACATATTATATATATATATATATATATATATATTATATATTATATATATATTATATATATATATTCAATTTTTTCTCTCTTCCTCTATGTTAACTGCCGCCGCCCCTGTACTCCTGTTTTCTCTCTCCCTCGCCGACCCATGTCCGCCGCCTCGTCCGAACTCGCATCGTCTCCGGCGCCTCCACGTCGACACGAGCACATCTGCGCCAGCCCTCGCTCGAACCGTCGCCTACCTCCGCCCTTAGCCGTTGCTCCACCGCCTCTCTCTCATTTTCTCTCTCTCCTCAAAAACCCACACCGCCGCCTCCCTTCACCGCGTCACGAGCTCTGACGATCGCAGGTGAGCTCTCCAGCAGCGCCGCTATCCAGCTCCAGCCCCAGCTCGCTGATGCCCAGTCCGACCACCACATCACCAGCCTCCCTTCTCGTCGCCAAACTGTCCTCCTCCCGCCGAGCCCATGCGCCGACCACCTCTGTCGCTGCCGAACGCTGTCACACTTTCCGGACCCACAGCAGCCCCCTCTTCCTCTAAACAGCCCCCGACCCGCGTCGCCGCGCTCCCCGCGCCAGATCCGATTCGCGTCGTCGACGAGGAAGGATCCCGCTTCCCTTGATTTGATATTCTATTATTTATATCCGTTAGTAATTGATTTCAGATTAGACTATGATATGTAATTACCTGTGTGAGTTGTTGATGAACGATAATGATTACGAGATGCTTTTAATAAAAAGAATATTTTAGATTTATTTTAAAATTATTATTATAAGAAAAGAAGTTGATTTTGAAAAAGGGGTTAATTTTGAATTAATATAATGAGAAATAATTTTTAAAAGAAATTTTGGAATTAATAAATTTATGATCATGATGATTGGAAATTGTGAGATTTCATGCGTAATTATTTGATAGTTGCAGTTCCATCTTGCACTGTTATTAGTAGTTGTTCACGTTTCCTGATCATGATTCATGACATTGTTACATAGTATTCATGGCATTTATACATTGTTATAGTTGAGAATCGCGAGAATTGCTTGACCATAGTGACCCATGAGATATGAGTTGTTGACTTGGACTTGGGATGGGAAGCTCTAGGTTCATGTTATCAGATATGTTGTTGTTTATTTCCAGGCTCGCACCAGTGAATCGTTTCGCACTGGGGTGGGTCTGAGGAGTAGTGATCAGATATATTTATTGTTTATTTCCAGGCTTGCACCAATGAATTGTTTCGCACTGGGGTGGGTCTGAGGAGTAGTGATCGGATATGTTTATTGTTTATTTCCAGGCTTGCACCAGTGAATCGTTTCGCACTGGGGTGAGTCTGAGGAGCAGTGATCGGATATGTTTATTGTTTATTTCCAGGATCGCACCAGTGAATCGTTTCGCACTGGGGTGAGTCTGAGGAGCAGTGATCGGATATGTTTATTGTTTATTTCCAGGCTCGCACCAGTGAATCGTTTCGCACTGGGGTAGGTCTGAGGAGCGGTGATATTGTGATTATTGATTATTTCCAGGCACGCATCAGTGAAACGTTTCGCACTGAGGCGGGTCTGAGGTACTAGTGAGATATGGTTGTTAACCTGATATCCGATAATGTGAACTTTGACTCTGTGTGAGATGTGAACCAGTGACCTGTTATAGGATGACTAGAGATGTAGACCGTTGTGTTTCTTTTCATACATAGATCGAGATTAATATTTAATTATTTACAATTCGAGACATATGGTATATACATGAGGGTTTCCTTATTTGGATTATTTCGCTCGACGTACTACATCTCGAGTTGTAGATTTTTAAGTATTAATTCCATCTATTGTATAACCTTGTTGCTTGGATGATTATTCTGATCGCTAGCTGCATGTTTTCGTTACCCGAATGATTTACGGATTCTTATGATTATCATGTGGATTGTATGTTGATTTTGTTAGATTACCCGTTGCACGTTCTTTTGTTATTTCGATTTTCGTATCGTTTTCCGCTTGTGTTTTCAATCATTCTATTTCTTTTGTGGGGTCTTGCCCGTGTGCCATACACGCTGACGTACACCTGTTTTCTCTGGTGTACGTCAGACTTAGAGGAAGAACAGGTCCAACTGGGAGTTCGCCAGGAGCCAGAGGATTCTCAGCATGAGTGCCTTGCAGACGTAGCAGAAGAAGAAGCCGAAACTTAGTCATTCCTTTTAGTTTGTTTTGTAGCACCTTCATTTTCTTTTGATCAGTGTATTTTTATATTCTCCAGTATTTCATTCAGATAGTTTTTGTATAAGGGCACGTTTGACCCGAATATTATGTCTCGGATGTTATCCCATTTGTGATATGTATTATTTTATTCTGTGTTGTTCATTATATTCTTGCTATATGTGATCGGGGACCTGTGACTTCGCATTGTATTTATTTCCAGACACTTAGCGTATTGGATTGAGAAAAAAGAAAAAGAAAAAAAATGATAGTGTATATTTCTTCTCAATCTAATACGTCGCGGGCTTGTTCACGTTCCGATTCTTGGGTATTTTGGGAAGCGGGGCGTGACATTTTAGGAAGACTTCGCCGAGTTGGAGAATCATAGAATCGGCGAAAGATTTGGATCAGAACAGGCTTTGGGAAGCATGAATCAGTCTGCATGCTGCACGGTCGACCGCGAGTGGCGCGACGGTCGA
>NC_033796.1:22206806-22299306 GCF_001876935.1 Asparagus officinalis
ATGGTGTGGCGGTCGACCGCGAGTTGGGTCTGGGTCTGCTTCAGTTTCCTGCACTGTTTGAGTTTCCTGTTTTATATAAATAGGAACACAATTTGTTTAGGGTTTATTGGATCATATTGATCACTTTTGGGGTAGTTTGAAGGGGAGTTTTGAGCACAGAAAAAAAAAGTTCTTTTTTGAGCAAATTGTTTGAGGGTTTTGTGAGAGATTTGAGGGTTTTGTTTAAGAGGTTAGTTTGAGTGATCTTGTAATCTCTATTTTGTACTCTCTTTCTCTATAGTGAAAACCCCTCTCCTTCTTGCCCGGTGAACGTAGACAACTTGCCGAATCACGTTAAACTTTGTGTTTGAGTTTATTCCATTATTGTTTGATTTGAGTTGCCTTCTCTCTCGGTGTTTGGTTTGGTTCCTCGGCAGACAACAAGTGGCTTCCGTGCACAACATACATTACCTCACAGTGATGCAACTTAGATATCGAGTACACATGTAAGCCATATCGCCTTCACAGCTTATTCGGATATCAAAAGCCTAACTTGGTGATTTCATGTCCAACTGTACATATATCCCCAATTTTTTAATTCTTCAGTGAACTGATTACACTTGAAATAGGTACCATATATTGATCCAGAATTGAATCTAACTTGTTCTCCAATTATCATACTTACTTAATTTTCCCCCTCTTCTGCTGAGAGTTGTATAAAGAATATCGACATTGAACTAATAGAACCTCTTCTGGAAGCAAGTTGAGAGCTTCAAACGTGGAAAGTGCTAAAGGATGAAACTACCCGTTGAGAGTGAAAACAAAAACGAGCAAGTATCGTCACAACATTTTTGTGCAATGTGTTTGTGTGCATGGGGTTAACCTCCCCGTGTGTCTCCGCTTGGCAACCCAATTGGCTACTTTTTGCAAATTTTGGCTGCATTTGGAGTTCACTTAAGCTCTAGTGTCATCTAATTCTTTCTTGTGTCACATAGAGAAAGAGAAGCTCAGAGCTTTGGGTTCTTCTCCTAGTTAGCAATGGACCCAAGTGTGAGTTTGAGATTTCTACTCCTTTCCTTTTGTTATTCTAGTGTTCTTTTTCAAGCCATTTCCTTTTTTTTTCTCCTTTAAGTTTACACTATTAGTGCTAATTATAGCAGAATTTTAATTTCCTCGAGTTTTTGTGTGCAATTAGAAGGAAAGATGATGGAAGAGGTTTAGATAACCTTTCGTAATTAATGTATGATGATAGATCTTTACTATTTTTGTAGATTCCAGTTTTTTGTTCCCTCAATATTTTTTGTATTGGAGTCAAAATTCCAAATTCTTCTTTGGATGAATTTTTTTTTCTTCCCTCAATACTTTTTATTATTGAGATAGATTTATTATTATTATTATTATTATTATTGTTGTTGCTATTCATTTTCTTTATAATTTTTTTAAAGATTAATTTAAGTAATAAATCACAATAAGGCGGAAATTATCTAAAGATTTATTTTGTAACATTAATCATGGTTAAGTTCAAGTATAAACATTCTCTCATGCTAGTTGATAAATTAACTTTAAGTTTAGTTTTATTAAAATTATGTGTACGTGTCTTTGTATTCTTGATCATCTAAATTAATTAATCTCATCCGGTTTCCCTGTTTGTCTACGCACTAATTCCTGTGCATAGAGGTTTTGGAGATCATATATAGAAACTTGTTATGTACCTAATGTTTGAGATTTGAAGTATATTTTGTTCACTAAAGTCAAGAGAATTGTTATTAATAATCACTACTAAATATCCCAAAAAAGAAAAAAATGAAAAATGAAAAAAGAATAGAAAGATAATTGTTTTTGTGTTCTTTTTTTTTCTTTTTAATTATGTAAAACATTTTATAAATTTTGAATTCTCTATATTAGCTAAAAAGCATTTTCTTTTTTTCCCCATGTTCAAGTTCTTGCACGTGCAGGATGATCAATTCTGCGATGACATTGACAAGCTAATTTACGAAGAAGAAAGGCTCATGAAGTTAGACAGCGGCGATGAAAGCCAAAGCAACAATCTTGATTCTGATGTAGTTGTAGTCGAGCCAATTGAATCAAAGAAAAAGAAACCCTACCAGCGTTATTCTCCTGCTCAGACCAAACGATTGCAAGAGTAAAAAAAAAAACATAGTATAGTTCTCATATTTTAATGATTTATTATCAAACTGCATCTCTTTTGTCAGGATTTTTGCCATAAAGCGTCACCCGTGTGAAGAAGAAAGGAGAGCTCTTGGAGAAGAGCTGGGGCTCGACCCGTTGCGGGTCAAGTTCTGGTTCCAGAACCGACGCTCACAAACAAAGGTTCAAACAAATTAAGATGAAAAGCATAAAAATGAAGATAAAAATTAAAAATCACACTATTTGTCGACTTGTACATATTCTTACTAGCTACTTTTGGCAACCGTTTCTGTCACTGTCTAAGCTCTTTCCTTAATTACTGAGATTCCTTCAAGTTGACTAAAAAAGTATCCTTTTTTGGTTTTAAAAAAAAAGTTAATAATGATTTATTTGTCTTTTTGCAGAAGAAGAATGAGAAGGATGAGAACACTCACCTGAAAGAGGAGAACCGGATGCTGAAAGTACAGAATGATGTCTACAAGATCTGCATTTCGACGGCGACCTGCAGCAATTGTGGACTCGGCCCTAACCCTCATGATACTTCGGCCGCTAGGGCCGAGGTCTTGAGAGCTGAAAATGAATTCGTTAAGGAAGAGGTATAATAATTAACAACAATGCTTTACTGATTATTTACAGTATTGGTTTTGAAACGTTAGGAGTATATCCGACATCAATTCAGGTGTGAGCTTTAGTCTCTCAAAGACATGAGACGATATGTAGTCCTATACTGAAGAATAATTAGATAAATATATGGTTAAATATGATTAAACCTGTGACCTAATTAAAGATTAATCCTATTAAGTCGATTTATGTCTAAGTGTATTAGTCTAGTTTATCTGCAAATAACCCTATAGTACAAGGAAGGATTAATTCTCTTATTGGTGAATGAATAAAATCTTTTTCATTGACAAAAAAAAAGAAGGATTAATTGTAAATAGACCCGACCCCTGTACTGTATATATTCCAATTGTTGAGTAACCTCCTGTACTTCTACCGGTGGCAAAGATAGGCTTGGAGTGAGTTCTTTTTCAGTCTACATCTGGAAGAACCCCCCCCTCCCCCCCCCCAAACAAGAAACAGACTTTCTGGGGGTCAAAGGAGAAAAAAAAAGTCATTTGATAGTACAAGCGGTCTACCCATGCTAATAGAGCTAAAATAAGTCTCGTCTCAATTGGGCGACAGTAGATGGTTCTTTAGGTCATTAACCCTATAAAGTATGCATCTGAAAATTAACAACCCTACCAATTAATTATACATTATGCTCACTAAAATTCATTGAGTTCCTTTTTCTTGATTCTATTTGTGCAGATTCTAAAGCTCTCCGGAGTTATAGATCGTTGCTTAAAAAAGAAGAGTCCATTCGCAGTTGAGCCGCCCGGGGATTCATCTGTGATCAAGCCAGCAGGGGATCCCGGGGTTACTGGTTTAGAAGCTGAGCCTGACATTAATCCTGATGAAGCGCTTGGATTTGTCTCTAAATGATTGAGAATTTGACGGCCAAGATGGAGAAGGAATAACAATGCGGTCTATGGTTGCTAGGGTTAACTGTTGCTTTGTCTGGTTTTCTCAGCAATTAGGGTTTAGTTCTGCACTAGTAAGTAATTAAACGTCAGTCCTTTTGTCTGGTTAATTTGAACCGTGGTGTTTTAAAGTCTTGGTTTAGTTATACTGGTAAGAGTACTGTAATAACCATATCATGTGCAAGATTGGCGTTATGAATTCTCTAGTGCTAGTTTGATTTAGTTTGCTTACCTGTGTTGATGCATCTGAACTTATTTAACTGTTTAGAAACTTGACGGAAATTCGCAGAACTTAAAGCTTCTCTCACTTTGACCTTTTCCTTAAATCCTTTTGGTAAAAATCCCACATTTTCATGTAAGCTTATAAGCCGTCATATGTTGATATTGTCATGAAATTTTAATTGCTTGCGCTTTAACATGACATCCTAGCACACGATGGAGGCATAGAACACGCAATTTTTGAAAATATCTTCTTAGTTTGCAAGAAT
This sequence comes from Asparagus officinalis, assembly GCF_001876935.1. Classification (NCBI taxonomy): domain Eukaryota; kingdom Viridiplantae; phylum Streptophyta; class Magnoliopsida; order Asparagales; family Asparagaceae; genus Asparagus; species Asparagus officinalis. Next base: position 22,210,942 of record NC_033796.1, read on the forward strand.
CACCTGGTGAAGATCTCAATATGGTAATGGGCTCCACATTTCTAAAGAATTGATGCAGCATTTTCTTTTTGAACAAATTTGAGAAGATGATATCACAGTGATTTCTAGACATAACCCTTTTGTTAATAGCTTGAAATGAAAACTTTTACATAATAAAGTTTGAAAATAATAAAATATAAGACAGTATAAAACAAAATCAATTAATGAAACTGAAGCTCCATTCTGTCTACTATATAGATATTCATAAACCATGTAATTCGAAGCCAATCCGTGCTAAGTTGATGTTTCTTTGGATTAAGCCATATATATATGGATCTTAACCTTTCAATGAATTTGGAATTTCTAAATTATATTTTAGTTAAAGGACATTTGTAATTCCCAAAAGAAAAAAACTCATGATAATGTGATTTAAATAAATAAGAACTTTTCTTGAAGCTTGTCATTTACAAATTGTAATATCTCTCCATACTAAATCTAATCTTTCAAATAAAGCAAACAAGCAATAAAGCACATCAGAATAAACATGGATAAAATATATACTGAGCATTTTCACACTCCATCGATTGGCATATCATATCTAGATTATTGCATGCATGAATAATACATGTCCCATTATATTTTATGTATGCACAAGCACTAGTGGAAAAATCGGTATCCTTGACGGGCTTTCCCGTCAGGGATGTCAAATTTCCCGTCAGGGATACGTATCCTTGACGGCGTCCCGTCAAGGATACGTCGTCAGGAAAAGTCCCGTCAGGGATAAAACATCCTGCCCGTCAGCGATACCTATCGCTGACGGGTAATCGTCAACATTGTTATGTGCATCGCTGATGGGAATCCCGTCAGCGATACTTATCGCTGACGGGGCTCCCGTCAGCGATATGCATTAGCAGAAGAAAAAAATCTGTTGATTTTGACATATCATCAATTCCCTGTACATATCATCAATTCCCTGTACATATCATCAATTCCCTGTATATCTCATCCAATCAATTTTGACAAACAAACCATACACATGTCATAAGTTCTAAATCCATACACATCAAACCATACACATGTCACAAGTTCTAAATCCATACACATCAAATCAAACAAACCATCCAAATTCGAAATATGTACATAATATCGTCAGTAAACCATACACATCAAACCATACACAAACACGATAACTTCCAAATCCACAACAATTTTCACAACAAACCATACACATGTCATAAGTTCTAAATCCACATCAAACCATACGCGCATAATCTCAACTATAAAGATGTCCACAATATTAATCAGACACGAGTTTAGGATATAACTCACTAAGATAGGTCATCCGCCCTATCCATGTCATCATCCGCGTTGCCACTGGCGGATCCATCCCTACGACTCGTGCTCGCAGTAGCACCATCTCCACCCTAACAAAAAAATAATTTAAATTTAGAATCACATAATATTGTGTGTAATCATATTTTACATATATAATAAGTATACCTGTCTGCTACTCTCTCCACTACCAGTAAATGCCTTTTGAGTGGCCAAGAAATTCATGATCTGGCCTTGCACCCGAGTAGGAACCCGCCTTCTACAAGATTTTATTATTTGCCTAGAAACTATCGCAAAAGTAGCAGTAGGCTGGATCACTCGCATAAGCTCCTCTTGAATATCCTCCCACATCTCCTCGGAAATCTGACCATCTAACATACTCATCACAGAGGAAACAAGCTGCATCGCCTGCTGAGTGCAATCCTCCTGCGGCATGTAAGAGGGCCCCGATGGCATAGTCGAGGGTGTGGAAATCGGCGGAGGCTGGAATTGTGTAGACACCCTCTGAGCTCCAACTCCCATCCACCTGGTCCTCCCTTTTTTAGGAAGTCCACAAACTAGATGGCTCACATTATAATTCTGCTCTCTAGTCAGGGGCTCTTGGCTCTGTGCAACAACCTCAGAATACGTGTTTTCCAGAGCTTCCTAGAAGTCCAAAAAATAAATTTAAGAATTAGCCTTTCAAAAATAAAAGATATTTACCTGAACAAGTAAAATAAAAAATGAAATAGTTCCACAACTGAGGAGGGCTAAGTGCTAATAAATAGTTGAAGGGTGTTTTGTGCAACATAAAAGTACATGTGAAGAAGGGTGTTAAGTGCTAATAAATAGTTGTTTCTTATGCATTGTTATATCTTATGCATTGTTATATCCTAACAAGCAAGCCCCTCATATTTATAGCTATCTGAAAGTAAATATGCAATACTCTCTTAAGAGTCTGATAAGCGCATTAAAAGCACATTGTGTTTTTTTTGGTATATCATCTAATAATTATATACCAATTCGATAATTTAGCCATTAAATTTAGTTGGGAGCAGTTTTTTTTTCTTCATAATAACGAGGTATTAATACCGAATCTTTGCTAATAGTCATTGTCATCAAAAGATCAAGCATGAAATCATTAAAACATGCAAAAAGAGATGACAAATGTGATGAAAGAATAAAAAGGCTACGGTGGAGAATGCACACACACTTACATGATTTTAGAATGCAAATGTGTGATGTGTGCGTATGTATGCATATATATGTGTGTCAGTGTGTTTAATTCTTATAATAAACAGAGATTTCATATAGATGCATACATACACATCTACATGCATTCAAGAGTTGAAGCTATTATCTCTAATAAATAATTATATAGAACATATAATGATTACATGACTGCTACTTTTTTGGCCTATCATACAGTTTTAAGACTTTGCAAAAGGGACATGACTTTGCTCTTCAACTTGAGAAAATGCTTGACATTATCTAAACTTAGATTTATACAAATCAATATCTTATAGCAGTTTCTACTTCATCCTCTAGTGCAAAAATGAAAATAAACAGCTTTTTATATCCTAACAAGCAAGCCCCTCATACGAATGCTATGGATCGTTCATTATTTTATGATTATGGTTTTAGAAAATCTGTCATGGATCGTTCATTATTTTATTTTGACCAAAGGTATCATCATGATAATTATTCTTTTATATGTTGATGATATCGTAGTAAGAAGCAACTAGGAGCAGGTAATACAAGATCTGTGTATGGGTTAAAACGACCACCACAAACATCGTTTTACAGCTTTCAATAGGTGGTTTATGATTATGGTTTTAGAAAATCTGTCATGGATCGTTCATTATTTTATTTTGACCAAAGGTATCATCATGATAATTATTCTTTTATATGTTGATGATATCGTAGTAAGAGGCAACTAGGAGCAGGTAATACAAGATCTGAAATTCATGTTAACAATCTCTCAACATAAATATGCTATGGATCTATTGGAGAAATTTAATATGAATGCTTATAAGTCTGCTAGTACTCCTATATATAGCTTATAGTCGAAATTTGAGAGCTAATGAGTCTTTTATACCAAAATCCAAAGAATTACTTCAGAAATACTGTTGGAGCGCTACAATATCTCACTTACAAGACCCAATTTATGCTATGCAATCAATCAAATCGCACATTACGTGCATGCTCCAACACTTAAATCATATGGAAACTGCAACAGGGATTATCAACAGTTAAATAACAAATACCTCTCTGCGACAGGGATTATCAACACTTAAATCAAATGGAAACTGCAACAGGGATTATCAACACTTAAATAACTAAAAATTTACAACAAAAATCCCTAAAAATTTACAACAATACCTAAAATTACAAAAAATTTACAACAATACCCAAAAATTTACAAATACCTCTCTGCGAGTTTAGCGGGGGCGGTGCCGCGGCGAGCTCCGGCGAGAGATCGGGGGTTCGGGGTTCCGGGGCGTCGGAGCACGTGCGGTGGAGTCGGAGAGGAGGAGCGGGAGGTGACGGACTTCGCGATCTAGGGCAGCCGCGAGGGGTATTGGCGGTGAAGTGGGTATTGACGGAGTTCGCGATCGGGGGTTCGGGGTTCCGGCGGTGAAGTGGGAGTCGAGGGCGGCGAGTCAGAGCTGCCAGAAGGTCCTCGAGGGCGGCGGCGCTAACGGAAATTAGGGTTTTTTAAGTTGGGAACGAAAGTCTGATCGATCGCGATCTGTTGAAATATATATCAAACATCGCTGATGGGTTTCCCGTCAGCGATGTTTATCTCCCGTCGGCAATAATAACATCGCCGACGGGTATAATTCAACTGTGACGGCAACTTCGCTGACGGGAATCCCCGTCAGCGATATAAACATCGCTGACGGGAATCTCCCGTCAGCGTTGTTGCCGTCAGCGATACTGGTTTTTCCACTAGTGAAGACATGCATGAAATTAGATTGGCCTTGGTGTATTGTGGAATTTACTACAGTCTAGAGTCAAAGGAGCAGCATATGAAAAATGACAATATGGAGTTAATAACAAGAATAGTAGGAATCATTACTGAATTTCATATTCAACCTACATAAGCAATAAAATTGCAGTGTATATATTAAAAGATATGCTAGTTTAATTCCCATCATTGGTCAAATATATTCATCCACAGCTAACTATTAGATCTTTTTATAACTCCAATAGAAAAGACATGACATAAAGATGAGAACATTTCACACAATAGAGTTGCAATTTACCTACAATCCAGTATTTTCTATTATTCAGAATAAACATGCATGAATCAAATATATACATCTAACAAACATGAATATTTACTTAAGTAAATGTTCCATATATATTTTGAGTTCATGCAATATGCTCATTTAGAATCTACCTTTTGATTATTGTAAGTGCATGATGGTCATGTGAAAATCATAAGAATAGGAAATAAATTATCACAATATTTTTTAAATATATATTTATAACGTTTCTGAACTAGCAAATAACATCAAATTAAGAAAGTATTTATGAGAGATTTTTTTAAAATACTTTGTGAGAATCACTCGATAATTACATCATATCTAGACTAATCTTAAAGCCTTATATTGCATTCCGTGCTATATATCCATAAACTTTAAATCTTACTTTCATTTTTCATGAAAAATAATTGTAGTTATTACATGATCGAAAAATTAGAAAGAATATATGCACATTATTTTTCTTTCTTTTTGTCGTTTATCGGAAATATTATTTATAATAAGAATTGACGTAGATTCTGAACATATACACGCTAAACGTGTGGATAATGAAAAGTCACATGAGATATATTATCTGCTAGTTCTACATGTGGTTCGCATCAGTGTGCATTTAGAATCGAGCATACCCTTGTTTTATGTTATACATAGACAATATACGACAACAACAAAAAAACTGCTAGTACTACATGTGGTTCGCATCAGTGTGCATTTAGAATCGAGCATACCGTTGTTTTATGTTATACATAGACAATATACGACAAAAAAAAACTTAATACCACGCGTCAATACCCATTTATCCATAATCTACCATATACGAGGATAAGATACGACAAACACGAATAGAAACAATTATTAAATAGATTACTTAGCTTGTTGACATTTAGAATCCACAATCAAGGCTGCCATTTTTGGCCTCCATCCAGATAAAGCTCTGGGTCCAGATGGCTTTTCCATCCTCTTTTACCAATCTTTTGGGAGGTTCTTAAATCAATCATCCTTGCATTTTTCTCTTATCTCTTCACAGACGCATCCCCTATTCATTTAATCAATTTCTCCTTCATTTCCCTAATCCCTAAAACCTCCTTTCCAAGCAATACATCTAACTTCAGACCCATAAGTCTTCTCAATGGTTTGCTCAAAATATTCACAAAAGTTCTAGCCAATAGACTCAACCCCATCCTTCCATCGTTGGTTCATCCGACACAAACTGTATTCTAGTCAGGCAAATCCACTCTACACTCCATAGTCCTAGGTCATGAGATGATCAATCAGTGTTATTCCAAAAAATTTGAAGCATGCATCATTAAAATTGACTTCAGCAAAGCCTTTGACTATGTTAATTGGCATTTTCTCATGTTCCTCCTCAAGGCCAGAGGCTTCGGTCAAAAATGGTGCATATGGATTCATTCTATTCTTTCCTCTTCCAAGTCCTCTGTCATTGTCAATGGCAACCCCTCCAAAATCTTCAAATGTTATGGAGGACTTAAACAAGGAGATCCCCTCTCCCCCATGCTCTTTCTCTTAGTGGTGGATGTGTTATGTAGTATGCTTCACTAAACAAGGAGATCCCCTCTCCCCCATGCTCTTTCTCTTAGTGGTGGATGTGTTATGTAGTATGCTTCACAGAAGCTCTGAACATGGTGATCTTTCAGCTCTTTCTCTTAGTGGTGGATGTGTTATGTAGTATGCTTCACAGAAGCTCTGAACATGGTGATCTTTCATAACTTCATCTCAAATACATGCTTAACAGCATCAAATCCCTTTAGTTTTGCAGATGACACCATCATATTCTGCAAAGCAGACTCCCCCAACATTACCAATATTAAAGTCATTCTTTATCTTTTTGAACATGTCTCAGGCCTGACCATCAACTTCTCTAAATCTTATCTGTTCTATAGCGGTAAATCCTCTACTAAGAGGCCTCGTCTGGCCAAAATCTTGAACTTCTCCTTTGCATCTCCTCCTTTCAAGTACCTAGGTCTACCTCTGAAGAGAGGTACCCTGTCTAGATCTGATTGGCAACCATTGCTGGACTCTTTTCATCATAAACTTTCCCTCTAGAAAAGCAAACATCTCTCTTTTGGTGGTCGCTTGGTCCTTCTCAAATCAGTATTATCATCCATTCCTCTTTATTATATGTCCTTCTTCAAACTTCCTACCTGGATTATCAAGGACATTGACAAAACTAGACACAATTTCCTATGGGGAGGGACTGTTGTCGACTCCAGAGGCAAGCACTCGGTTAAATGGGACACAGTTTGCTCCCCTAAATATTGTGGAGGGCTAGGTGTTTCCAACCTCTATCTCTTCAACATCTCTCTTCTCTCCAAATGGCTTTGGAAGTTCATTGATAGTAACAATCACATAAGCAGAGTTCTTCAGTCCATATACCCAACCAACCTTTATAACCCACCTCCCCTCAATCAATGCTCCAAATTCTGGAAGGATGTTCAATCTTGCTACCAATACTACTCAGATTTTGTCAAATGGTCACTAGGTAAGGGGTTAAGGATCTATTTTTGGGAAGATAAATGGATAGGGGATAACTCTCTGGCTAGCCTCTTTCCTCTGGCATATAACCTAGCTTTCTCCAAGCATGTATCCATCGCATCTCAAGGGAGACTCTATGGAAATCGTTGGTCATGGAGACCTATCATAAGGAGACCAATTCACAATAGCGAAAGGTACCAAGTTCAAGCCCTCAATCAGCTACTAGCAGCTAGCAACCTTCATCCTTCCTCCATAGATGACAAACCTATATGGCCCCTATCGGACTCTAAGCTTCACTCAGTTAAATCTCTCTACTCCCTATTGTCTGACGGAGGTCTTCGCAGTCCATACAGTGCCATCATATGGAACAACATACTACCTAGTAAAGTTAAATTCTTCATCTGACTCCTGAGCTTGAATAGATTGAAGACCAAAGATAGGCTATCCTCTCAAGGCTGGGTAGGTGATTCAACTTGCTCATTCTGCAGTGAATAGGAATCCCATGATCACCTCTTCCTCTCATGCACCTTCGTCAATCAAATTTGGGCCTAGTTCCTACCGAGAATCAACATTGACTCCCTCCCTACTCTTATCAGCCAGTGTTTAGGCATATGTTTGGATTGGTCCATCGACAGTTCAGTGCGTCTTCTTTGGAGTTTATGTTTCCCGATAGTCTACTGGGTTCTTTGGAAAGCTCGCAATGACCGTATCTTCTCACATTATGTCACCACTCCTCAACAAATATCCTCAAAGTCAGCTTACTATCTTCTTTTCTGGACAGGTGCTACCTCTTCAAAGAAGGCTCTCAAACTAAAAAACCTCATTCGCGTGAGAGGTCTATCGGAGCTAATTTCCTCCAGCGAGGATAGTAGTGGGAACCTCTGATCTCTCGGCAGCAGTATTTTGTCTATTTTGTCTATTTTGTGACTCTCTTCTATCTGCTACCTTGTTGATTACTTTATGTACATATCCTAAGACATCTAATAGTGATTTGGCAATTTTCTCCATCTCGGGGGAAGTTGCTGAAATCACCATTAGATATCTTCTTTTGTTTAACTTTTATATTCTACAGTTTAATATACAAGTAATGATAGGACATTTGGCCCTATTTTCCATATAAAAAAAAGAATCCACAATTAGATTGGTGTGATTAAATATTATTTAAAAAAACTACACAAAATGGCTAATACCAATATGAACAATATGTATCATCAAAAAAATTGTCCTAATTAAGGACAAGTCCTAAATTACATATATAACTCAATCTCATAGCTAAATTAGCACTTTAAGTTTATTCCCCTCTTAACGTAGTTTGAATTGGGAGGGGGAGGAGGGTGCAGGTATGGAGATTTGACCACTTATCTTAAAAGAATAGTTTGCACGAGGCAATAATTACTAGTGACACAGCAAGTCAACATAATTTAGGATTTTGTTTTTACATTCTGACAAGTAGAAACAAAAAGCATGTAAATAGCATGAATCTGACAAGGGCTCTCTCAAGGTAAATTGTAACTTCCAATTTTGGGTCTATTACACGTAGTGCCCTCTCCCTCTATAAATACCTGTGCTTTCTATCCACATCTCCTCTCCTGTGAAAAAAAACAAAGTAAGATAGTCAGATTGAGGGAGAGAGTTCAGGTGCTTAGTTGTTTTCTATGAATTTTCAGGTGAGGAAGCTAGTTAATCTTTCTTTCCTTAATTTACATGAAATTTTTGGAAATATTCTTTGTTCATTTACTTCCTAGCTAGATTGAACTGTTTGTTCTGATGTGAAAGATTAGATACTTAGAGATAACATATTCCTAGTTTTTTCAGTTTTATTTGTTTTTTTAGTAAATATTGTAGCCTGATTTTGGCCCTCTTAGGTAAGCCAAATCCTAAACTACACTAGAGTCCTAGATCTTAAAATTGATGTCAAATGAATAAAGTATATAAAGTATCACTGTCCCTTTTTGGGAAAAAAGTTCTTCTAGATTTGTTTGTGGTGTACCATTTTTTTTTTTTGATGACCTCTCTAAGACAAAAGAGCTCCAGAGGAACACTTAATTAGTTTCCATCATTCCTGAATTGTTGATTGGAAGTTCGTATATTTTGATCAAACCCATAGCCTTCTTTGATGAAAAATGCATTAGAGCATGTTGTGGTTAGGTTGAGGATTTCAATTACTATGTTATGATTTTCACTAATTTCATCTTGGTGATAATTTTGACGAGGGTGAAATATGCTGTACGCTAAAGGAGCACCAATGTCGCGGGCCCACCATTATGTTTGTAGCGTTTGCTTTCCCCAGATAGGAATACTTGTAGGGCAGTTTAGTTTTTCTGTATATGCTTATAAATAAACAAAGTACCAATAGTTCCCAAAAAAAACAACTGATTATTTTTTTTTCTCATGATAGTTCTTTCTTTTCTTCTTTGCCGCCGCAAGTCTTGTTATTGAGTTTTTATTATATACCATCATTAGAAATAAAAATCATGATTATTTTCCTTAATATTACCCATAAATGCTATACATTTTTGAAAAAAAAATTTACTATTTACCTATATTTCCCCCCTTTCCTTCTTGTCGAATAAAACCTATATTACACTGTTGAATTTAGGACTTCATTAACTCCATTTTGTTTTACTCATGAATCATCATATGTAGGATCTAAATTTCCTTTCGATACAAATTGTATGATAAAATATTTCCTTTTGATCATTTGCTCAACAGTTGGGAACTCCCAATTTCGCAAAGAAGATTTGAACATCAACATGGATAGCGGAAGTGATAGTAGAAGCGAAGAACCTCCAGCTCAGAGAAGGAAGCCCTATGAGAGACACACGAGACAACAAAAACGAAAATTAGAGGAGTATACATATACAATAAAAAACACAATTTATACAAAAAAATGGTGCACAAATATGATAATCATTTTTAATTAGTTCAATTCATTCCTTTTTTTTTCAATTTTCGGTAGGTATTTTGCCGTGAACCAACACCCAGATGAAAGAGAACGGATGAGAATTGGTCGAGAGCTCGGGCTTGATCACTCTAGGGTCAAGTTCTGGTTCCAGAACAAACGAACGCAGAATAAAGTAAACAAAAACCCATAATTAGCTTTGTTTGACAAACAGTACTGAATATTTCGTTATTATAATGATTTTTTTGTACTTTTATTTTACAAGAATAAAGCATTGAAGAGTGAAATGGAAGAACTTCGGTCTAAATATGAAAGCGCAATGGCTCAGATGGAAGTGATGAAAGAAAGCTTGCGCTCGGCTGCTTGTAGCAAATGTGGAGGCCCGCTTCTTGGAGAGGAGACACTCAATGAACGCCAAATTAGGGTTGGCAATGCTAAACTAAGGGATGAGGTATACTTAATTAGATCACTTACAGCTGTCGATAATTTTCAGGATTTTTTCGGTAGAAACCACTTTTAAAATAGAGTCATTATATCGAAACCATCTTTTATTTTTAATTTATATATAAACCACATTTAAAACATTTTTTGTTGCAATCAAACACATGAACTTACTTTTTATTTATTTTTTTTTCAGTAATTGATCACACATAACCTCCATTAAGGATCATATCTCTAATATATTTGGTATTTGACAAAGAAAAAAATTGACTTAAAATTGAGTCTAGATGATTGATTGCTACAACAAATGCTTTAAAGGTGGCTTATGTAAAATTTAAAATCAAAGGTGATTTCTATAAAATGACCGTACGAATTTTAAAGGTGGTTTCTAAAAAAAACCCTTAATTATTAAGAAAGTACATAACATAAACTTGTTTGGGTGTTCATAATCGAAGCCACTTAGCCCTGAAATGTTTAAATTTAAATACTTAATGCACTAGAGATTAATCTAGTTAGTGGAGGTATATAGTAGGATTTGTTTATACTATGGACGAAAGTAAATAAAACTAGATTTTTGGTCATGTAATGAGCGTGCAAGAAAGACCGCATCATATTTTTAAGTAATAATTAATTATGTTTTGACAAAAGTTTAGTTAGTAGCTACCTTTGACCCATAACTTGTGCTAGTTTATGGACTAAAACATTAACTATATATAGTTATTACTTTACTACAATACTTAAGTTCTTCCATGCTTGTTATAAATTATCTTATAATGAAACTTTTTCTTAATTAATATTCATTTCTCCCTTTATCTGTCATAATCTCCCAATTGATCATATTAATATCACAAGCTGTTTAATTGCTCAGAAAATGTCATTTGAAATAGAAATAGTCTCTAAATTTAAAGAAATAAAATAGTTAATCTGTAGAAACGTTAAGATTCTGAAAAGTTGATGAGTAAATAAGCCGGATGATGTACAGATAGGATAGTGTTTACAAAATTCCTAAATTCTGCGGTTTGGAAAAAAATAGTAGGTCAAAATTTCATGTCTAATATATATCAGTAATGACCAATTAATAGCTTTATTTTTTATAATAATATTTTATTTTATTTTATTTTATTTTATTTTTATTGGAGAGAGAAAAGAATGGGGATAAACCACAACTCTTAGTCACCGGATATGTGGTTCACAGTATATTACACTATTGTCTCATGCAGCAAATGTTGTGCACAGCGGAATTCAAACATAAAAGAGCATGAACAAGCGAGATTGAATCACAAATAATAAACCAACACAAGCACCACAGCAAGACAACAAATTTTACGTGGTTCGACAAGTTGTCTACGTCCACGGGACAAGGAGAAGGAGTTTTTACTATTAGAGAGAAAGAGAATACAATTAGGGTTTACAATCTCACAAAATCTCACAAATAAACCCTCAAACAAAGCTCTCAAATCTCTCACCAATTCTCCCTCAAAAGATGCACAAAACTCTCTCAATGGTTGCTCAAAATCGTCTCTTAAATTACCTGGCCTAGAAACAACAATTAATGTTTCTATTTATATGAACAACAAACCCAAACCAACTAGGAAACTGAAATTTGGCCCAAAATCGCGATCTGATCGACCGCACATGTGGTCCGGTCGACCGACCAGAAGGCTGAAATCTCAGCTTAATTAATTATAGGGTTTCGGTCGACCGGACTAGCCTAGCGGTCAACCGGACAGGGTTCACGGTCGATCGACCTAACCTCGCGATCGTCCGGACAGAAAGCCAAAAGAACACCCTATAGTGTGCACGTTTCTGTTCGACCGACCTAAGCTTGCGGTCGACCGGACTGCATCCAAAATTATGCCTGCTTTATTTTTCCTAGTCTTCGTCGCCATTTTTGTCGTTTCTACAATTCTCCACCTCGGTGAAGTTTTCCCAAAGCTGTGCTGAACCCGATAGCAATCAAACATCCCACTTATTACGTCCAGAACAAAGTGGAACTCAATCCACGACAACGGACTCAATTCACAACAAGTCGGGAACCAAATAAGAATGCAAATAATCTCCACCATGTCGGTATCAACTCATCAAACTGGCTGCATCAAAATGACTGCCTACGTATCCTCTTGCCTAAGAAATCAAGCCTCATGTAGTTCACCCAAATGGCCTCCAAAGGCCCTCAACAACGAAAAATGTTCAATAACTCCAATCAATGATCAAATTTCACTCCCGTGATAACTTTGGTCAATATATCTGTAGGGTTGTCCTTTGTGTAAATTTTCTCCAATATGACATCACCATCATCTAAAACATCTCGAATAAAATAGAATCTGACATCAATGTGCTTTGTGCGTGCATGATACACCTGGTTCTTTGCCAAATAGATAGCTGACATGCTATCACAACACACCTGGATGGTCTCCTGTGCAATTCTCAAGTCATCCAACAATCCTTGCAACCACAAAGCCTCCTTCACAGCTTCAGTCACCGCCATATACTCCGCCTCTATGATAGAGAGAGCCACATTAGACTGAAGTGTACATCTCCAACACACTGGTGCTCCTGCCAATGTAAATACATATCCTATAGTAGACCGGCGCTTTTTAAGATCCCCTGCATAATCAGAATCCATGTACCCAACACAATCCTTCCCAATCTTCTCATTATTCTGAAATACCAAATCAACATCCACAGTACCTTTGATATACCATAGAAATCATTTCATGGCCTCCCAATGACCCCTCCCGGGGTCGTGCATGTATCTGGACACCATGCTCATGGCCTGTGACAAATCTGACCTCGTACACATCATCACATATATCAAGCTACCTACTGCATTGGCATATGGAACCTTTGACATGTACTATCGGTCCTCGACTGAAACAAGTGACATCTCAGCTAAAAGCTTAAAGTGGGGAGCAAATTGAGTACTCATCGCCTTGGCATTACCATCAAAGCTGAATTTCTTTAACATCTTCTGTAAGTAGCCCCTCTGTGTCAGCTTTAAACTCTCTTTCACATTGTCTCTCTCAATCTTCATACCCAATATCTTTTTAGCTTCTCCAAGATCCTTCATCTCGAATTCGGATGACAGCTTATTTTTTAACTTTCGAATAGCCAAAGAATGCTTGAAAGTAATAAGCATATCATCAATATATAACAACAAATAAATATACTCATCATCCTGTAGCTTGTGCATATAAACACATGGTTCATATGGGCTCTTCGTGTACTCATGGCTAATCATAAAACTGTCGAATCTCTTGTACCATTATCACGGCGATTGCTTCAATCTATAAAGAGACTTCTTCAGTCTGCATACTAAATTTTTCTTGCCTGCAGCTCTAAAACCCATAGGTTGTGTCATGTAGATCTCTTCCTCTAAGTCTCCATGTAGAAAGAATGTCTTAACATCCATCTGGACCAAATCCAAATCCAGTTGTGCCACCAATGCTAATAGTATCCTTGTCAATGAATGCTTCACGACCAGTGAGAATATTTCATTATAATCAACACCCTCAAGCTGGGCATACCCCTTGGCAACCAATCTGGTTTTGTATCGAATGTCCCCATTAGAAGATCTCTCTTTCTTTGCATATACCCACTTGCGCATCTAATAGTCTTCTTACCTTTCGATAGCTTTGCAAGTTCCCAAGTATCATTCTTCTGAAGAGAGTGCATCTCCTCCTCCATAGATTTCCTCCATCTGATTGAATCAGAGCTTAACTCTACTTCTCTACATGTATAAGGAACCAAATTATCAACGATCTCCACTGATAAAGCATATGTAAGCATCACATCATTGTATCTAGATGGCCGACGAATAACCCTTCAAGGTCTATTAGCTGCAATCGACTCCTGAACATAACCATGTCCCTGAGTCTCACCATCCACTGTATCCTCCAAATACACGTCTGTCATATCTCCTCCCAGTGCCACCTCTGTAGGAGCCTCAATGGATACAATGATCCCTGAAGTATGTGGAGTCATATTTGTAGGTGTTAAAAAATTCCTATAGGGTATCACACATAGCTCAAGATGAAGAGAAGACGATAAATGTTATTATCTAAGTTATAAATGATCATCCAAAGCCAAAAAACCAACTAAGGAATGTACAAGGAGTGCATCACACAAGTTTTGAGGCACAAAATGTGTCTTAGAAACTATGAGAAGACTCATAGTTTCTGAGACAGTTGCGGCTGTCTCGGAAGCTATGCAGGCAAATCATAGTTTCTGAAACACTTGTGGCTGTCTCGGAAGCTATGAAGGCAAATCATAGTTTTCAAAACACTTGCGACTGTCTTGAAAACTAGAGTGGACTTGGTGATAGTTTTCTCGAGTTTTGGGCAATCCACGTGGCTTCATAACTATTGGGGACCATCCATAATCGTGGGGGAAACGTTACAAGTAAAAATCATGCCCATAACTACTAGAATAATGACAATCAAATGTGGTTAAAGAAATTATAAAACCATAAAAAACGAGCCATATTTCCGAGACAGCTGCGAGTGTCTCGGAAGCAGAGGTTTTTCGACACTGTTTCTTGTCAACTTCAGACTTCAGTTATAGTTCTTATGGGTTATAAATACCTTCCTAGGATCATTACTGAGGAGGATGGAGCATTATTGAGTAGAATAGACTAGAGATTTTAGCGTTCTAAGCAAGGGAGAGAGAGAATCTTTATCACATGCAAACCTTTCAGAGCTCTTGTGATTCATTGAGATCTAAACTTTGACTTAATCTCGAGAAGAATGCTTTATCTTACTTCGCTAAGATATTCACTTCTATCTTGTTTCTAAAACAAAACATCGACATTAAGCCTTCTTTACGATTCAACTTGGATCTGTGATTCAGTCATCTACGGGCTATCGCACCCCCGGCACAGGCAAAAATCTCATGCAAGCAGCAAACGATAAACATTTCTGCGTGTGTTTCTAGGAAGTTATTTGTTTGTAACGAGAAGTCTTATAAAAATATTTGTTTCTCAAAATTCATTCTATTCGATAAACGAGTTATAATGAGTTTAATAAATAAACTAATTTCCGATACAAACACGCTGGCGACCACAGTGGAAGCCAACGATCTCGCTATCGAGACCGTCGTGTCGCAACCAATCAAGATCTCGGTTGAATCCACGGTCGAGTATGAATTCTATCAAGCAAAGTTTGAGGAGTATCTATCATCCTCATCCTCAAGATCTTCCTCGCCTCGCAAATGCATGAAGATTTCATCTAAGAAGAAGGTTTTTCAGTCTTTATCTCCAATAAAGGCTACAGGTGAAGACTCTCGCTCGATTGTTGTTGAGGCTACCCCTCACAACGCTTCTCCGACAATCAACAAGACCGGAACTTCTGCTCACAATGGTTTTTCTCCAGTTAAGGAGTCATTGAATCAAAGTCCAATGGTACTGACAAAGAGATCTCGTCAGAGACAATGTCAACATCACGCTCGTCAAATGGCTAAGGCCTTGGAAGAAGTCGACGTGGTTCGTTACTATGCGGATCTAGAGTCGAGCAAACAACGAGTGGTCCAGTTGTCTCAACGACAAACCACTCATATTTCTACTAAGTTAATGATGGAGGAACATGTTCTCGTCAAAAGAGCCCGTTCGACCCTTAAAGAGCGCATTCAAAAGTGTCGTGTAAACGCCGCTCGTGGTCAAGCCCTTTTACAATAATCACAAGAAGGGAAGAAGGAAATTATGTCCAAAGAATCACAGAGAACTCACAAAGCTTAGATCCCAAAATCTAAACTTACGTGAAAATCAGAATCGCGGAATACTTCCTTCAACCGAGACACTTGCGAGTGTCTCGGACAAATGGACCTTATCTGAGACACTAGCAACTGTTTCGGCAAAGGGAGCCATATCCGAGACACACGCAAGTGTCTTGGACAAAGGTCATCTCCCGAGGGCTCTCCTTCGACTATGTCGACGTCTGCTCCTCGCTCGTCTGCTACAACCACATTGATTGATTATTCCAGATAGAATCTAATCATCTGAATAATTCATTCTTAATTATTATAAAAATAATTAAGAATCTTTCGCTGTGGCTATTTAATTTCCAAGATGATTAAAATCCTTCCATTGTGATTTTCTGAGCACTCATTCGTCGAGATGAGATTTAATGACTTATTTGGTCAATCTTTCCTTATGAAACTCCCACGGTTTAGTTGTGGAATGCTTGATGATTCACAAACCCCACCTCAAAATCCCCCACTGAGCAAATTAGTTGGCGGTGGGTCCACTAAAATTCCTCATGGATTAAAATCTTTCAAACTCCCACTGTGTCTAACCTTTTACACTCCCATTGTCGAAGTTCTGGCACGATATTCAAAATTTTAATCTGTTAATCTATGGCAATCATTAAACCCCCTTCGTGTTAATATCTTATCACTTGACATTAAAAATTCCTAATGGGTGTATTGTATAAATCAACATTCTCACTATTATTTGTACCTCCACTATCACTGTTTCTTAGTCAAACCTTTCTACAATTAGGACCAAAGCTAAAATCCCCTATCGATTCCTTTCATGAACGAGAGGCTCACTTATAAAACCGAGATCCCCTTTTAATAAATGAAAAGGCCTCTACCCAATTTGAACAATCAAGCCTATAAAAGGTAGAATATCTCAACTCTCACTTGGTCAAACCTTCCTACATTCAGGACCAAAACCAAAATCCCTTCTTGATTCTTTCCATGACTGAGGGGTCTATTTTAAGAACCGGAATTCCCTTTCGATAAACGCAAGGTTTCCATTTATTCCTCTTCAGTCAAACCCTGCTATAGTTTGGGCTGAAATTAGAATTTCATCTCGATAAACGAGAAATTCATCTTCAGATCGGTTAACCAACACTATAAAAGTTAGGGTTATTCGGATCTTTTTGATTCTCAGAGGGGAGATCCCACTCTTAGTTTTACCTTTCAAGATTCTCAAAGTGGAGATCCCACTTTGAGTTTCTCTTACAGCAGGAGATAAAATATAAAATTATTTCTCTCCGGCATCGAGTTTGTCTTTGCCCCCAAGAGAATACAAGCAGGAGATGGAATATAAAATTCTTTGTCTCCAACATCGGGTTTGTCTTTGCCCCAAGAGAAGACAAGCAGGAGATAGAATATAAAATTCTTCCTCTCTAACATCTTTTTGATTCTTATCTTTGCCACAAGAGAAGACATAATTTTTTAACACTGAAATCTATGTCTTTTATGCATGGGGAAGTTATCTCGATCCCTTATTAAAGATAAGTCTGCGTCTAACACACGTTGCCGGGTGGTACGTTCCCGTAAAAATGACAAATCCTACATATTCAATATCATAGTTGGTGGTTATTATTAAGTTAATAATCTCTGAATCCATATCTTTTATGCATGGGAGAAGTTATCGCAGTCCCTTATTAAAGATAAGTTTGCGTCTAACACACATTGTCGGGTGGTATATTCTCATAAAAATGACAAAACCTACGTATTTAATATTATGGCCGGTGGTTATTATTAAGTTAATAATTTTTGAATCCATGTCTTTTATGCATGGGGGACGTTATCTCGATCCCTTATTAGAGATAAGCCTATATCTAACATATATAGCCTACATATTTAACATTATAATTTAGATATGAATTCCCGACCAAGATTATTAGTTCAACGTCTACTCAATGACATGAGCTAAATTTAGAAATCAACACACCAACTTCAGTTCAAAATTTTGATAACGGTTAGACGATAAACACAGCACCGGAAGAATTTTGGCTATTCGACAAAATATTGAATAGACCGAAAGCTGAAGAAGTCAAAGAATTAAAGGTTGGATGTATCATATCCAAAGTATTCCAGCCTCCTCTATGAAAGAATGAAGTTAAAATATTTTGGAGGAGGTATCTGTAGGTATCAAAAATTACCTATAGGGTATCACACATAGCTCAAGATGAAGAGAATGCGATAAACGTCATTATCTAAGTTATAAAGGATCATCCAAAGCTAAAAATCAACTAAGAAATGTACAAGAAGTGCCTCATATAAGTATCAAGGCACAAAATGTGTCTCAGAAACTATGAGAAGACTCATAGTTTCCGAGACAGTTGCGTCTATCTCGGAAGATATGAAGGAAAATCATAGTTTCCGAAATACTTGCGGCTGTCTCGGAAGCTATGAAGGTAAATCATAGTTTACGAAACACTTGCGACAGTCTCAGAAACTAGAGTGGACTTGGTGATGGTTTTCTCGAGTTTTGGGCAATCCATGTGGCTTCATAACTACTGGAGACCATCCATAATTATGGGGAAGATATTACAAGTGAAAATCATGTCCATAACTACTAGAATAATGACAATTAAACGTGGTTGAAGTAGTCATAAAACTGCCAGAAACAAGCCCTGTTTCCGAGATAGCTGCGAGTGTCTCGGAAACAGAGGTTTTTCAACACAGTTTCTTATCAACTTCAGACTTCAGTTACGGTTCTTATGGGTTATAAATACCTTCCTAGGACTATTACTAAGGAGGATGGAGCATTATTGAGCAGAATAGAGCAGAGATTTGAGCATTCTAAGTAAGGGAGAGACAGAATCTTCATCGCGTGCAAACCTTTCAGAGCTCTAGCGATTTCTTGAGATCTAAGCTTTGACTTAATCTCAAGAAGAGTGTTTTATCTTACTTTGCTAAGATATTCACTTCTGCTTTTATTTTTAAAATGAAACATCGACCTTAAGCCTTCTTCACGGTTCAACTTGGATCTGTGATTCGGTCATCTACGGGCTAACGCATCCCTGACACATGCAAATATCTCACGCAAACAACAAACAATAAACGTTCCTGCTAATGAGTTGTAACAAAAAGTCTTATAAAAAGATTTGTTTCTCAGAATTCATTGTATTTGATAAATGAGTTGTAATGAGTTCAATAAATAAATTACTAATTTCTAATGCAAACAACATCATCCTCCACCTATTGCGATAACCCACTAGTCAGGCATTCCTCCACCTACTGAGGGACTTGAAGCCTCATCATGTACGCCTCATCAAAAGTGACATCCCTGCTAATGATCATCTTCTTATCTTGTAGATCCCACAACTTGAAGTCTTTAACTCCATCTCTAAAACCCACAAAGACTGTTTTCCTCACGCTCGGATTTAATTTCCCATCATTCACATGATAGTAAGCTGGACACCCAAATATTAAAAGCAACTCATAATCACTAGCCACCAAACCAGACCATAGCTCCATATGAGTCTTCCCATGTATCGCAGTGCATGACAACCTATTCACGAGATGGCTTGCATAAACTAACACATCGGTCCAAAAAGATCTAGCCAATCCACTCTGTGAGAGCATACAACGTACCTTCTCCAGCAAGTTACGATTCAATCTCTCAGCCACCCCATTTTATTGTAGTGTCTCTCTAACTTGAAGTGTCGTCTAATACCGTTATCCCGATAAAACTGCAAAAATGGATCACTCTTGTACTCTCCATCATTGTCTGAACGAAGTACCTTCACCTTTCTACTTGTCTGCCGCTCTACTTTCTTCTTGCACTCTACAAATATATCCAGTGCCTCATGTTTATTCTTCATAGGGTATACCCAGTTCCTCCTGGAATAGTCATCGATGAAAGTGATAAAATAATTAGCCTCACCAAGAGAAGTGTTCTTGGAAGGACCCCAAACATCTGTATGAACATAATCAAATATACCTTGGGTATTGTAAATTGTGATGCCAAATTTCACTTTTATCTTCTTCCTAAGTACACAGTGCTCGCACAACTCCATCTTATAGGTCTTTGCATCTTTTAACTGTCCATGTTTCGTCAATACCTGCAGGGACTTATCACCAGTGTGCCCCAATCTCATATGTCGTAAATTGGTAGTATCCTCCTTTGTGGTAATTGAAGCTGTCAGACCTCCTATCACTGTCTTTCCCTTCAAGTAGTATATGTTGTTTTCTCTAACACCTTGATCACCATCATAGACCCTTTTGTGACCTTCAGAGTTGCATTCTTCAAAATCATCTTATAGTCTGCTACCTCTAAAGTTCCAAGACAAGTGATGTTCTTTGTCAACTGCGGAACGAACCTCACTTCCTTCAGCTCCCTAATCACCCCGTCACACATCTTGATCCTAACAATATCGATACCACCAATAGGGCATACATGATCATTACTCATGAGCATGACATTCACTCTTTGGGCATACGTGATCATTACCCATGAGCACGACATCCCCTCTTTCCAACTCCTCAAAGTTGGAGAACCAATCCCTCCTAGGGAAAATATGATATGTAGCACCCGAATCCAACATCCACTCCATAGAGTCGGCATAACAAACTGACGGTAGTGTAAGGCATGAGTAGCTCGAAGAATCCAAATCTGAATTTTCGCCAATAGCTTTGGCAACATTCACCTCTGAAGCTTGTACAGTTTTTCTCTTATTCTTCCCGGCTTTATCCTTCAACTTTGGGTATTCATTCTTCCAATGTCCATCTTTTTTACAAAACGCACATTTATTCCTACCAACACTCTTATGGCCACCTCTATTCTTTGACTTTGAGTGATTAAACTGGTGACGGTTTGGACTACAGCCTCTCACTGCCAATGCATTTCCCGATGCCTTCTCGGAGGGTTCGTCATCACTCTTTCTCAACTCATAGTTTACTAATGCTGAGGTCACCTCTTTATAGCTAACAATGGTTCTTCTATATATCATTGTAAGAACAAATGTACCATAATCATCTTCTGGCAATGAACATAGCAACAACATCACCTTGTCTTCATCTTCAACCATGATATCCACATTGATCATATCCGACAGCAATTTAGTGAAGTTATTGACATGCTCTCTAATGGAAACTCCCCTCTTTATCTTGAATTGGTAAAACCTCTTCTTCAAACGAAGCCTATTCTCAATGCTCTTCGTAAGATACTTCTCATTGAGTGATTCCCATAATCGTTTCGTCGACGTCTCGTTCATCACATCATAGATCAAATCCGGCGTCAAGCATGACCTAATAACCCCACGTGCTCTACTGTTAACCTTCTTCCAAACCTTTTCCTTCATATCAGCTGGTTTCTCTTATAATTCAAGAGTCTCCTCTAAATTCTGGGCATCCAACGTATCCATCACCTGATACCTCCACAAACCGAAGTTTATCTTGCCATCAACTTCTAAACGTCAATTTTAGTGTTATTGATGTTCAAACCTTGTATCGTCTTCGAAAGAGATGATCCTGATGTACTTGATTCACCCATGCTGACGATCCAATCTCTTCAAACAAGAATCCTGCAGAGAATCCTCCAAAACGAGCCCCAAGCCAAACCCGAAGCTCTGATACCACTTGTTGTGCGCAGCAAAATTCAAACACAAAAGAGCACGAACAAGCGAGATCAAATCACAAATAATAAACCAACACAAGCACCACAGCAAGACAATAAATTTTACGTGGTTCGACAAGTTGTCTACGTCCACGGGGCAAGGAGAAGGAGTTTTTACTATTAGAGAGAAAGAGAATACAATTAGGGTTTACAATCTCACAAAATCTCATAAATAAACCCTCAAACAAAGCTCTCAAATCTCTCACCAATTCTCCCTCAAAAGATGCACAAAACTCTCTCAATGGCTGCTCAAAACCGTCTCTTAAATTACCATAGAAACAACAATGTTTCTATTTATATGAATAACAAACCCAAACCAATCAGGAAACTGATACTAGGCCCAAAATCGTGACCTATTCGACCGCACATGTGGTCCGGTCGACCGACCAGAAGGCTGAAATCTCAGTTTAATCAATTATAGGGTTTCGGTCGACCGCACTAGCCTAGCGGTCGACCGGACAGGGTTCACGGTCGACCGACCTAACCTCGCGGTCGTCCGGACAGAAAGCCAAAAGAACACCCTGTAATGTGCACATTTCCGGTCAACCGGCCTAAGCTCGCGATCGAACGGATTGCATCCAAAATTCGGCATGCTTCATTTTTCCTGTTCTTCGTTGTCATTTTCGCCGTTTGTACAGCAAATTAATAGCATCCCCCTAAACTCAATATATACACCAAAAGCAAGGAGCACAAACAAAAAAACAAAGTACTACTTTTTCAATACTTTTTTGATAAGCACTAACTTAAGAAAAATTATAAACAAATACAAATTCGAACTTGCTAATTAAACTGAGCTACCTCAGGTTCAACCATACAAATTAGCTTTGTGAGGTCAATTTCTTAAAAAAAAACAACTCTCTCCTTCTCTAAACGTAAAAGAGTCAAAAACTTTCACTCCGGTGGGATCAATCTGCGCTCCGGTGGGATCAATCTGCGACAACAGAAGTACAAAAGGTCTATCCTCAAATTGAGCCATAGTGAAGGGGGAATTATCCACAATTATCCCAAATTTTGATTGCTTATTAGGATCCATGCATTTTCCAATTACATGTATTTTTTTATACCCAAAAAACAAATGAATTATAACTTCCTTTCTTATATGTTGAACAGATAAACCAAGGTCCAACAATTGAGGGAAATTGCATTGGAGTTCCATTTGCATGCTCATCATCATTTCAACAGCCTATTAGTATCCCCGGACCATCAAACTTCTTCATCCCCAATGGTGCTAATATCGAAAACAGCACATACAATGCGGCAGCGAATGGCACTACAGAGAGTACATTTAACAACACAACTGAAGTACTGGAGAATCATGCAAATGTGTTCACGCAAATCGCCGAAGCAGCAGCTGATGAACTCCTAATAATGGCACAAACAGGCCAGCCTCTTTGGTTACCAGCTGCTGGCCCTGAAAACTACATAGAAATCCTTAACGAAGGAGAGTACTTGCTCAGTGTCTCGAAATGGGCGGTTCCTAATTCTTTTGGTTTCACGAGGGAAGCTACCCGAGCTGTCACGATGGTTAATATGAATGCTTTTCGTTTGGTGGAGATATTATGTGATGCTGTAAGCGAGTTGGTTTATTTTGGTTATTTTACATATGTCATGTGTTTGAATATTTGAATTTTTGCAGAAGAAGTGGTCTGCATTGTTTTCTGGTGTCGTGTTGAGGGCGACCACGATGGAGGTTCATTCGAGGGGGAGGAACTATAATGGAGCTATGCAAGTGGTATGCATCTTTTCTCTCTCTCTCTCTCTCTCTCTCTCTCTTTGAATACATGCGTGCAGATGTTACATTTTTGAAAAATGATTTAAGGACCCAAAATATGGGACCAATGAAGGGGACAGGTGAGGTGTCCCCTCCTTATTGCATAATGAGTTGGTCATGCCAACTCATGCCAACTCATTATGCAATAGGGAGGGGACACCTCACCTGTCCCCTCCATTGGTCCCATATTTTGGGTCCCCGTAGCAGCACTCTACATTTTTACTGTATTACGTAAAAATCATACTTATTCTTGTTACATTCTAATTTCTTGAAAATTAAAGATACATTATCTAAAAGTGGGATCTGGATCCTGTCCAATTTAACTAGTCATTGGAGAGATTACTTTCTAGATCACAATCATCTATCCATTTAGTAGATGGTTGTATATTTTATTAAATAAAAATTAAATTAGTATAATTAAAAAAGAGAATATTATTAGTTATATTAGAAGACACCATTAATTAGCTATTCTAGAAATGAATTATATAACTAGCTATCTCAATATTATTGGATGATTATGATTTGATTGCAAAAGTCTTAAAGGAAAATGACCTACGTATTTGTATGTGTATGCATGTTTCTTGCTGGTAATTACATCTGTATGAATCCATTTAATATTTGTGAGGGTTTAATAGTATCATTAAGAAGATAAATGAGATGTGAAACGTGTCCAGATAATCAAGTATGACAACCACTGACATGAATTTTTCAGATATCTGCTGAGTACCAACTACCATCTCCCCTCGTTCCTACCCGTGATATTTTATTTCTGCGCTACTGCAAGAAACTGCCTTTGGAGAGAACTTGGGTAGTTGTTGATGTTTCCTTGGACTTGTTTCGATCTGATCCAGCACCCAACCGATGCCAAAAAAGACCGTCAGGCTGTATAATCGAAGAAATAGAAGAGCAAACAATAAAGGTAAAATAAAACAAAATAAAGCACATCAAAAATGTATTCTAAAGTTAAACTACTTTTGAACATGAAAACAGGTAATCTGGGTTGAGCATGTTGAAATCAATGTACAAGCCAATTTTGTTCATGCCATGTACAAGCCAATTGTCAGTTCTGGTATCGGTTTTGGAGCGAGGCGTTGGTTGGCTATGTTGGGTCGACAAAGTGATCGCATTGCAAATGCGATGAACTGCAATATTCCCTACTTCAGCGAGTTTGATGGTAAATACAAAAATTCAATTTTCTTCCTTTTTGTTCTTTATAAAAATGGTTATGTTCTTTTACTTTACGACATAAATGTTCCCTCATTTTTGACTTGTATCCTGAAGTTTAAATTTGCATGTATTCATTCATTTGGAAGTTAGATGCCAAATTGATAAATGAATGAAAGTTTAAAGTATTCAACAAAAAAAAAAAAATCCTTCCGCGGAAGACAAACTTACTTTGCTTTCTTTGTATTACAGCAGAGAGAGCAACTCGAGGTACTAGTCCTGGTAATAATGTGCTCAAGCTTGCAGAGAGGATGGTGTTAAGCTTTTATGCTGGATTGGCTTGCTCTCTTGCTCATGGCTGGGTTAATGAATTTGGAGACGGCACTGAAAGTGTCAAAATTGCTAGTAAAAGAAATGTCGGTGATCCTCGAATGCCTTCTGGTGTCATTGTCAATGCTTCAGTTTCTTTCTGGGTACCTGCAATGCCGAAAAGGGTTTTTGATTTTCTCTGTGATGAAAGCTCTCGTGATAAGGTAACTGAGTTCCAACTTTATAGTCTCTATTGATTATGCCTTTGTGTTTTGCACAGGAATTACAAATCAACTATCAATGGGAAAGAATAGTATGCTTTTAGTAATTTGCTTTATAAATTAGTAATTATGAGTAAAGTCTTAGCAATGGTAATTTTATTTGCTCTAAATTGGAAAGAGACGTTTAAATTTCACCGAGTACTATACGTTGTTTCTTTGTCAAATGTAGATAGAAACCTGAGTGTTATTTCAGAATAAAATTGAATGGCATCATAAACTAATCTGCTAACAACATGCAGGTATTAGATGCCTAAAAGCAAATTTTGGTTTCATGTCATATTATTGCAAATTCAGTTAACCATTCTTTTTTATGCAAATGTAATATGATAGTATCAATCTGTAATTAACATATAATGCAGTTACTGACAGTAAATTTTCTTTTATAAATCACTAATAGTTTATACATTCAATTCAAAATATGGGACAGTGGGATAGCCCGTCTGAAAGAGAGAAACTTGTACCAGTAGTTCTAATACCCACAGGCATAGAATCTGGCAATTACATTTCAATTCTCAAACAGGTAACAATTCTACCCTATCTCTCAATTTCTCTCTTCTTTCAAAACTTCAGGCTCAAAGAGTTAGTTTTTTTCTCTCCCTCTGAATCATTGTTTTTGTAGGCAAATGACAAGACTAAGCACAAGAAAAAGATGTTCATTCAAGAGAGCTGCTTTGACAATACTTGTTCATACTTGATCTATGCTCCTGTTAGCAAGAGGTCTGTGAATGTGTGCATTCATGGTGGTGATCAAGAAAGGATACAACTTTTGCCTTCAGGGGTTACTATTGTCCCTGATGGGCCTTACTGGATGACAAATGGCTCGCTCGTTACTGTTTCGATCCAGATATTGTCTGATTCTAATCCCCAAACTGATGTAAATCCTGGTTCTGTTGAGTTGGTGAATAATCTGGTGATGTCTGTTGTCGATAGCATCAAGATCGGGGTAGTGGACGAGAATCAGTAGGTGAAGCTTAAGACGGCTTGTAGGATGCCCGGTTAGGTTAGCTTGTGATGTTAAAATCATCTTTGTTTTATTATCTTATTTTGCCTGAAGTTAAAAGTAGTTTATGTTTGGACATTACTCTATGTTTGCTTGTTCTCAGTGGTTCATGTTTCAGAGCTATAAATGTCACAATGAAATTGGAGTTTAGTTTGGTTATTTTATTTTGCTTCTTCTGTACTTTCTGCATTTTTGGTATTATTTCTGAGACATAACGGTAACTTTGAAGTGGAGCATAAGTAGAAGCTGAATGGACGTGTTTGTGATGGGAAGTCATCAACATTTGGGTTCAAGTTCTGCACTGGCAAACCAAAGCCTTTGATTAGATGGAGCACTCTTATTCTTTGCTAAACTAGTAACAACTTAGACATAGTCCTTTTTTCAATAACTCAGCTAGGAATTGAACCCAAAACTGTGGAGTCATATTGGAACCCCTCAACCATCCAAAACATCCGAAGTAAGTAATTACTAGGCTTGGCTCTGGAGCTATGCGGGCTGATCCACCGCACAAGGCCTCTAAAAATTAGGGGCCCCAAAAAAAATTTAATTATATTTATATGTATATATGTTATTATAGTATATCAAAAGGATAAGTAATTTAAAGAGGCAGAGTTGGCATTGATATTAGCAAAAAAAGGTATTTGCATTAATTGATAGGCCCTCTACCTACCTATCTCTAGCCATTTCTTCACGTGACATCGCTTTCATCCTCTTTCTTTTCTACGAACTAAACGACTCGGACCCTCCATCTTCTCTCATTCTCTCCGTTCGCTGTGGCCTACGATCTGCAAATCAATCCCCCAATCGGCCAATCCATCATCCCTGATCCATCATCCTACGATCAGATCGGCCGATCAGATCACTAGTTTGTGAATTCGTGTGCATTTTCTCTAGTGAAAAGGGAAGCAATCTTCATATCAGATCAGGTAATTATTTTTCCTATTTTAACTTCCTGTTCGCTATGTATTTTCGTTGTGGTATTTAGGTTGTTAATATATTATATATATACCAATATTTGAACTTTTTTTTTCTTATGAATTCTTTCTTTCATTTTACAGGTGGGACCGTGGAAAGAGGAAGTCAACTATCATTTGCAGACTACTCGAGTACCTCTTCCACTTGATTTAAGGCTTCAAATTAGGTTGTATTGTTCCAAATCTTTTGACTTCTTTCAATTTGATTGTAATATTTTTTTATTATAGAAATGTCTCCAAGAAATTATCCTTCCGGATATGATAAACGCAAGAAAAAAGAAAAATTGAACAATTTGTCCAAACTCAAAGTGGAGCGCTTGATAAATTCATTGTTAGAGAAACACAGGATTTAGTTGAAAATTCAATTGAAAATGATAACATTAATGATTTGGGCATGAATGAGTATGAGAATAAAAATGTTGATGATCAAAGTAAAAATAAAAATGATAATGAAAATGAGAATCATAATGATAATGAAAAGGAGAATCAAAATAAAAATGAAAATGAAAGTAAAAATAAAAATCAGAATCAGAATGAAATTGATATTGACAATCAAAATAAAAATGAAAATGAAAATATTTTAGGCAATGGACAACCTAATCAATCCATGCTCATGAATTTGAATATTTATGATCCAAGAACGTGGGATAATTTGGACACAAAATCTAGAGATATATTAGTGGAAAATAGCCATATAAGAGATCTATTAGTCGAAAAAGGTCCTACAGATAAATTAGGAAGATATTTTTCTTCGGAATTTTACTCTAGACATTTATCAAATGGAGAGAAATGCGATAGAGAATAGTTAGTTTATTCAAATGATATTAATAAAGTATTCTGTTTTTGTTGTAAATTGTTTAAAAATAGTTTTAAGAAAAGTTTTTTTAATAAATGAAGGACTTAATGGTTGGATATTGTTTTCGTCGGAAATTGTTTTCATTATGGAATCTATAAAACTTCAATCGTTTACAACGAATTACACAATAAAATAAAAAAGTTACAATTCCTTGAAAAATAACACAGAAATTGTTTATTAACTCCTACCTTTGTGGGATCTTCGCCTGTACTGGGGGGTGCGTTAATCCGTGGACCACCGAATCACGAATTTTGATTGAATTGTGAAGGTTTTGAGGGTTCTTCCTTCGTTTAGGAGCAAGAATAGATTCAGTGAATATCTTATCGAAGTAAGATGAACACTCTTCTCAAAATCAAATCAAGGCTTAGATCTTAAGGGATTTCCCAATTGTTAAAAAGAGATGACATCTTGAAATTCACTCAAGCCTTTTGAAAATCTCTAATCAATTACTCCAACAACAACCTCTCTGCTCTATGCTCTCTGCTCTTGGATCCTGTGCTAAAATGCTCCCCAAGGGGTATTTAAGGCCTCTGAAAATTGTAACCGAAATAGGATAACATAGGGGGAAATTGTGCTTCTGAGACAGTTGTGACTGTCTCGGCGGCCAAGATAGTTGTGACTGTCTCGGCTTCCGAGACAGCCATGACTGTCTCAGAAAGTCTAAACTGCCCAGCCGTTTTTTTGTAACCGCTCTCCTACGTTTTAAACGCCATTATTTTGGTAGTTATTAATGTGATTCTCGCCCACAACATTTCCCACGTTCTTTAATAGTTAATGGCCACGTGTCATGCACATTCCCCAGCAGTTTTTGAACTCTTCAGAACTGTCTCGGACCGCATGCGAGACAGTCAACACAGTCTCACGTGGGAGACAGTCAATATTGTTCGCGTGCGAGACAGGCCACACTGTCTCGCGTGCGAGACGGGCCACACTGTTTGGGTTCGAGACAGGCCACACTGTCTCGGGTTTTTCCGAGATAGTTTAGAGCTACTATTGTGTTCTTTTGATCTTTGAGTTGTGTTTGGATATTTATAAGCATTTTTGGACATCTACAGATACCTCCTTCAAAGTATTTCAGACTCATTCTTTTATAAAAGAGGCTGAAATACTTTGGATATGATACGCCTGGTCATTAATTCGTTGACTTCTTCAACTTTTA
The DNA here is from genome assembly GCF_001876935.1 of Asparagus officinalis. NCBI lineage: Eukaryota > Viridiplantae > Streptophyta > Magnoliopsida > Asparagales > Asparagaceae > Asparagus > Asparagus officinalis. Next base: position 22,240,198 of record NC_033796.1, read on the forward strand.
GTCTATTTAGTTTTTTGTGGATAGCTGAAATTTTTTCGGTATTACGTTTATCGCTTGACCGTTATCAAAATATTGAACTGAAGCTAGCGTGTTGATTTTTGAATTAGCTCGTGTCGTTGGGTTGACGTTGAACTAATCACCTTCATCGGGAGTTTGTATCTAAGTCACGATTAAACTCCCTGAATTAATTCCTTGAACTGACGTTTTATCCTGAGCCTTGTTTCGGCGGAATTATCGATGCGTTGGCTAGAGTAGACTTTCATTACTATGCGTTGACTGGCGTTGGGACATGGAAAGCCCAAGTGTAGAGACTGTAAGACCAATTGTTGATGTCGGTTCATCTGCCTGTACTAAGTTTCTCCTGGCATGGACTGTTATACATTTGTCGATTTTTTTACTTAATCACATGGGGATTTTGATTATAGGACCAGTTATTGGAGCTAATACGACCACAATCACTCGAGAGGCTTTTTCGATGTTGTCTTGTGTGCGCGAGACAATATACCCTACCTCATGTGTTTGAGGCGGTTCAATTGCCCCGCTTGAAGAAAGATGGCCTTCGGGCTGAATTTGTGTATTTCTTGAGTTTGGCAGAGCTTAAACTTTATTATGATTGTTTATCCTACTCAGAATAAATACTTATAATATTTTTGGCAAATCTTCAGCCATCAACGGATTTGATAAGCATTTACCGACTACCATTTAGCATACAGATTGTTTAAGTCTGTTCTGCATGTAACGTTGTGCTAAGAGAATTAATTCTCTTAGACTTAGTGTTATGATGTTGAATACATAGGTTTGGTTATTTTTACGGAAACGTACCACCCGGCAATATGTGTTAGAAGTAGACTTATCTCTAATAAGGGACTGAGATAACATCCCCCACGTATAAAACATGGATTTGAAAATGTTGATGGGTTATATCTTTTTGGTGAAAAGATGGACCCAACACTGGAGAGGAAGAATTTTATATTCTATCTCCTGGTCTCTTTTTTGTAGGTTGAGATAAACCCAATGATGGAGAGGAAGAATTTTATATTCTATCTCCTGGTTTTTTTTTTGTTGGTAGAGATGAACCCGATGATGGAGAAGAAGAATTTTATATTCTATCTCCTGATCTCTTTTTTGTTAGTAGAGATGAACCCAATGCTAGAGAGGAAAAATTTTATATTCTATCTCCTGCTGTAAAAGAAACTCAAAGTAGGATCTCCACTTCGAGAATCTAAAGGGTGAAACTAAGAGTAGCATCTCCACTCCGAGAATCGAGAAGATTTAGATAATCCTAACTGTTAAAAGGATTGATTATCCAATCTAAAAGTGGATTTCTCATTTATCGAGATGGAATTCTAACTTTGGTCCTAACTATTTAAAGGTTTGACTGAGTGGGGAATGTGTGGAAACTTTTCATTTATCGAGAGGTGATTCCGATTTTGGTCCTAACTGTTTAAATGTTTGACCGAGTGGGAGTTTGAGACGATTCTAACTATTAAAATATTTGATCGTTCGATTTGTGGACCTCTCGTTCATGGAAGGAACTGAGAGAAAATTTTAGCTTTAGTCCTAACTGTTTAAAGGTTTGACCAAATATGAGTTTGATATGATCCTAACTGTTAAAATGTTTGATCATTCAATTTGTGGAACTTTCGTTCATGGAAAGAATCGAGAGGGGATTTTGATTTTAGTCCTAACTGTTTAAAGGTTTGACCAAATAGGAGTTTGAGACAATCCTAACTATTTAAAGGTTTGATCATTCAATTTGTTGAACTCTCGTTCATGGAAAGAATCGAAAGGGGATTTTGCTTTAGTCCTAACTGTTTAAAGGTTTGACCAAATGGGAGTTTAAGACAATCCTAACTGTTTAAAGTTTTGATCGTTCAATTTGTGGAACTCTCGTTCATGGATTGAATCGAGAGGGGATTTTGGCTTTAGTCCTAACTGTTTAAAGGTTTGACCAAATGGGAGTTTGAAACGATCCTAACTATTTAAAGGTTTGATCGCTCAATTTGTAAGTGGTCCTCTCGTTCATGGAAGGAATCAAGAGGGGATTTTGTCTTTGGTCCTAACTGTTTAAAGGTTTGACCAAATGAGAAATGAAAGTAGGGTACAAATAATAGTGAGAATGTTGACTTGTACAAATCACTCGGTGGGGGTTTTCGGTGTCAAGTGGCTAGGATTTAACATGAAGGGGTTTGATAATTGCTATGGATCAGCAGATTGAAATTTTGGATGTCGTGTCAGAACTTCAACAGTAGGAGTGTTAAAGGCTTAGACACAGTGGGAGGTTCTTAATCATGATTAAGAATAAATTATTCTGATGATTGGTTTTCACCTTGAATAATCAATCGGTTTTGGGTTATCCTTAAAAATACCATGTGTAGTATTCTCCAAGAACTTCCCATTGGAATGAATTGGGGTATTTCACCCCCAGCTCTTTGCCGAATCTGAATCCAATTATATTCGGCCATATTATTGGGTTATCCTTAAGAATATTAAGAGTAATATTCTCCAGGAACATTCCATTATTAGAAATAAGGGAAGTAGTTTAATCTCGTATACCCGTCGGAGGAAAAGGAGAAACAGTTTATACTCTTATACTCTTTAGAGTTACATGGAGAAGCAGTTTATACTCGTATACTCATCGGAGTCACATGGCGTCCTTATTTAGCTTGTTTTTTTCGTTATGACACTGGAGTCAATTAAGGCTTGAATTTTGTTTTTGAGGCCAAAGCAAACCTTTGTGGGATGAAGAACCCTTCTGTAGTACGCACAGTAGTTTGGATCCACAATCCTCTTAGCTCCCTCATGATCTTTAATAGGTGATAGCTCGATTTTGTCGTTAACGATAAGGTATTTCAAGATAACTGAAACTTCATCATCTTCGAAAGGATACTCATTCTGAAACTTTGGATCGAGAGTCTTCTGCTGTCTCCGGGGTTGTTATTGTGACGTTTGATTGACATTCACAGCGGTTACAAATATCGTCGGTTGGCTTCTTTCAGCTTTCTTTCTTTGAAGGAAGCATTCAGCTTATTCGCCACGTAGTTTTAACTCTTTCCAAGTTGCTGAAGGCACGACCCCTAGGGCTTCTAGGACATTAATGGAGAGATTGTTGTGGCATATCCGAATGATGAACTCTTCTGTGATAGGATCTCTGTAATTCATTGCCTTGTTACAGAAGCGCTTGACAAAATTATCGACTGACTCTCTGTCTTTTTTGCTTCTCATCCAGAAGGGTTCCGATTGACACTTTAGTATCATCATCAAAGAAATTACTGAGAAACAAACTTTCCATATCATCCCAGTAGTTGATGCTCCCAGGCTTGAGACGTCGGTACCAATCGAAGGCAGGCCTACGAAGGGTGCCAACGAATGACCGGACCATTAAAGCCTCGTTTCCAGAGATCATGCCCAAATGAGACTTGAAATAAATCAAGTGTTGAATAGGTGAGCTCTTCCCGTCAAACGGTGTGAAGTTAATCAGATTGAATTTTGCCAGGTATGGAATTGAATCTCATTCTCTTGGATAGGGACAAGGAATACCCGTCTTCTTTACTTCCTGAGTGGGCATCAAAGCATTGACTTTGTTTTCAAGATCTTGCATTTTCTTGTCCTCATCTTCATCTCTCTTTGAGTGATGTTGAGAAGAAATAATTGGGTCACCCCCAGTGTTATTAAGAGGTGCAATTGAACTACCCCTAATATCGTTGTTGGGAGGATCCGTTGAACCACCCCTAGTGTTATTGTTATTGGGAGGTGTATCAGCTATAATAACTTTATCCATTTCTGGATCACTGTCATCTATAATATTCTGAGTGTGACGGCTGGATTCAGCTCACTGACTGGACTCAGGGGGTTAAAGCCGTTGAGTTTGCAATTCTCTCATTTGTTGGATAGCCAACTCCATCTCCGTCTTCATCTCAGCTCTAATTTCTTCACATTGCTTGGCTAGAGCTTCTTGAAGCATTTGAGCAAACTGATTAGGAGTGATTGTGAACACTTCTTTGGCTTGCCCCGTGCTAGATATTGTATCATCCGAAGTGATCGCAGAACAAGTGTCCGAGAGTTCATTTTCCGAGGATATTCCTTCATGCATTCTCTTGTAGTCTCTACGTCTGATGGTTCCTAACTGGAGTCGAGACATCCATTGAGCAATTCTTGAATTAACTTTTCCTCCCGGGAAAAATCAGGATTTGATTCACTTGAATGCCACTTAGATTTTTCTTTATCAGCCATGTTGATGGTGACTTCAGAGAATTTATCCTCTTGAACAACAAGCTTCTTGCGGAAACATCTCGGTTTGGGCTTTGACTTTTCGGTGGAAAGTCTCTGGAATACAGAAACTCTTGGTTGAATGGCTTTAGAGCAACTACATTCAGATAACACTGCTTTAATAAGCCTCTCACATACACAATAAGGACTGAATGGCTTTAGAGCAACTACATTCAGATAACACTGCTTTAATAAGCCTCTCACATACACAATAAGGACTTGTTTCTCGAACAGTCCTCTTCCTCAGATAACACTGCTTTAATAAGCCTCTCACATACACAATAAGGACTTGTTTCTCGAACAGTCCTCTTCCGTGATTTGTTTCCACCCTTAGTTTGATAGTACAGCTCGTCAGTATGGAAACCAAAGCAACCTATCTTCTATTTTTGTGTTTGAACCTTGTTGACATACCCAAGATGACTTGTCGTCGCCTCGAAGTGATCCAAGGTTATATGTTTAGATCCACCCCCTTGCGGGCATGGAGTCTTTACAAGCCTTAAACGAGAGGAAATCGGAGTTTTTTCCTCCTGTGATTGCTTCATCCTGATAGGAGGATACTTATGACCCCCAATATAAGAATTTACTTGAGGTTTGTTCATTGGACTCAAGTGTTCTTTGACTGAGGCTTTGTCTCGATTATCAGGTAAATGACCAAGGCGATCCGCCATTGTGATTTTAAATTTTAACAGGTCAGGACTGACCCAACGCTTCATCGGTGATGTAGCAGATGTGGTTGCGATAGATGGGTTAGGAACGCATGTCGACGGCTTCGAAGGAGAGGCCTTGGAAGCTTCCCTTTGGCCGAGACAATTGCAACTGCCTCGGATGAAGCTGCTTTGTTCGAGATAGTTACAAGTGTCTTGGACACAACCTCTTTGGCCGAAACATTTATGTGTGTCTCAGGTGAAGTTCTTTTGGCCGAGACACTTACAAGTGTCTCGGTTGAAGGATGCATCTCGTCGACTTGATTTTTGCAAGTTTAGATTTGGCGGAGTCGAAAACTTGAAAACCTTCTCAGAAGATAAAATCTTCCTGCATTTGCGAGGTAAGGAAGATTTTGCAGATGAGGATGACAAATACTCCTCAAACTTCGCTTGGTTAAATTCATACTCGGCCATGGATTCAACCGGTATCTTGATCGGCTGCAACATGACGGTCTCGATAGCGAGACCGTTGGCTCCCACTATGGTCGCCAGTTTGTTTTCGTCGGAAATTGTTTTCATTATGGAATCCATAAAACTTTAGTCATTTACAATGAATTACACAACAAAATAAAAAAGATATAATTCCTTGGAAAATAACACAGAAATTATTTATCAACTCCTACTTTTGTGGGATCTTTGCTTGTGCCGGGGTGCGTTAACCCGTGGACCACCGAATCACGAATTCTGATTGAATTGTGAAGGTTTTGAGGGTTCTTCCTTCGTTTAGAAGCAAGAATAGATTTAGTAAACATCTTATCGAAGTAAGATGAACACTCTTCTCAAGCTCAAGTCAAGGCTTAGATTTTAAGGGATTTCCCAATTGTTAAAAAGAGATGAAATCTTAAAATTCACTCAAGCCTTTTGAAAATCTCTAATCAATTGCTCCAACAACAACCTCTCTGCTCTATACTCTCTGCTCTTGGATCCTGTGCTAAATGCTCCCCAAGGGGTATTTATGGCCTCTGAAAACTATAACCGAAATAGGACAACATGGGGGGATATTGTGCTTCCGAGATAGTTATGACTGTCTCGGTTTCCGAGACAGCCATGATTGTCTCGAAAAGCCTGAACTGCCTAGCCGTTTTTTTGCAACCACTCTCCCACGTTTTAAACGCCATTATTTTGATAGTTATCAACGTGCTTCTCACCCACAACATCTCACACGTTCTTTAACAGTTAATGGCCACGTGTCATGCACATTCCCTAGCAGTTTCTGAACTCTTCAGAACTATCTCGGACCACGTGCGAGATAGTCAACATTGTCTCACATGTGAGACAGTCAACATTGTCTCGTGTTCGAGACAGGCCACACTATCTCGGGTTCGAGATGGGTCACACTGTCTCGGGTTTTTCCGAGACAGTTTAGAGCTACTGTTGTGTTCTTTTGATCTTTGAGTTGTGTTTGGATATCTATAAGTATTTTTGGACGTCTACAGATACATCTTAGTGCTAGGCTTAAAAAACATAAAACAACTAATGAGCACATCATTAACATGAGTACTTGGCTTGATTTATGCATAAGATTAAAGAAAAATAAAACAATCAATAAAAATATTTAAAAGCAAATTAATAAAGAGAAAAAACATTGGAAGAAATTATTACAAAGAATAATTTATGTTGTTAAATATCTTGCTAAACATAACTTAGCATTTCGAGGAACAAATGAGAGAATTTATCAAAATAATAATGGAAATCTTTTAGGCCTAATTGAAATGATTGCAAAATAGGATCCGATAATGCAAGAACATGTTCGGCGTATTGACCATGGTGAAATTCATTATCATTATCTTGGTCATAGCATTCAAAATGAATTGATACGTATGTTAGCTTCTAAAATCAAATGTGCAATAATTCAAAAAATTAAAGAAGCTAAATATATTTTTTAGTAATAGTTAATTGTACTCCGGATGCAAGTCACCAAGAACAAATGACTTTAATATTATGATGTGTTGATATTTCTACAAGCCCGATAAAAATAGAAGAATTTTTTGTAAAAATTTTAAAAGTAAATGATACATCTGTACAAGGACTTTTTGAAGAATTGCAAAATATGCTAAAAAACTCGTAATATTGATATTGATAATGCACTAGGTCAAGGGTATGATAATGAGTCTAATACAAAAGGGAGACACCAAGGTGTACAAAAAAATTACTTGATATAAATACTAGAGCATTATACACGTCATGTGGTTGTCATAGTCTTAATTTAACACTTTGTAATATGGCAAATTATTGTGGTAAAGAAAAAGACTTTTTTTGGAGTGATACAACGCATTTATACATTATTTTCTCACTCAACAAAGCGATGTTAAATTTTGATAAATAATGTAAAATGTTTAACTGTGAAGCCATTGTCGGGTACATGTTGGGAAATCCATATTGAAAGAGTTAAAGCAATTAGATTCCAAATACTTGAAATAAGAGAAGCACTATTTTAGTTAGCAGAAACTGATAATGACTCCAAAATAAGGAGTGAAGCAGATTCTTTAACAACATATGGAATTGGAAATTTTGAATTTTTATTAAGTATGATTATTTGGTATGATATATTGTTTGCTGTTAACTTGAATTTTTATTAAGTATGATTATTTGGTATGATATATTGTTTGCTGTTAACTTAATTAGCAAATCTTTACAATCTAAAGATGATTATTTGGTATGATATATTGTTTGCTGTTAACTTAATTAGCAAATCTTTACAATCTAAAGACATGCTAATTGATATTGCTATAAATCAAGTAAAATGATTGATTAGGTTTTTTGAGGATTATAGAGAAGTTGGGCTCACACAAGCTATGAAAATTAAGAAATTGCTACTAAAATGGAAATTAATTCTGTATTTCAAGTAAAACATCAAATCTGTAGAAAAAGACACTTTGATGAGAATGTTAATGAGAAGACAACACAATCAGCTGAAGAATCTTTTAGAATTAATTATTTTTTGTATATTGTAGATCAAGCTATTGGTTCACTAAAGAAAATGTTTGAGCAATATAAAGCATATGAAGATATTTTTTAGATTTTTGTTTGGTTCAGAAAAGTTAAATTCATTAGATTATAATAATTTGAAAGCATGTTGTGATAATCTTGAAATTGTTCTAAAATATAAAACATATTCTGATGTTGATGGGAAAGATTTATTTGGAGAACTAAAAATATTACGAAATATTTTACCAAAAGAAACAAAGATGGGATGGGAAAGATTTATTTGGAGAACTAAAAATATTACGAAATATTTTACCAAAAGAAACAAAGATGGCTATTGATATACTGAATTTCTTAAAAATACAAAATTGTTTTCCAAATACATGTATTGCTTATAGAATATTATTGACTATACATGTTACAGTCGCATCTGTAGAAAGACGTTTTTCAAAATTAAAATTATTAAAATCTTATCTAAGATCGATCATGTCACAAGAAAGACTAAATGGACTAGCTTTGATATCCAATGAAAATGATTTTATAGATAAAATTGATATTAAAGGCTTAATTAGTGATTTTGCTGCTAAAAATATAAGGAGGACAATCTTCCGATGATACTTTTTGATGCTAAAGACTTCGATAACTCTTATGAAGGTAAGCACAGATACAATAGGAACATAGTATGTAAGTATTTCTTATTGTGGACTATTTGCTCTATTGGAAAGCTTTATTAAGGTGGGATTACATGTATTTATCTGATCAGTAATATTTTATTCAGGTGACCAAAAAGATGAGTAATGGGCAATAGCACTTGAAAAGTATGTTAAAGACTATCCAGATGCAAAAAAAATCAGGTAACATTTTAATGTCTGATCAGTAACATTTTGTTCCCTAGCATTTTAGGGATTCAAATTGAAAATGAATTTATTGATATTTTGTATATAGAGAAGGGCCATGTGTTTACTTTTCGCACAGGGCCCGTAAAATCTCAGAATCGGCCCTGGTAATTACTTGACAAACTTGATAGTATATTCAACATGAGTAATGATAACTACCCTTCTAGTCCTACATTTCTCAATACTACAAAAAAGAAAAGTGTGTGATTCATTCTCTTTATTTTTTTTAAACATTGGTGACTCATCAAAGGAGCCCATCTTTCTTACTTGTAGTGCAGAATCACTGAATAAGAGAATAGTGTATTCATCATTATACATTCAACATATAGCATATGCAAAATATGATAAGATATGGTAGGAGAAAACATATAAAAATTGTATAGTTTGGTCATAACTATTGTATAGTTCGGTCATTCAGAGAATAAAAGCTTGGCAATAAAACAACATCTACAGAGTCATTAAAACATGCATAGCATATTATTTGGAAACAAATAAAAATATGAATAGATATGAACACCGCATGCGATCTAGATAGTTGAGAGCTTTCAATGTATCTCTCGCATTCTTGAGTTCGATTCCCAATAGCTTCATTATAAAAAAAAAGAAAAGAAAAGAAAAGAAAAATAGGAAGAGTAGATATATTAAAAATTAACTAATTTAAATCAAATTATGTTATGGACTAAGTTTCATGAGGAATCAAATGAAAGGCTAGACTTGAAACAAATTTGAAGATGAACAATGCAAAAATTTTTAAGAATACAGTACATTCAACTATCACCTGTTTGCACATATAACTATGGGGCCACATTTGGGGTTTTTTCAGGGATAGGGTTTTGGGGATTTGGGGTATGAAAATGGTGTTTCTGCTGCCTACTTGTTTTTACTGGGCTGAGATTCTCTTGGGCCTCATCTTCTAATGGGCTTCTAGGAACCAACTAGTGGTATGAGGGCCTCTGAATGATCTCGTAAGGTCTGAGATGTCCTAAATTTAAATGCACACTGCAGGAAATTTCAAAAATATTTTATTTATAAAACCAAAGCTACTCTGATTTAGATTTATACACAGCAGCTTCCAAACCGTTTCTAAGACCAAAATGTCATCTAAATTATTTTTAAACCCAGAATCTATATTTGTCAATTTTGCATACGGCTTATATAAACAATATAGCAACTTAGCCAAAATATACCAATTTACACCAGAATATATCAATCTAAGCATACACGTATTTCCTTTATCCTTTTTCTTTCTTTTTGCAATGGATAAGCATAAACATAGTGTTAGGTTATGCGGAGCCTAACTGTCAGACTTGCCCTATACTTCTATTTGAAGAGGAAACAGGAAGAAGTGAAGAAACAGGAACGACGACGTTGAAGTTCAGGCAAAATGACGAAGGAAACAGTTTGGGAGCTTCACGGTCGATCGTGAGTGGCGCGACGGTCTACCGTGAACTTGCACAAGACCACAGAAAGTCTCTGGACTTTTGGTAGTCGACCGTGATAGCATGTGCGGTCGACCGCGCTAAGCCTTGTAATCAGGATTTGGTCTCTGGATTTTTTGCAGTCGATCACGACTGCCTCTGCGGTCGACCACGAGTCGAGTTTTTAGGCCTGGGCTATTTTTTCCTGAATTGTTTTTCAGAATCCTGTTTGTATTAACTCTTATGTTATTAAAGGGGAGATTAGGGCAACTTGTAAGATTGACAAAAATAGTAAAATTTTCTCCTGCGGCGGTCGTGGACGTAGCTTCTCACATCAAGAAGTGAACCACATAAATCTTGTGTATTTTGTATGATTGTTTTCTCTCTTCTCTCTCTCTCTCTTCTCTATTTTCAAATCACATCAGGGGTTAGATAAAACCCTAACAAGTGATATCAGAGCAACCAGGTTTGGCGTAGGCGATTTGAGATCAGAGACATGGGATCTGAGAAGGAGACGTTTAAGATCGAGAAGTTTGATGGGACAAACTTCGGGTTCTGGAAGATATAGATGGAAGACTATCTCTATCAGAAGGATCTATATTTGCTATTGGGAGAGAAGCCGGTGGATATGAAGGATGTAGAGTGGAAGCTATTAGATCAAAAGGCCCTTGGAGCAATCAGTTTGACCCTGTCCATATATGTAGCTTTCAACATCAAGAATCGGAATTCGACGGCGGATCTCTTGGCTACACTATCTAGTATGTACGAACAACCCTCTACGACGAATAAGGTACATATCATAAAGAAGCTGTTTAATTTGAGGATGTCTGAGAGTTAAAAATTTAAGGAACACCTGAATGAGTTTAATGAGATCACGAATCAACTAAACTCCGTCAATATTCAATTTGATGATGAAATACAAGCCCTCTTAATACTTGGTCAGTTACCTGATAGTTGGAAGGGAACCATTACTTCGATTAGCGGGTCATGTAGAAAAGCAAAATTGAAGTTTTCAGAAGTAGTAGACATGATTATGATCGAGGAGATAAGAAGACAAGAAGAAGGAGTTTCTAATTCAGGGTCTATATTGAATTTTGAGAGCAGAGGCAGAAATAGAAACAGAATTAGAGGGAATAGCCATGGAAGACCTAATTCGAGGAACGACGGGTCAAGATCCAGAAATCAAAAAAAAAACAAGAAAGAGATTGACTGCTGGAACTGTGACAAGTTTGGACACTATGAGAATCAGTACAGGGAACCCAAGAAAGATAAGGAGAACAAGACTGAAGTGAACGTCATCTCAGGAGAATCAGATGATGTCCTTATTTGCTCGTTGGAGAGCAAGACAGAATCATGGGTGTTGGATTCAGGAGCTTCGTTTCATGCTACCTCAAATAGAGATTTATTTGAGAATGATGTTTCAGGAAACTTAGAAAAAATCTATCTTAGCGATGATCAACCATGTGATATAGTTGGAAAAGGAGCGGTACAAATTGAACTCAATAGGTCTATATAGAAGCTGAATGATATGAGACATGTTCCTAGCTTGAGAAAGAATCTGATCTCCATAGGATAGTTAGCAAAAGAGGGAAATATATCAACCTTTGCATGTGATACATGGAAGGTTACCAAGGGGTCTATGATTGTTACCCGTGGTATGAAGAGTGGATCTCTCTACATGATGACAGATGCATGTGGATCCATTGTAGTGGTTGAAAGTAAAGAATATCCAAATTTGTAGCACCAGAAGCTTGGTCACATGAGTATCAAAGGCCTGAAGGTTATGTAGTCAAATGAAAAGTTACCAGGTTTGAGGTCGGCTGATTTTAACTTATGTGAAAGTTGCATCTTCGGGAAACAAAAGAGAATAAGCTTTAAAAGAGTCGGCAGAACACCGAATGAAGAGAAGCTTGAGCTAGTTCACACAGATGTATAGGGCCCAGTATCAGTACAGTCCACTGGTGGACGGTTATACTTTGTGACTTTCATAGATGATCACTCGAGGAAGACTTGGGTCTATTTCATGAAACATAAATCAGAAGTGTTTGAAATCTTCAAGAGATGGAAGACTATGGTAGAAAACAAAACAGGATTGAAGGTCAAGAAATTACGATCATATAATGGAGGTGAATATGAAGATTCAGAGTTTAATAAGTTTTGCTATGATAGTGGCATCAGATTGGAGAGAACAGTGCCAGGTACACCTCAGCAGAACGGTATAGCAGAATGAATGAACATAACATTAACTGAAAGAGCTAGAAGTATGCGACTTCAAGCAGGACTTCCAAAGCAATTCTGGGCAGAAGCAGTCAACACAGCTGCCTACCTGATCAACCGGGGACCATCAGTGCCTTTGGAGCATAAAATACCTAAAGAAGTATGGAGTGGAAAGAAGGTAAACTTTTCTCACCTAAAAGTTTTTGGATGTGTTTCATATGTTCATTTGAGTGATCATGTTAGAATTAAACTTGACTCTGAGTTCTTGAAATGCTATTTTATTGGCTATGGTGGTGATGAGTTTGACTATAAGTTTTGGATGAACAGAACAAGAAAGTCATCAGAAGCAGGGACGTTGTATTTAAGAAAGCAGTCCTATACAAAGACCGTGATGTTGTTAACTCCACAAGCTTAGTGCAGTCAGAGCCTACATACTTTGAGCCAGATAATGTTCCAGAAGGAAGCAAATTTGAAGCTAGTTATGATGAGGACGCAGAAGAAGAGACTGAAGAATAGATGATGGAGGAAACTACTTCAGAAGAGGTAGATGCAGAGTTTGGTTCACCTGTCAGAGAGTTAAGGTGGACAGCTAGAGTACCCAAGCTAAATCCGAGGTACCCATCATTACAGCCTAGAGCTCATTTAAATTATTTATTGTCGAGTGACGGTGGAGAGCCAGAAAACTATGATGAAGCGTGTCGAGTGGATGATGCAAGCAAGTGGGAGCTTGCTATGAAAGATGAGATAAAGTCCTTGAATTCTAACAAGACTTGGGAACTTGCAAAGTTACCAGTGGGGAAGATGGCTTTGAGTAATAAATGGGTGTACAGAATCAAAGAGGAACATGATGGTTCCAAGAGATACAAGGAAAGGTTGGTGGTCAAAGGATTTTAGTAGAAAGAAGGAGTTGACTACACAAAATCTTCTCTCCTGTAGTCAAACTGACTACCACCAGATCGGTTCTGAGTATTGTTTTAGCTGAAGATCTACATCTCGAACAGTTAGATGTGAAGACATCTTTCCTCCATGGTGACCTAGAGGAAGAAATATACATACAGCAGCCAGAAGGGTTCACTCAGAAAGGAAAAGAAAGGATGGTCTGCAGATTAAAAAAGATCTTGTATGGTCTGAAACAAGCTCCAAGACAATGGTACAAAAGGTTCGATGGATTCATGCATAGGAACGGATACTCCAGGTGCAATGCAGATCATTGTTGTTTCTTCAAGAAGCTTGACATCAGCTACATTATCTTACTGCTATATGTCGACGACATGCTAGTGGCCGGTTCAGACTTGGGTGAGATCAAGAAGCTAAGAAAGTAGTTGTCGAGTAAGTTTGACATGAAGGACTTAGGCGTAGCAAAGCAGATATTAGGGATGAAGATTAGCAGAGACAAGCTCTTGGGCACATTGCCGTTATCTCAGGCCGATTACATTAGATGGGTGCTTGAGAGGTTTGGAATGAGTGGTGCTAAGGCCGTTAGCACACCTTTAGCTAGTCATTTCAGATTGACTAAGGAACAGTGTCTAGTGACTGATGAGGAGAAAAGTTACATGATGAAGGTTCCATATCCGTCAACCATTGGAAGCCTTATGTACACCATGGTGTGTACGAGACCTGACATTGCCTATGCAGTGGGAGCTGTGAGCAGATTCATGTCAGATCCAAGAGAGTAGCACTGAGAATCAGTAAAGTGGATTCTAAGGTACCTACGAGGTACAATAGAGAATTGTTTATGTTTCAAGAGAGGCAATTTGGTTCTGCAGGGTTTTGTTGATGCAGACTATGATGGTGAGATAGATCATAGGGGGAGCACTACAGGATATGTGTTCACTTTACGTACTATAGCCATCAGTTGGGTTTCTTAGTTGCAGAAGATCGCTGCTTTGTCAACTACAGAGGCAGAATATGTTGCTGTGACAGAGGCTAGTAAAGAGCTGATATGGTTGCATGGATTCTTGGAGGAGTTGGGACAGAAAAGTGAGAAGAGTATTTTACAGTGTGATAGCCAGAGCGTCATTCATTTGGCAAAGAACCTAGTTTTTCATGCCAGGACCAAACACATACAGGTCCGTTATTACTTCATATGGTCAGCATTGGATGGTGACATGCTGGAACTTATGAAGATTCAAGGAAGCAAGAACCCGGCTGATATGCTTACGAAGATTATCACTACGGAGAAACTGAAGTTGTGTCCAACTTCAGTTTGCCTCATTACTTGATGATATGGGAGGTCGTCGTCACAGGGAGAAGTGATAGAGATTGAAAGTTAGTCTCCAAGTGGGAGATTGTTAGGTTATGTGGAGCCTAACTGTCAGACTTGCCCTATACTTCTATTTGAAGAGGAAACAGGAAGAATTGAAGAAACAGGAACAACGACGTTGAAGTTCAGGCAAAACGACGAAGTAAACAGTTTGGGAGTTTCACGGTCGATCGCGAGTGGCGCGGCGGTCGACCGCGAACGTGCACAAGACCACAGAAAGTCTCTGGACTTTTGGCGGTCGACCGCGATAACATGTGCGGTCGACCGCGCCAAGCCCTGTAATCAGGATTTGGTCTCTGGACTTTTTGTAGTCGACCGCAACTGTCTCTGTGGTCAACTACGAATCGGGTTTTTGGGTCTGGGCTATTTTTTATGAATTGTTTTTCAGAATCCTGTTTGTATTAACCCTTATGTTATTAAAGGGGAGATTAGGAAAACTTGTAAGATTGACGAAAATAGTAAAATTTTCTCCTGCGACGGTCGTGGACGTAGCTTCTCACATCGAGAAGTGAACCACGTAAATCTTGTATGTTTTGTGTGATTGTTTTCTCTCTCTTCTCTCTCATCTCTATTTCCAGATCGTATCAGGGGTTAGATAAAACCCTAACACATAGTTGATCAGACAAAACTAAAGCAACATACCAATGATTAAATTAAAAAAAAGGGTTTAAACGTTATTTTGCGTTTAAGAATAACTTTGTAACTGGGTTGGTTTAAAACATAAATCAGGGTAATACTTCAGTTCTATGAACAAAAATTCTTTTAAAGCACAAGGATGCGACTAATTAATCTTTCTTTTCCCGTGACTAAACAAGGATGCAAATCAATCTAATTCTAATAATAATTCTCAAAATAATGTCAAAAACTAAAACAGTTAATTACACGAACTGTTAATGCAATCAACAAAAATCCATGAGAACTCCTCCCGTGCGGCAAAGAGTATGTTAATTTGCTAAGATTCTATTCAATTCACATTTATTCGACTAGTTTAGAAACTTCATCCTTTTAAACAGTTAAAATCTACCCATCACACTGAAGAGATTGTAACCATAGCCAGCATTTCAATCTCCTTCAGGTATAATGATCAGATTAAATCTCCTCTCAATCTCTCCCTCTCTCTATAAATATACACCCTCACTCCCTCTCGCTAAAAAAAAATTCACTCCAATGGCTCCCATTATCTCTCTCCTCCTCTCTCTCCTCCTCTTAATCTCTCCCTCCTCCTCAAGAACTCTGCCCACCTCAACTCCGTCAACCCCACAACCCGGCCCAATCCAAACCCTCAACCGAAACTACAAGTTCGCATGCGACCCAGCCCGGTTCAAATCCCTGAGCCTCGACATCAATAACTTCGCCTACTGCAACAAGAGTCTTTCGTACTACGATCGAGTAGATGACTTGATCAGTCGAATGAGTGTGGGTGAGAAAGTGCACCAGATCAGTGACTATGCTTATGGAGTCGATAGGATTGGACTGCCGAAGTATAAGTGGTGGTCGGAGATACTGCACGGAGTTTCCACGGTTGGACAGTTCGATCCTGGACATGCCACGAGTTTCGGGGGTGATGTCCCTGGAGCTACGCAGTTTCCTGAGGTTATCTTGTCGGTGGCATCGTTTAATGAATCCTTGTGGAAATCCATTGCTCAGGTAATCTAGTTTTAGTTTTGTGTATTTCTTAATTGTTTGCTCACATTATGATTTATTTATGAATGTGAGAGCAATTGTTAGTACAGTATTATACTTCTATTTTGTTTGACCAACATAATTTATTTGAGAAAATTGTTTGTTTTAGGGGTTTTTTACTTTGGAAATAGCAACATTTTTTAATGAATCTAAGATGTATTTAGATCTATATTCTTTATTAACATTTTATATGAAATTAGAATTGCATGCTTTTTTTTCAACTTAAAGTTTAAATGAATGACTTTCGAAAAAATGGTAGGATAAACATAGAAATTAAGCTAACAGTATGTTTTTGAGTATGTAATTTTTGTGAAATAATATAACCTCTTGAATATTGAAATTAGGAAATAAAAATCCATAAAAACACTTTTAAAATTGATAACTTTGCAATATCGCAACGAAGGACCCAACTAATGGTATACATGGATTTAAAGTTACAAGATATGTTACTAACGAATTTTTATGCTTGATAAAGTAGACTAGAAAGAATGTATCATAAATATCTTAACCTCCTTTACTGGTCTTTTTTTTTGTTACAAAAAGATATAGAATCTCACCCATACTGCAATATGCAACTATTTTCCCAATAGTTTCCGTTCATCACATGTAATTAGTAATGTTTAATATTTTAATGCTAACTTAGTTTTTCTTCTTTTAGACTGTTTCAACTGAAGCTCGAGCAATGTACAACTTAGGCCACACATACTTGACATTTTGGAGTCCAGTGATCAATGTAGCAAGAGATCCGAGATGGGGAAGAATCATGGAGACGCCAGGAGAAGATGCATTCACCATTGGTAAATACTCAGTCAATTTTGTTAGAGGATTGCAAGATGTTGAAGGATTTGAAGTCACCAGTGACTTGAACACAAGGCCCATCAAGATTGCTTCTTGTTGCAAGCATTTTGCTGCTTATGATATTGAGAATTGGTATTTTTCGGAGCGATTCTCATTCAATGCTAGGGTAAGTCATTTCTATACAGCTTATTGAATTTCTTGATTTCATGCATTTTGTTAAAAATATCGAATGAAATTTTACAGGTGCAAACGGGTCAGGATAATCATAACAAAATCCAAGCAGAATGCAACATTCGTTGTCATATAAGTTTTCTGTTAAAGTTTTTATTATAGAAGTAGTAATTGATATATCGCTAAGAAACCTTAAATGGTAAAATCTTGAATTTTTTTAATGGATCCATTTTGTAAATAAATTATAGACGGACATGTTAAAGCTACATAAATAAATCAGTCCAGTTTATTAAAAAATAAAGCAATAAAGCAATATATATTAGGGAAAACTGTGAATATAGCTCATTTAAGAAAATGAGCCGCCAAGAGAGAGGCACATCGATCGAGGGCTGACCACTCACAAGCCCATTTTCTAAAATGGGCTGCCCTCCATATATTATTATATAAGCTGATATTTAAGCTGAAAATACCCTATTCAATAATAAAGCAACATATATTACTACATACATTGATATATGTGGCTAATAATTTTGTTTCCCTTCATTTAATTATAAAATTTTGCTTGTGTAAATACAAGGTAACCGAGCAAGATATGGTTGAGTCATTCAATCTTCCCTTTGAGATGTGCATCAAGGAGGGAGATTCTACAAGCGCAATGTGCTCTTACAATCAAGTCAATGGCTTTCCCTCTTGTGCTGATCCAAAGCTCTTGACCCAAACTATTAGAGGGGAATGGAATTTGCACGGGTAAAATTATTTAAATTTTGAGAAGCAAATGTTAATATTATTGACACATGGTAGCTTATAATACTTTGTTATTTATATATATCTGTAGGTACATCGTTTCAGATTGTTACATTTATCAGTATCTACACGATAATCAGAAATGGCTTAATCTACCAAAGGAGGAATTGGTGGCTAAAGTGATTAACGCCGGTATCTTCTCTTTTTTAAATATAAATATAAATATAAATATAAATATAAACATATATATATATATATTTATTTATTTATTTATTTATTTATCCTGTTCTTTTCCACTAATGTTTAAATTCATGTTTTAGGTTTGGATTTGGAGTGTGGATGGGATCATCATGACCAAGCTATACTAGCCGTTAAACAAGGAAAATTAAGAGAGAAGGAAATCGACAGAGCCTTGAAAAACTTGTATCTTGTTCTTATGAGAGTCGGATTTTTCGATGGAATGGAGAAATATGATTCTTTTGGCACAGATCACATTTGCACACAAGAACACATGGATTTAGCTGCCGACGCAGCAAGACAAGGAATTGTGTTGTTGAAGAATGTCAATAATACTCTACCGTTGAACAAAGATATACATAAGAAGCTTGCTTTGGGTGGTACTCACGTTAATGCTACCGATGCTATGAAGGGAAATTATGCAGGTAACGTATGTAGTTTCGATTCGATAATTCATCAGACTATTATAGTGTTTTATGTTGAAATGTTATGGTTTAATGAGGAAATCTTATCACAAAACCATGAATGACAAAAAAAAAACTACAAAATATCCCACTTGACTTTACCCTAATTGTTTCCGATTTCTATCAAATAATGCTCACTTTTTTGACCTACTCATAAGTTTTAATACAACTAGCATATATCTGTTTATGGAGGAGAAAATAACGTTATAATAGAACATATATACAAGCCAGCCTTCTGGACAGCAATATCTCATTACTAATTTTGTCATGCTATATGTTGTAGATGGTTCAATGAAAACGCGCGGGTAGTTTATTACAAATTATTGGAAATAGTTGTACTAGTTTACACAAGTTTGATAAACTTAGTAAAAATTTCGCGTTAACTTGCTTTATGAAATATTCACAAAGTAGTTCGTCGCTACCCCCTTTTTTTTTTTTTTTTTGGGGCAAACTTGCTTTATGAAATATTCACAAAGTAGTTCGTCGCTACCCCCTTTTTTTTTTTTTTTTTGGGCGCAGGCACGCAATGTCGCTTTGTTACCCCTCTCAACGCCTTGCAAGCCGATGCTAACGTAACTTATGTGCTCGGATGTGACTTATACTGCAACAATAAAACAGTAACTGGACAAATGAAGAACGCAACAAGTGGAGCAGACGCGACTGTTCTATTTATGGGTATAGATGCATCTATAGAGGGTGAAACCATTGATCGACGTGAATTGCTCCTAAACCCCGGTCAGGTTTCGTTCATTGAAGAAGTTGCGAATGCTTCAAAGAATCCAATCGTTTTGGTTATACTTTCGGCTGGAGGGCTTGATGTATCTTTTGCTAAGGATAATGATAAGATTGGTGCTATTTTGTGGGCTGGATATCCAGGACAAGAGGGTGGTCGTGCTATCGCTGATGTGATTTATGGCCGTTATAACCCAGGTAACTTTTTTCTCTTTTTGGCAAATAATTTTTTTGTGTAAATTACCTTCTTCAAGTATGTCATGTTTTGTTTTTTTGTTTTTCGTCTCTTTTAGAATGTTCAGTTTGGTCATAACTGGAAAAGGCAGTTTCGTATTAATGGAGTTTGGTTTTACGGACATCTAGGGCAAAACTATAGGCTAATGACAAAAACAGAGTAAAGCTTCTATAAACTTAAGTGGATATGAGCCATATTTATCCACCAGCTCTTTTATCCATTGATTTTGTATTGAGATTTGTACTGGCATATGATACAAATGAAGGCACAAATCTCAAAGATAGCATTAACTGATGTGTAGCACAAATCTCGAAGCATAATTAAGGGATAAAAAGTTTGGTGGACAAGTGCTCCTATCCACTTAAGTTTATAGGAGCTTTACTCGATAAAAACATATCACTTTTTACTTTATCTTTGCATTAACTTATTTTATTCATTTTAAGACACAAAATATTTGTGCAATTGCAAAAAATTCACATGAAAGTTCAAATATATCATCATATATGGACTTTGAAGTGAAACACCTGTCAAAGTGCAAATGTCTGTCCAGGCATCTCAAACTTGAATCTTTACTACAATACTATAGTTGATGGTGTTGAACACTATGCATAATAAAATAATAATAAATTTACTATGTTATGGGGCCCGTTCTTTTGTTTTCTTTTCAATTGCCAAAAAGGTGGGTGAGGCTCTTCTCAAAAGGTGCGGCTGACAGATGGGATGTTTTTTGCTTAATCTTTTTTATTTTTTCTTTTTTTTTTATTGTGGTTGCATAAACGGAAAGAAAATTTATTGTATTTTTCCTTAAAACTTTATAGAAAATTAACACAGTAATATTTCAATATCATTTCAGGTGGAAGACTTCCAATTACATGGTACCCAAACAACTACACGGAATCCATCCCAATGACATCAATGCAATTCAGGCCCGATCAAGAATTGGGCTATCCAGGCCGAACCTACAAATTCTACGACGGCCCAACAGTGTACCCCTTCGGCTACGGTCTCAGCTACACAACCTTCAACTACACGCTCAAAGCAAACCCCACCAAAATCGAGACCAAGCTCGAAAAATACCAAAAATGCCTCCAAATTTCCACCAAAAACAGTGCCACGTCACCTCAATGCCCCTCTGCCGTAATCACCACGATGCCATGCAATGAGACTATTGATTTTGAGGTTGAGGTTGCAAATATTGGCAAAGTGGATGGGAGTGATGCTGTGATCGTGTACGCTGTTCCGCCGGAGTATGTTGATGGAGCGCCTATTAAACAGGTGGTGGCTTTTGATAGGGTGTTTGTGGGGGCTGGGAAGTCGCAGGTGGTGAAGTTTTCGGTTAACGTGTGCCAGCGGTTGAGTGTGGTTGAGAAAACTGCGTATAGAGTTTTGCCCGCTGGAGCGCATAAGATTGTGATTGGAGACAGTAGTGTGAGTTTTGATGTTGATGTGGAGCTTGTTTATTAACTGAGGGAGGTTTTAGAGTTGATTCAACCACTTGTTGAATATGTTTAGGCTTTGATAAGTGTTAGGCGTTTTCTGGAAATTTATGACTTTGTTTTGTTAATTTTCTGCAAGGGAAAGGAACATGATTTTATTTATTTGGAATAATTTTTTTCGTGGTTCTGTTTACTATTTAAACACTCATTTAATTCACTCTTCAATTTCAGTATTGTTACGTTGAGATTCAGTCGTTTTCACCTTCAATCTTCCATAACCATCGATCAAGAAAATCTTCCATAAACATATTATGATACTTATTATTTGAAATTGATACGCTAATGAACTGTGTGTTCGCAAGATTAATCCAGGATATACTTCTACTGCAAAGCAAAATGCTAGACAAGAATTTCCCCCGAACAAATTACAGTTTCATAATAAAATAGAAAGCGATTGTAATATTTAAAAAAAAAAGGAATCTCTTAGAAAAATGAACTCCAGTGTTCAATACTATACCCATGAATTTTGCACATTCAGGTAGACTTCAGACATGGACTTCTTTGTGGAATTTAAGGATTCCGTCAGCTGGTATCATCTAATGATCCGAGACGATCGACGAACGCAGGAGAGAGTCTCGGAAATGATTCACAAGTCCATGGTCGCATGCCGCAGACGTGGCTTCATGCAAGGACTTGGGTGGACGTGGCTGTAGGCAAGGGATGTGGGTGTAGTTGCTTTCAAAAAGACTTGGACGTGGTTGCATTCAAGGAGTTTGTTGAATAGGTGGTCCTACACTCATGCATCTACCCAACGGTACGAGGATTATTCTCTTGTTTGGTAATCACGCATCCCTGAAGACTCGGACCACATACGCATGCGTCAAGGTCACAAACTGCACGTCACGTTTTCAGTTTTTAATTTCTTATGTTACCAGTAGACTATAAAAAGAGTAAGCTGTTGTGGGAAAAAGCAACCGGTCAAGTATTTTGTTTCCTTGTATATTTGTTGTCTTTCATAAGAGCATTTTACTTGTTAGGTGCAACAATTCATCTTCAATACGTGAGTGTGTGTGCACCTTCTTCCACTTATTACTGCTCGAAGATTCAATCGAAGGCTCAGAGTGTTGTTGCCTTTCGACTTCGGATCAACTTGGTATCAGAGCCTCGTTCTCCCTATGGATGGTGAAGACTCGCTTTGGTTAAGATAAGACCGATGAGACTCCACGACAGCTGGTTACCTTCCAAGGCGAGCACCTGACGGCCCCGACAATCGCGTCTACATCAATGTCGACTGACGAAACTCTAGCTGAAGCTAGTTTGGCCGAACAAGTGTCCAAGCTCTCCGTTAATATGGGAGTTGCTCTTGCTTGGATAAAGCAACAAGCCACAACCTCGCAACCTGAAGGCGGCAGAGAAATCAATGCCTCTGTTAAGGCGAGATCGACGTCTGACAAGATGAGGTTTGGGAGCAGTTCGAACCAACATGAGGGAGGCAGCGACGACGATGATGATGACAACCACGACACCGACGGCGATGCTAGCATGTCTTCCAAAGCCGATGGGCCTTTTAACGTTGAGGCTAAGGTCGACATACCAACGTTCGATGGCACGATCGACGCCGACAAGCTTGACTCGTGGATTGACCAACTTGAGACCTACTTTACCCTTCGAGGTTTTAGTAGTGTCCAGAAGGTCAAGTTCGCTCCACTCAAGATGACTGATCATGCCAAGATGTGGTGGAAGGCGTACGTGGCGAGCGACGCTGAAGGCATGATATAGGGCCAATTCAAGCGGATCCTCATGCAGGAGTTTTATCCAATGGGATACCTTGAAGAAAGGTGCGAACATTGGCACCGTTTGCGACAATGGCGTGAGCAATCTATCCAGGACTACACCACGAAGTTTCGGAGGCAAGTGATGGCCCTTGGCGTATCTCTTTCAGATCCACAGACGTTCAGAAAATATACGTTGGGGTTACACAAGGAGATCTGCGCTGATTTGAACTTGTTTTGGGTTCACGACCTCTCTAGCGCGAGTACAACTGCTATGGCAATCGAGAAGAAGAACAAATCCCATGGCGACAACAGCAAGGGAGAGAGTTCATCCAAACCTATGAAGAAGAAGAGTTCTAAGCAAGGTATCTCTTCCACATCTCCCTCTAAAGCTGACATTATTTGTGAGCATTGCAAAGCTAAAGGGCATACCAAAGAAAGGTGTTTCAAGCTTCATCCCGAGCTTCGTCCAAAGAAGGGGGAAAAGGATGAACATTGCAAAAGAGCGGCTACGGCTACGTCGACACCTTCAAAAGGTGAACCCGTCTGATTAAATTAGGTTGAGCAAGCGGACACGACCTCTATGCTTTGATTCGGACTAACTAACCAGTCATAGATTGACATGCGCCGGTGCTTACCAGTCACTCGCAGACTCGTGTTCCAGTCTGGCAGTCAGCGAATGTTATTTCATCAGTACATTGCCCCAAGTCAACAGTCCTAAGGACAGTTTGTTGGAAGGCCAAATCTCACTATCTTCATGCCCCCAGGGCAGCAAAAGAACATCTAGCTTCAGACCGCCCTTTGGAAGGCTTTAGATTCAGCAAACCTTGGCCTGAGACGAAAGCCGTCACAACCACCCATGACCATACCCACTAGGATGGTTTACTTCCGATGAAAACCAGCAAGTTGACAGCCGGTGTACTGTACGCTTCGCAATATCCTCCCGCTACATCGACGAGGTGCAATGTGACATCGTACCTATAGATATTTGCCAAGTAATTTTCGACAGCCCATACCTATATGACCATGACGCTCACTTTCACTGACAAGTTCAAGAATATGAGCTCACAAAAGATGGGGAGAAATTCGTCATCACCAAGGACAGCCACATTAATACCACCGAGTTAGTGACGGCTTGTCAAGCGAAGAATTCGTCATCACCAAGGACAGCCACATTAATACCACCGAGTTAGTGACGGCTTGTCAAGCGAAGCGAGTCATCAATGCATGTCAAAAATATGTATTGGTAATGATCCGCTCAGTAGCCCAAGATGTTAGCGCATTTTCTGCTCTAACCTTGTCTTGTAGGGAGCATGACGGAAAATTAACAAGCCTCCTCAAGGAATATTTTGAACTTTTTGAGGAAGTCTGTGGGCCGCCACCAAAGCGAACAGTGGAGCATGAAATTCAACTCATCTCTGATGCACCACTTCCCAACCTCAGCATGTATCGTAACTCGGTGTTGGGGAACAAAGTGATCAAGAGACAAATTAATGAGTTGCTTGAGAATGGTGTCATATAACCAAGTAGCTCTAGGGATCTCCGGTGGTGCTCGTACCTAAGAAAGATGGAGGTTGGCGTATATGCATCGACTATCGTGACATTAACAAGATCACTGTCAAGAATCAATATCCTCTCCCTCGCATCGACGACTTGCTTAACCAACTGAAGCATGCAACCATCTTCACCAAGCTGGACCTAAAATTCGGATACCACCAAGTTCGGGTTCGTGAGGAAGACACTTGGAAGACTGCATTCAAGATGTGCCAAGGTCTGTTCGAGTGGTTAGTGATGTCATTCGGACTTTGCAACGCTCCTGCAACATTTATGTGGCTCATGAATGATGTCTTGCGGCCTTTCATTGACGACTTTGTGATAGTCTACCTCGACGACCTATTGATATATAGTCGATCATAGGAAGAACACCTAATACATGTGGAGAAGGTGTTCAAAATATTGGAGCAACATCAACTATGCCTCAACAGCAAGAAGTACGAGTTTGGCAAGCAAACCTTATTATACCTCGGCTTCATGGTTGGTGGTGGTGAACTGCAAATCAACCCCGACAAGGTGAAGGCCATCAAGGAGTGGCCAAGACCTCGATCGGTGATGAAAGTTGGAAGTTTTATGGGTGCTTATCAATACCTTCATAAGTTCATCCGTCATTTTTTTTGTTTTGGCTTCTCCTTTACACGCTCTAACCAAGGCCAACCAGAAATTTGAGTGGACTCTAAAACATGAGGACACGTTTCTTTTGTTGAAGAGGAAGATAAGCAAGGCGCCAGTTCTTGCCTTGCCTAATCTTCAAAGCCCTTCGAGCTAGAGGCAGATGCATCCGGTTATACCATGGGTGTTGTTCTTATGCAAGACGATCGACCCGTGGCGTACCATTCAGAGTTGTTCCAAGGGGCTCAAAAGAACTACCCGACGTATGACAAAGAGTTGTTCGCTCTACACCAAGCAGTGAAACATTGGCATGTTTATCTCTTGGGCAAGGAAACAGTGGTACACACTGACCATCGGCCACTTCAATACTTGCAAACTCAATCTAAACTACAACAAGCATATCATATGAAATGGATGACATATCTCCAACAATTCAACTTGGTGATCAAGTATAAGAAGGGTGTCCACAACAAGCTAGCTGACATGTTTTCACGGCCTCTAGTCACGGCAATTTGTTTATCTATTTTTATGCATGTTGAACCCTCTTATCACGAGGAATATGCAAGTTGGTACTAGGAGGATCCTGATTTCCATGATGTACTAGCTGACCTTGAGACGGGAAGGCCATCGGAGTTTGCCTTACGTGATGGACTTCTTTACAAAGGCGCACTTTTGTGTGTGTCGCGTGAGGCGAACCGAGTTCAATGGATGTGTGAAACACACACTTTGAAGGTTGCTGGCCACTTCAGAGTTACGGAGATGCTACAAAATCTCCAACGACATGTCTTTTGGCCACGCATGAAGCAAGATGTGGCGCGCTCTGTGAGGGGCTGCATTCTATGCAACACTTCTAAGCCCGCGAATCGGAAGTTGGGTTTGTATACCTCCTTGCCGGTTCTATCTCATCCATAGGAAAGCATCACAATGGATTTTCTTGGAGGCCAACCGAAGACTCGACGAGGCAATGACTATCTCTTTGTGGTAGTTGATCGCTTTTCAAAAAATGGTGGTGCTCATTCCATGCAAGAAGACAATTTTCGGAGAGGAGACGGCACGACTATTCTTTCAACATGTTTTGGCACATTTTGAGCTACCGAGCTCCATTGTGTCTAGTCGTGATAGTCGTTTTCTTAGCCACTTTTGGTGTTCTCTTTGGGCGATGATGGACACGAAGTTGAAGCGGAGTACAGCCTTTCACCCTCAAACTGACGGCCAGACCGAGGTGGTCAATTGTACGGTTGTTTATCTTCTAAGAGGCTACAATTCACGTCATCCAAAAACATGGGATGAGAGCATCCCGTATTTGCAGTTCGCCTTCAATCAAACTGTACATAGTTCAACGGAGAAGCCTCATTTCGAGGTATGCTTGGGCTTTCAACTACAGAGCCCATTCGACTTGGAGTTCACGGTCATGTCCAGACCGCAAACCACCAAAGAGGAGAATGACCAAGAGAAAGCACAACGTTTTCCAGAGGGAATCCATCGTCTTCATGGTGAGGTGGAGAAGAATTTGCAAAGAGCTCAACAGAAATATAAGGCGCGGCATGACCGACACCGAGTCGAAGCAAACTTCCAGGAAGGTGATCTTGTTTGGCTCCACTTAAGCAAAGAACGACTCAAAGGTGAAGGTAAAAAAGTTGAAACCGATCTGTTATGGTCTGTTCAAAATTCTACGGAAAATCGGTGATAATGCTTGTAAGCTCGAGCTTCCTCCTTACATTGACATATATTCAGTGGTCAATGTTGAGCATCTCAAACTTTTTGAGCCATCCATGTTGGATGATGATCCTGAAGCAATATTACCATCCATGAAAGATTTGATATATCAAAGGGAAGCGGCTTTAAGTGAAGATGTGATACTAGAGAAGAAGATAACCACGACTCGACGTGATACCAAGGAGGCATTCTGAGTTGGCCAAAAGGGTCAGCGTGCAAGAGTAGCAAAGTGGTACACACGGGAGAGCGGTCAAGCTCAATTCCCGCACCTTCAGTTTTGAAAGCCACCTTTAGTTTTGAAAGCCAGCAGGAGCCGGCTCCTTTCTTTAAAAAAAGGGACCCATGATCTGAGACGATCGACGAACGCATGAGAGAGTCTCGGGAATAATTCGCAAGTCCATGGTCACATATGCCGCGGACGTGACTACACGCAAGGACTTGGATGGACGTGGTTGTATGCAAGGGATGTGGGTGTAGTTGCTTTCAAAAAGACTTGGACGTGACTGCATTCAAGGAGTTTGTTGGATAGGTGGTCCTACACACATACATCTACCCAACGGTACGAGGATTATTCTCTTGTTTGGTAATCACGCCCAACAGTACGAGGATTATTCTCTTGTTTGGTAATCACACCCAACAGTACGAGGATTATTCTCTTGTTTGGTAATTACACATACCTAAAGACTCGGACCACATACGCACGCGTCAAGGCCACAAACTGCACGTCGCGTTTTCAGTTTTTAATTTCTTATGTTGCCAGTAGACTATAAAAAGAGTGGGCTGCTGTGGGGAAAAACAGTCGGTCAAGTGTTTTGTTTCCTTGTATTTTTGTTGTCTTTCATAAGAGTATTTTATTTGCTAGGTGCAACAATTCCTCTTCTTCCTCTTCAATACGTGAGCGTGTGCGCGCCTTTTTCCACTTGTTACTGCTTGAAGATTCGATCAAAGGCTCGGAGTGCTGTTTCGACTTCGGATCATCTTAACAAATAAACAGCGCATTCTCAAAAACTAGTTCATCCTGCTTGATAAAACAGACACCTACACAACTTACTATAGATTGTGAAGCTTCATAACACTTGAAAGACCTTGTACGGTCTGACAGATAACATATTACTCGAGCAAAGACTACAAATTAAAACATATATAGTCCAGACAAATTAACCCATAAAGAGGAGCACAACAGGCATGAAAACGATGACGAGGATTTGCATTTAAAAAATGACATATATTACACAGCTTATGTATATGTGATTCTTAACCGGCTATGCACGGGGAACTCCCGCATCATTTGACAATACAGGGGGAAAAATGAGGCAAAAAATGAAATAAGACAGATTGACAACATCAAAGGAAAAATACGACAAACAATGCGTGGACCTCATTCTTTACACCATCGAAGCCTCAGCAGAACAAGTACTTTGAGTTGGTATCAATGCCAACATTTGGTTTTTGATGATGCCCATACATGTTTCTATCTCCCTGTAAACTGGCAAGTTTTGAGGACAACTAGGCTGCAAGCTTGTAACAGCAGAATCAAGAACCTGTGCAACTTCAGCTGGTGGGTATTGTCTTTCCGCACAGTTCTGCATTGTAAGAAAGGATATAGCTTTTATCATTATTATATCAAAGTCATATGTTGATCTTCTCCCCATAAAATATGATTTTTAACCCACGGCGGATAATAAATGCATATCTTAGTGCAATTAGTATTAAATGAGCATTTAGTAATCATAAAAGGAATCTAAATGCATCCAAGATCAAGATGAAAAACAAAAATTATCAGAAAAGAACATAATATAAAAAGCAAGGACATGTTTGCAAAGGATCTGATACGCAACTGAGTACCCAAGAAGTGTTCTTGTCCGATACATATCCGACACGGATCAGCCCATGCCACACTGATTTTAAGTGAAAAAACTCATTAACAAAATATGATAGCTATTTACATGCTATCCAGTATTGTGAGCAGCAACTGGCATGGAACTTTCCAAGACATCAGGAGGTCGGTAAGTTGATTGATTATATGCAATACTAGGTACACAAAATATGCCTAACCTACAACCAATATCCACAGGTGACAGCGCCTTAAATTGTGAATGCGAAAACTGTCAGTAACATGTTAAGTACAGCATATTATCTACTGGGTTCATAACAGACGTATGGAAATAGCAACACTAGGAAATCTCCAACCATTACACATTTGCATGCATTTACATAGGAAACAGAGGCAGTAAAACAATTTTCCACTTTACCTGTATCATAAACAGTGTCGCCACACAGTTGGATATCATATCTGCTGGAAGTTGCTGTTCGTTTCCATCATTTGATATATTGGGTTTTGGACTAAAAGTATGACCAGCAGCTCCCTCTAACTTGCATGAAGTCGGGCGGTCCTGATATGCTGAATTCTCATGTGCTGGCTCAGAAGGAATATACCTCGAGTTGGAATTCCTACTGGGAAGACCTAATGCCTCCCCAATTCTAATAAAAGCATCTTCTCCTTCTTTCAAGCCACGTGTTGCCTGTCATGTACGGACAACATTAAAGAAAATATCAGATAACCTATCATATGTAATAAGATGCTCAAGCCAGGAAATCTTGAAAACAACATTAATTGGAGATCCTGGATGTGCTAAGATGGTAGAATAATGCCAAAGCAAGGATACTGAACTTTAAGTGTTAAACCAGGATGAGTAGAACAAAAGTGGACTTATGATACCCCAAGATTTAGTCACACGTCAGATATTGATTGAGTGATTGAATAGTTTATAATGTAAGTCCAAGGAGTCAAGTGCAACATTGACTAGTCAATTTAGTAGCGGATTGAGCCAAACTATGTGCTATGCTCAATGGATCCTATGGCTTACATCGCGCTAACAAGCTCACAGGCCTAGGGCAAGACAGGACTTAAAGGTTAAGATATTAGGGGTTTCAAAAAACACCAAATACAGTAATAGTGTAACAAAGAAAGAAGGTTATACTGATTTTAAAGAAGAGGAAGGATAATAAGCTAAATGGACGAGGATTCATGCAGCTAACCTCAAATGATCGGGATAACAGGATTCATTTAGCCAATTCAAAAGATTGGAATAAAGGCTTGTTATCATTGATGGAATCATTGACAAAAGTGGTTATGCTTTTTTGTTGCAGTTGAAGATACTTGAACTGTAATATATACCTGCACAGCCACATCAACCATAGACCTAGCTTTTTGCCTTGAACTTTGGACAATTTCTAGTACATCAGATCCTGAATCCTGAGAGAGAAGCAGAGGATTGAAAGAGCCTTGATGTGCAACAGGAATGGCAGAACCATCAATAGACTTTTGCCATGGAGGTGTGGAATTTCCAGGATAAGTGTTACGTTGCCTCATGTAGAGCAGAGCAGATGCAACCTAAATAAAGCAGATGGTTAACATCTTCATAGCCCTATTTATAATGGAAGCAATTGAAACCTGCAAATGACAACTTGGAGATGAAAGTGATACTCAAAATGAAAAATCTAGATGAATTTTACCTGATCATTGGCATCCCTTAGCTGTAGAAGCACTACTGCATACTGCTTCCTGAAATTCTCCAAATCAGTAATTGTGCTACTACCTTTCTGGCTTCCAGATACTTCTTCATTCATATGTCTCAACTCTATCAGCAGTGCTTCCTATAAATTCCAACAAAAAGAAATGAATAAGATTCTATCCACCGCATAATCTGACATGGAGTTTAAGCCTAGAAAAATCCAATATATACTAGAAAATTTTAACTGAATGCAGATTCATACATAATAACATATATTACAAGACATTGACAAGAACATAGCCCCAGGTGAAGAATGCAAATTTAGAATCACCTGGATGGCGGATGCCATTCAGAAACTATACAGTTTATATGTCAAAAGAGTAAGGTGGGGGGCAAATTCAAAGAACATTAAAAGTGGCTTTGGAGTTGTGATTCAGAGTATGAAGGTGGTTGTATTGAAATTTTATTTTGTGGTTGGTTTTCTTGGTTGCTGGCAACTCCGTCAGTGCTACGTTTATTGGCAGCACTGCCTGTCCCAAGCCAGGATAAAAGAGGATGGTTATGTTAGGTAGCCGACATAAGATTCTATCCACCGCATAATCTGACATGGAGTTTAAGCCTAGAAAAATCCAATATATACTAGAAAATTTTAACTGAATGCAGATTCATACATAATAACATATATTACAAGACATTGACAAGAACATAGCCCCAGGTGAAGAATGCAAATTTAGAATCACCTGGATGGCGGATGCCATTCAGAAACTATACAGTTTATATGTCAAAAGAGTAAGGTGGGGGGCAAATTCAAAGAACATTAAAAGTGGCTTTGGAGTTGTGATTCAGAGTATGAAGGTGGTTGTATTGAAATTTTATTTTGTGGTTGGTTTTCTTGGTTGCTGGCAACTCCGTCAGTGCTACGTTTATTGGCAGCACTGCCTGTCCCAAGCCAGGATAAAAGAGGATGGTTATGTTAGGTAGCCGACAGCCAACGTAAAACATAGTCGGATCCACATGAAAAATGAATGCTATTATGTACTCGTTAGGACGTCCCCATCACGACGCGTTGCATCGATGTTACCCCGATGCAATGATAAGTAAGCAAGGGTGGTTTGCTAGGACGTCCCCTCGATGTCATCGCGGTGTAATGACAAGTAAGTAAGGGTGTTCTAAGAATCTACAATCCTCTGATAGGTTACCTAATAGTATTAGGCATAGACGAAAACGGTCTAAGAAGGAAAATGGTAGGAGACCAGTACAAGCAAATACACTTCTTAGAAAAAGGGGCAAACACTTAATAACCTTTAAATATAATTTTAATTATAGTCAAATAAGACTTTTTCTAACTAGAATGGCGGATAGATTAATATGCAAAGATTGTATAGTTATACCAGGAGTTTAAGTATACAACATAGATTGATGATCTTAGACATATCTATTAAGTGGAGTAGAAAAACTAACGTGAACAAGAGACTAACAGCTAAGGGGTGGAATTTAAAATGAGAGAATTTAATACATTTTAAAGATAAGATAATAAAATGTAAAACCCCAAAAATTTGAATATTATGTGAAAAATAATAATAATAATGTTATATGGTGAAAATATAACATATTTTGATGTTTGAGTATGATAGGAATTGATTTGAGATCAATTCAATGTATATTTGTGAATATGAGTGCAAATGCACAAAACATGCACGAAGAGAAATCTGAAAAAAATGATCAGTTAAGAGTTTATATATTTTACACACTGATGCGGTTTGAATCTCGAAAAACTCAAAACACCAAGTTGTAGGTCTCTTCAATATCTTTCCAACAAATCTTAAATCACCTCATTCCGAGGTCGGATAAGAATGTTAGACCAAAATACCGAAGATTATTTTTCTAGTCAGACTAGATTTCCTGGTTCGGATCAAACAGGTTTATTTCGGATTTGCATATATATATACATGTGTTTTTACGAAAATTATCATCTTTTCATCAGAAATTCAAACCCTAACAGCCCCTCTTCCTCTCTCTCTCAAACCCTAGCCCTAAAGTTGAGATTTTGGGAGCGTCTTGTGAGGCGAGAAGCGAGGAAAATTCGAGATCTACAACGTTTGGCGACGAGGAGTCGATTCACATCAGTTTCAGAGGCTTGCACACGTGATAAGGCAAGATCATATGTATCCAAACTCATCCCCATAGTATTTAATAATTATAAAAGTGTTTAATCAATATTTTCATGCTTAAGGCTTAACCTAATATGATAAAGATGAGATTTTTGATGATAAATCTTAACCCAATGCTAGATCATTAGCTTTTCCTAATTGTTTATGATAGTAATGTGATCATGATTATTAGGGGTGATTAAATTTTTTTAACTTGATAATTATGTTTAACTCGTGTGTTAACCCTAATTCGTTGTCTAATTGAATTATAAAGAGGTTTAGTTTTTGTTTTCATCATAGATTTTAGAAAACGACTGCACGTGTATAACATTTAACTGAAAATTTAAGATATCATACAAACTCCAAACTGAACATAACCAGTGTTAAATGAATGCTATGTGAACCTATTTTCCAAGAGAAAAATGGAGAAACTTGGTGCCAAGTTGCTCTAAACAACTTGGCAGTGATGTGGCCTAATCTTGTCCCTACATCTACATTGGAGTTGATGAAGGGTGGTTGAGACTCTATCTTCGAGGTGTAATGTAGGGGCAAGATTAGGCCACATCACTACCAAGTTGCTTTAAGCAACTTGGTACCAAGGTTCTCCATTTTACTCATTTTCCAAAACGGAAAACCATTCTAAGAAAGAGTTTTTATAGAGAAAGATATACTCAATTTACTAATGACATATTCTCCAGAAAATTGATGCACGTGTGTAACCTTTAACTAAAAATTTGAGATATCATATAAACTCCAAACTGAACCAAATCAGTGTCAAATGATAGCTATGTGGATCTAGTTTTCAAAACAGAAAACTATTCTTAAAAAGAGTCTGTCTAGAGAAAGATATGCTCAATTTACTAATGATATGTTCTACAAAAAACTACAGATATGCTGATTTAAAATAATTGATATATTACGTTAAAGTTTCTTTGAGTTTTCATGTTAAGTAATCATGTTTAAACCCTAGGTTTGTGATACCTAAGTAAGATAAATATGTTTAAATAAATTTTACCTTTGTTCATAAGTAGTTTTATCCATGTGTTGATAATCACTTTGTTTGCATATGAGATAATTGAAGAAATTATTTAATTAAGATGTTAAACCCTAATTTGGAAGATATAATAATTTAATTTAATGATTTAGATAATTCATGTTGCATATGCCAAGTATAAAATACCGTTTTAACGTCATGATATGCACAATTAACATAAGTATTATTTGTGCACAAAAGAATGTGTCTTGTTAGAGTAGTCAACTACTAAGCTTAGTAGTCGGCTACTCGTGCCCAGTTGAGTATAACAGAAACTGTGTTTGCAAAGTAGTCGACTAATGTTCTTAATAGTCGACTACTGATACTGATATATGTTATCACAGAGTCTGGATGGACTCAGTGTAGTCGACTACTAAGGTTGTTGCCTGAATTTTTGTTTTGCATCTGTTTGAGATATGTTTGCGGGTTGCAAGCCACAGTTCTTTATACGTAAATTCACGAAGTGTAGTAGCACACACGCATGGGTATGCTGAAAGAAATTATAATGGGTTTTGACCCGATTACTTTGAGAAAGAGTTTAGTACATATTACACACACCTTCTGGATATCGTTGATGAGCTCAGTTCAGTACTACGGGGGTAGTGCGTCGATATTCCATTTATACAGGCCATTGAATCGGGTTTGGATGCTTTATCTAGCAGTCCGTTCGTATGAGGGTGCGATGAGGCTTGTGAGTCATACTTCTAGAATGCCTACTTGGAAGTCCGTCCCGCACTCGTGTTACGTACAGAAATGCAATGAGACTAATGAGTCGTGTACATTGTTAGGATACCGATCGGATAGTCCGTCCCGCATGATGATGCGATGAATCAAAATCTTGTACGAAGTTACATTGAGATAGTTAAATGATAGTCCGAGTCATTGGCGGATGTCAGTTATGTTTTTGACTCACTGCTGAAATATATGACCCAAAGTACTTTGCATTTGAGAGTACACGGGATTTGTACCGGTATTCATTCTATCTTTTCAGTAACAATGGAAGATATTATGAATACGATATGTTGATGTCTTTACTTTTTTTATTGTTTTTCTTTATTTTTTTAGTTAGGATCAATAATTAGCGATTCACAATTTGAGACATATGGTAAATACATGAGGGTTTTCTTGTTTGGATTATTTCGCTCGACGTCCAGTCTCGTGTTGTAGATTTCTAATTGTTGATTTTATTTCGATTGTTTATCTCTAGTTCGGTGTTAATGTTTAAGTGTATACAATTCGGGACATATGGTATATATATGAGGGTTTTCTTGTTTGGATTATTTCGCTCGACGTACTACGTCTCATATTATAGGTGTCTAAATATTAATTTCATTAGATACAGGAGAAAATGATCTAGGTAGACTATGCTTAATAGATAGAGCATCCACTCCATCTAGCAGCCCTTCCCCTGAGGGCAAATAAAGATAATCTTGCTATAGCGTTATGACGCTCTTTTGGTTCTTTTTCTTCTAATATTCTTTCAGATAATTCGGAGTACCGAAGAGTCGCAGGATGACAGAGTTCTTGCATAGTCGCCGTCACATGAGATTTATTAGAAGTTCCACCGTAATTTTATATTTTTGTTCAGACCTTAGAGTTTATTTCATAGTGTAAAGACAGTGTCTTAGTACGATTTTCAGTTGTTTCTTGTCGAGACATATTTATTCATTTTGGATATCAGATGTATTCCAAGTTGTTCATTAAGACATGATTTATTTATAAGATACTTCTTTCTATATCATGTCTATTGTAGTTATTTTCTTTCTTTTGTATGTTTTGTATCTGCATTTTATTTTGATTCTACTAGAGGATATTACTGTGATTGATAAAACTTGTTGCACAATGTGGATGCATGACAGGTTTGACATCTCTGGATTCATCTTGGACTGCAGCTATGTGTGAAAACAGGGACGTCACATGAAAGAAGATATATAGAACATAGATAATGAGACTAATATTATGTAGATTAGCATGTCTTCTTATATTAGAAAAGTGACTAAAGATATACTAGAAAAATCTAAAGATTGTAGATTAAACAGTAATGAGAGCGGGTGGTGGAATGAGAGTGCAAAAGATTATTGGAGAAGAAAATTTTATATAAAGAGTGGCCAGAGTGTAATAGGGAAAACTTAAAAAAATATAAACTAGTAAGGAAACACAAGGCTTATGAAATTTTTTATAAGAAGTTAGAATCTAAGGATGGAGAGAAAGATATATATAAGCTTACTAAGATTAGAGAAAAAAAGAGAAGAGATTTGGGCAATGTTATGCGTATTAAAAGTGAGGATCAAAGAGTTCTACTAACTGACGGGGAAATAAAAGAGAGGTGGAGGAGTTACTTTTATCGATTGTTTAATGATAACTAACAAGCGAGCAAAATAGAAATTTTGACCATATAGTGAATGATAGAAACTTTAGATATTATCGAAAAATTAGAATTAGCGAGGTTAAAGATGCTCTAAAAAAATAAAAAGTGGAAGAGTCAAACCACCGGACGATGTTCCTATTCAAGTTTGGAAATGGCTTGGAGATATAGGCTTAGGATGGTTAACTAAACTATTTAATAAGATTATCGAGACGAAAAGAATGTCAGATGAGTGGAGGATTTTTACTTTGATATCGATGTATAAGAATAAAGGGGATATACAAAGTTGTTCAAATTATCGAGATATAAAACTCATGAGTCATACTATGAAACTTTGGGATAGGGTAATTGAGCAAAAACTAAGAAAAAAGATAAATATATCTAAAAATAAATTTGATTTTATGCCTAAGAGGTTAACTATAAAATCTATACATATTTTGAGACGGTTGATGAGATATAGAGAGAATAAAAAGGATCTACATATGATTTTTATCAATCTAGAAAAAACTTATAATAGAGTGCCTAGAGAAGTAATGTGGTGGATGTTAGAAAAGAAACATGAATCTAGTATATATATTGATGTGGTTAAAGATGTCTAATAGAGAAACAACTAGAGGAAGAACTAATGAATGAGAGACTAAACCATTTTCTATTACCATAGATTTACACCAAGGGCTTGTTTGGTTGATTTTCTAAAATCAAAGGAAAAAAAATAGGATAAGGAAACTATTAAAAGTTGATCCCATCCATTTCCTCAAAAAAATCATGAAATGGTTTTCTTAAAAATGAGTCACATCATCCAATATTATTGTGACAACTCATCTCATCTCATCTCTTTTCTTAGTTTTAAGAAGTGAACTAAACACAAGAAAAGAACAAATTATAGAAACTATGTTTCTTATAATGGATTTCTTTATTTTTTTTAGCCAACCAAACAGCCCACAAACGTCAGCTTTAAGTCCTTATCTTTTTACATTAGTTATGGACCAACTTACTAAGCACATTCAAGATAAAATTCTATAGTGTATGTTATTTTCCGATGATATAGTATTAGTTGATGAATCTAGAAGAGGTATTATTTCTAAAGTAGAAAGATGGAGACAAACTCTTGAATCTAAAGATTTTAGAATTAGTAGAACAAAAACAGAATATAAAGTGTATTTTTAGTAAAACTATGAAAGAAAGAGAGCATATGGTACATATTGATGACCAAGAAATATCTAAAATTAATCATTTTTTGCTATTTAGAATCAATCATTTAGCATGATGATGAGATAGATGATGTTGTGCATTGACTCAAATCGGGATGGTTAACATGAAAGAGGGCTTTAAAAGTCTTATGTGATCGTAGAATACCAATAAAACTAAAGGAAAAATTATATAGGACGGTTACAAGACCAACTATGATTTATGGATCAGAGTGTTGGGCAATTAAAAACATGTTCAAAAATTAAATATAACAGAAATGAGAATGTTGTGATGGTCCTGTGGATATACATTAAAAGATAAGATAAAAAATGAGTGTATCCGTAATAAATTAGAGATTGCGCCCATTGAGATAAAATAAGAGAGAATACATTAAGATGGTTTGATCATGTACAACGGAGATATCTTAGTACACCGATTAGGAAAAGCGATAATGGTAGAGTTAATGAAGCTAGAAGATCTAGAAATAGACCTAGAATGGCTTGGTTAGAAGGAATTAAGAATGATATGATTAAGATTAGTTTAACGGAGGAGATGATCCGTAACAAAATGGAATGAAAAAATAGGATTCATGTAACCAACCCCCAACAGTTGGAATAAAGGATTTGTGGTTGTGGTTGTAGTTGTTTTCTTGGTTGTTGGCATTGGTGTTGATATATCATTCTGAGATGTGCACCATTGTAGTGGAAATTAAATTCTCAAAGTATGCATTAATAGTAACCAATGGTGACCTATCTTCTATACAATCTACAACACCATTCATCTTTATCTACAAATCCAAAAGAACATAAAATGAGACATCTAGAAGTTTGAAAACTTTTAACCCATGCATAAAATGATGTTTATCCTATGACTGAGATAACCTTTTTTGCAATAAATTTAAACACGAAGAAAGTTTTGATACTACCATGTCTCTCGTACCTAGAGTAATTTTGATATGATGTAAACGAACAAGTATTAATCATCCATCATTTGGCTCATCACAATCTTTTCACGGTAGTTTTACTATTGAGTTGTATAGGATAAGTACAAGTTCTAACCTTTCTGGCTTTGTCCTAGTATAGAAGAAAAGTTTCAAATGACTTGAAGTCATTACATTATACTAGACAATATTATGATTTTTTCCACTAATTCAAATAAATCATTTTATATAAGGATGAGTAGAATTTTAGTGTAAGTTAGGAATATCAAGTTCTACCCAGTTCCTTTTGTCAAGCTGTTTCAGAAAATAATTTAAAAAATTAACAGTTTTACAACAATACAACTAAAGAGACAAATAGAAACATGGGCTACAAGTCATGAAACGTCAAACTTCTTCATTATAAGGTCCCTTTAGTTGTATTGTCAGAGGACAGGTAGTTTTTGGACTAATTGATGCATGGATAATCTTTAATGGTTGCTTTAGAAATTGTGAAAGTAATAATATAAGCAAGGCCAAAGATGTCCTCAGCTAGGATCGAGCTTATCAAACACAAGTAGGCGTGCCCACCAAGCTCAAGGTGCTCATTAGTTTTCAAATAGGGTTATAGGATGTATAGTACAGCTCAACTCAAACAGTCAAACTCATGCTGAACTCACCTCCATAAAAATAAAGCAAACCAAACTTGAACAAGTCACATTCTAGGGATTTTTCATTGCTACTCGGATGGCCCATAACACAAACATATGAAGGGCATTCAAATTTTTATATTAGATGTGTGTTTCACACATTATTTATGCTTATGATGTAGGCAGATTACTGCTGCAATGTAGCACTCGAATTGCTACTTAATTATCAATATAATAGTCTCTAACTTGATTATCAATGTGATAAACATTACTCAAGCAAAGCTCAACAATTTTATGGGAATACAGTAGAAATCATTAAAGCTCTCTAAAATACTGGCATCAAACTGGATAAAGTTCGAATCAAGAGCCAAGCCTGTATACCAATGGTAAATTGTGCTTCGTGGCAAAGAACACCTGGAAATTATCTGGTGACTACAATAACTTCTTTAGATTATTATCATTTCCATTGAGAACAAAAAATAAATACTTTCAAACATCAGGAACTCCACAACAGAGAGAGGGGTATCAATTATACTAAAATGCCCCGAAAATGCTCGGCCAATCAACCATATGCCTCTTATGAAAGAAACGATAAAGCAACATGCACAAGATTAGTATAGATAAGCATTACCTTTTTATCAAGAGCACGTGCCAACTCAGCAAGGGCTTTAATATCAGCTTCCCGTGCTTGTATTTGTGCCAATGTACAAGGTTGATTATACATTGCCTGTTTTGCAGCAACAACAACTTCATTAACAGCAGCCTTAGCCTGTACAATGGCGTCGATTGTATCTCCCTGTCAAAGATGTCTTTTAAGCTAAAAAAAGATAATTCTTCGAAGAAGATGATATAAGAGAAAACTAAATAACCTTTGCCTGCTTCATCAAGGTATTCATTGGATAATTAGGAGAAGAAATATAAGATGACCCATCAGCAATCTCCAAACTCTCATTTGGAGGAGATTTTGTCGAGAGTCCAATTTTCCAATCTTTCGGTTGACCTTCTAGCTTGATATCTGTCAAGCTGTCACAAAATTTGTAGATTCCAGCATTCTGACTTTTCAAGGCTTCAGGCATATTTTCAAATGGGTTTAGAGGCATGCAGTCAATGTCCTAGTAAAAAATAAGCAGATTTTTGCTTAGTAATGAGTCCATAGACACCAACACTAAAGTATTAAGAAACTTTAAATAATTTCTTGCAAAGCAGTAATAATCATTTGTCAGACAACCTTTGATTCTTCAGTATATCAAATGATTCTAACATGTTATTGTTGTCAACTTGATATTGACTGGCAAAACATTTGGTATATAACCAACTAATACAACCGTCAGACAACTGCAAAGTCGAGTAGTGCCATCTATCTTATGAAACCTGGCACCAGCCTCCAAAACTAGATAAATATAGGAAGCAACTGAAAGTATGTACTTATTGCTTCAAATTGATGATATCCTGCAACGCTAAAATATAATTATGCAGAACTTATTTAAGCAAGTTAATCTGTTTCTGAAAGCTCACATAAATGATGGATGATGTCATAATAAAAAACATCATGAGAATCAATTAGGCATCATATAAGACAAGTTCACATGGATTGTAAGATAAAACATGATATTCATGCAAGACTAGCTCATCATATAGAACCAGAAAAACATACTCTAGCTACAGTTGTCACGTTTAGGAATCTATATCCTCATGTTGGAAGATCAACTTCACATTCAATATATATCCTGTTATTTAGTGGTAAGCACAGAAGCCAAAGTTACAATACAAGATGCTGCTTATTACCATTATTCAATATATACCCTGTTATTTAGTGGTAAGCACAGAAGCCAAAGTTACAATACAAGATGCTGCTTATTACCATTAGGAAAATTTGCCTCACATATTTTGGGAAGCAACCCAATCATATGTTGAGATTCAAATATGACATGATCTGATACTGCTGCCTGACCTGTATGTTTGGTTGTTATTGATATACAAAGAAAAGCTGACTAAGTGAAACGAGTACACCACTATCACAACCATTTACTTTAATCAAACATATCTATATGGAATCAGTGAAATGCATACGACTAGCTCTTAAACTGAAAAATAGAACTGGAAGCAAAAAAAAAAATTGCAATGTTGGGGAAAACTTAGATTACCATGACAAATTCAACACCCAGTTCAGGCCGATCAAATTGTACCCTGCAGCGGTTTCGGTCGACAGTTAGAACACTCCCATCATGGATTTCTCTTGTTTTAGGATGACATGCACTAACACGCTGCCCAACTGATAAAGGACGGGCCAGATCTGTGGGGAGACCTTCTTTAACACCAGCTCGAAGTTCAGTATAATGTGTCCTAACCGATTCACGATACTGTTCAAGTTTCTCCCGTTCTTCCTGTAAAAACTTGCGGGACAATCGACGTGGCTTGCCAAGAGAGCTGCATCAATAAGAAAAACACCATTAGGTATAAGATTAATCGTACAAAAAATCCTTTCATTAAAATCAGTACCTCCGTATAACACCCCACTCGACACGAGTAAGCCTTGGTACATGCCCCAATTTTACATGATTTAGATACTCCACAAACTCAGTTTTAGCAAACCATGGGTAATCAATTGCACTGTAAAACCACTCAAAAACACACCATCTGCGCAGCAGACGAGATGATAGACCATGCAAAAGTCTTTCCTGCGTTGTGTGAAAAATGGAAATGATAAGAGATACAATGTCATATATTATTGTACTAATAGAGAAAGGAGAAAAGATAACCTTAGAATCAAGCATCCTGTTATTAACTCGAAGTGAATGGCTATCAGAATGATCTTCTCCAGTAATCTCACTGGGTTTTGATTCCTTTCCCGCCAAAGCTTTCTGCAGCTCCAGTTTCCGCCGACTCCTAACTTTTGTTGGTAAACTAACTTGGTTTGTTGTAGAAATTTGCATGTTTGGTTCATTTAAATCCGACACACCTCTGGCTAGGTCAGTACTACCTGAAGAAAGACGATCCTGTGATTTGGAAGATTTTCCTTGTTTCACCATTGAAGTACCTTGGTTGAAACGCTTAAGTTTATTTGACCTCCTACCCTCCTCAACAGCGGCCTGCATGAAAGTAAAAAAGGAGAATGATGAACAAACTGAATATTCATAACAAATTAAGTTTTACATAACATAGAAAAGGGTACAAGATACTAAACAGGAAGATAGTATTTAATTCAATGTCATAACAAACTGAGCTGCGCAGTTATTGATGTAGTGCAACATGTTGAAAAATAAATGCTCAATGGCATAAATTGACACGTCCTTTAACAAGTAATGGGACTTGAAAACCAACGTTAGACAACCTGCCATATGCATACCGTAAGTTCGAGCGCATGAGGGGCATGCACGCAAGCCAAGGACAAAAATCCAGGAAATACAGCCCAGTCAAACAACACAGTAGGGAATCTGAACGAAATATGAAGAATAATACCTCAATCTTCTGAGTTTCACTTTTCTGGGAAGCACTCTCAAATTCAGTTTTCGAAACCTGTGACAATAAAAGAGCCAATGAAATGAATGCCACTGTTTCCATGTGCAACCATGTAGCAGTTCTCCTGCAAGTAAAAGAAGAGACTTAGGCACAAGGATGCTCACTTTTCCAGTCAATGGTTTTCGTTTTCTCTTCTGAAACTTATTATTAGACGTGCCAGCTTGCTGGTTTATTTCAGTAGACATAACTGCATCAGGGACAATCCCTTTCGCATGTTTAGCACTTTTTCGGGTAACAGCGTCGACCTCAACCACAGTTGAACGTGCTCTGACCTTTCTTTCTGAAACTTTAGACTTATCGCTAACATGGGTTGCTGACATTGATTCAGGCACAATAGACTTCTCATCACAATCAATATTTCTCTTTTCATCTTTAACTTGGATAGAAGACTCTGGATTTGCAGGTGAACAGGAAAAAACATCAAATAAATAACTAAATAAAATTATGAGATTACTCCCTATAAGCAGAAAGTGAAATTTGTTTTCCCGCACGTAATACAGTAAAAGTTAATCTCTACAATAAGAAAATGATAATAAATATTCCAACTTTAGTTTAGTCACTGATCATGTTAAATAAAATTAATACTGCAACTATCAAACTGATCAGGCTAGTTTGCCTGCAAATCCTCCAAAATGATATTGGTCGCGTCATAGTTACTTGTAATGGCGCAAAATAAGTTAGACAACAGGTTCTGGTTTCAAAATTGGTACACGCCATTCAGAAAACATTAAATGATAAAGATTCTTCCAATACACAACACATATTCTTTAATGAGCATAACTGTGATCAGCCAGAGGTTACTTAATAAAAAGCAACCCAATGAGATATAAAAAAAAATAAGAGAAGCGGGTTGCAAATTGATTTGAAGAACTTGATACAGTTATGAGGATTAACAGCGAACATGCAAAAAAAAATTGTCAATAAACATACTTCCATGG
This sequence comes from Asparagus officinalis, assembly GCF_001876935.1. Taxonomy (NCBI): domain Eukaryota; kingdom Viridiplantae; phylum Streptophyta; class Magnoliopsida; order Asparagales; family Asparagaceae; genus Asparagus; species Asparagus officinalis. The sequence goes on from NC_033796.1 coordinate 22,283,318, forward strand.
TACAGTATTGTAGACTCAAAACTGAAACATGACGTGTCATGTTGATATCATCCCTATATACTATGGTAAGACAAATTTTCTTACATTGTCAAGAAGATGAGAAATTGACCAGTGGTATTGAATTTAGAAAGGTGGACACATACTGTGACCCAATTAGCAGCAATATAACGCGACAGATGCATAAGCAAAGGACAAAAAACTATAAAAAAGTGACCTGTACGTGTTATAAACTTTTTAACTTCTATCAGTAAAAATAGTTCTTTTCTCACATGCAAATTAACAAGAAATTGAGAGAGAAAATTAGACTTTTAAGCCAACACGAAAGGATTTTATAAAAATACAATTATCCTGCACTCAATTGCTGATGACATGTGCTCACCAAATCCCTCGTTAATGTTTTTTCTCAATCACCATATCTAGAAGCCTTTTCTTCTAACAATAGAAAGCCTTCTCCAGTTAGACGTATTCGTGCACAGTCACTACTATATTAAATAAGATAGTACTAATGTTAGTATTGTTAATCAATTAACTATGATGGGCTGATAGTACTGATGATACTGTAGTTAGTTAACTTAGTTGTGATGTCTTTTTCATAAAATGTGGAAAACATTTCCTGTCACCAAAATCATTGTGTCCGACACAGGTAGAACACAACACCGATGTCCTTCCATTCTAACACATACAGTGCTTCACCTCAAAATTAGGAGTGAAATGCTCGAAAAAACTGTATAGGTCACTTCTGCGTGCAAATAACAAACCAGCACATTTATTTTGTTTAGGTTAAAATTATATGTAACCCGGTCCTCATGCCTATATAATTAAATAGCTGCATAGCACCTAGTGTCCGTGTCCAAGTACTCATGTTCATGTCTACAAACCAGATCTTTTTTCCAGTCAAGAAATATTACAGTTGGAAATCCATATATCTTATGATCCAATATTCTCTTGACTTTTCTTTTCTTTTTTCTTTTTCTTTTTTCTTTTTTGCACGCCTTTTTGAGAAGATGTTCTCCAACATTCAAGGTAGCCAACTATAACATATCTTACTACAATATTTTGTAATCATTTGTATGTGACCTAAACTAAATAACCTTGTAGATCTCAAACTAACTGCTCACAGAAACAAATTCCATAAAACACAAAAGAAGACGTATCTTGTCTGCTTGAAATGAGGTGGGTAATCAATTCAATCAGGTATAAGTGCAAGATAACATACTCTCCCAATATAAACAACAACGTGGTAAATAAGTTACTCATTTAAGATGCACAAGAACATCCTGGAAGCAACAATTTCATGTGGATAAAGAACAATATATCAAGTTAACTATGAGCATAACACGAATTAATCTTTTTATGATACTGTTGTTCTTATTTCTTAACATGAACAAAAGAAGCAAAAAAAGATAGAATCCCTTGTTCATGTTAATAACATAATAAAGCTAAAGATTCAAGTAGGATTTATTTACTGTTCTAGCAGCGGTCATACCATATGAGACCTACAAATTATTAAATTTTTTTCTTAAAACAAGAAACTGACCAGAGTCAACAGTAGAAGAGGGCAATAGAATATGAAAAGACAAATCCGCCAGCGTCTGGAGAGCGTCAAAAGCAGTGCTTTCATCTACAAAGGCAGGTATTAGAACGAGTAAGCATGAAAATAAACATCGCACATAACTTTGCGAGATCACGCACAATTAGAGATAGAATGCCAATCTTAAAAGCAAGCATAACAATATATTATGAAAGACTCAAACATAACAAGGACTCCGAAAATAGCAACTAAAAAGAATATGCAACTCCCTATTCATAAATGCACAGTATCATAAGAAATAAAAAAAAGTAAAATTGCAAGGTCACAACTGATTGGTATTTTCAACTAAAAAGCTTTCCCACTCTAATAATACTACTCTCCGCAATCTCTTACCATTGTTGAAGGATATAAACTAATATATTCTAGCACTGCAATTAGAACCAATTCAAGTGCTTAATTGGAAGACAACCATATGACAGAATGTATCAGCACAACCATGTTGACCAAGGAAAATCACTTAATATGAAGCATTTTTCCATATTAGTTTTTGTACAAACTCAATAACAATGAAAAGGAACCTAATTCCAAGTGGAAGACTACAGTTATGATAGAATAAAGGGAAAAATGCTTCCAGCCCCCAAAAGACAAAAAAAACGTGTTTCTCATCCCCAAGACTTTGTCAACGGGTGTTTTGCCCCCAAAAATAAAGATTTTATTCTCTGAGACCCCAAAACACAAAATCCAAGAGATTAAAATATGTGAAGACCATAATACCCTTCTCCCTCTCTTTCTCTCTCTTTATCATGATGTACTGAGATGATAGTTGAAATGATTGATGAGAATTATTTTATTATTTTTATTATTTTCGATGTTTGTATTGGGAGATTGTTAAAGTTACGGGTTAATTGTTAATGTTACGAGTTAATTGTTAAGGTTACGGGTCAATTATTAAGGTTATGGATCATCTCTCTCTTTATCATGATGTTACTGTGATGATATTGAAATGATTGAAGAGTATTATTATTTTATTATTTTCGTTTTTTATTATTTTTGTATTTTTAGAATATTCGTTGTTAAGGATAATGATTGGTTATAAAGGTTATGCATTGATTGTTAAGGTTACGGGTTGGTTGTTAAGGTTATGGGTTTGTTGTGTATGTTACGAGTTTGTTGTTAAGCTTACGGGTTTAATTGTTAATGTTACGGGTTTAATTGTTAATTGTTAAGGATAATGGTTGGTTGTAAAGGTTATGTATTGGTTGTGAAGGTTACGGGTTGGTTGGTTGTAAAGGTTATGAATTGGTTGTGAAGGTTACGGGTTGGTTGTTAAGGTTACGGGTTGGTTGTTAAGGTTACGGATTTGTTGTGTAGGTTACGGGTTAATTGTTAAGGTTACGGATTTAATTGTTAAGGTTACGGATTTAATTGTTAAGGTTACGGGTTTAATTGTTAAGGTTACGTGTTTAATTGTTAAGGTTACGGGTTTAATTATTAAGGTTACGAGAGAGAGAAAGAGAAGAGATCTGTAACCTTAACAATTAAACCCGTAACCTTAACAATTAAACCTGTAACCTTAACAATTGACCTGTAACCTTAACAATTAACCCGTAACCTTAATAATTAAACCCGCAACCTTAACAATTGACCCGTAACCTTAACAATTAAACACGTAACCTTAACTAAACACGTAACCTTAACAATTGACCCGTATCTTAACAATTAAACCTGTAACCTTAATAATTGACCTGTAACCTTAACAATTAACCCGTAACCTTAACAATTAATCACGTAACATTAACAATTAAACCTATAACATTAACAATTAAACTGTTACTTTAACAATTAAACCCGTAACCGTAATAATTAAATCTGTAACCTTAATAATTGACCCGTAACCTTAACAATTAAACCCGTAACCTTAATAATTGACTCGTAATCTTAACAATTAAACTCGTAACCTTAAACCGTTACCTTAATAATTAAACCTGTAACCGTAATAATTAAATCTGTAACCTTAATAATTGACCCGTAACCTTAACAATTAAACCCGTAACCTTAACAATTAAACCCGTAACCTTAATAATTGACTCGTAATCTTAACAATTAAACCTGTAACCTTAACAATTAAACTTTTAACCTTAATAATTGATCCGTAACCTTAACAATTAAACCCGTAATCTTAATTGACCCGTAACATTAACAATTAAATTAACTCATAACCTACACAACAAACCCATAACCTTAACAAAAAACCAATAACCTTAACAACCAACCTGTAACCTTAACAATCAATGCATAACATTTACAACCAACCGTTATCCTTAACAACGAATATTCTAAAAATACGAAAATAATAAAAAATAAAAATAATAAAATAATAATCCCCTTCAATTATTTTAATATCATCACAGTAACATCATGATAGAGAGAGGATTCATAACATTAACAATTGACCTGTAACCTTAACAATTAACTCGTAATCTTAACAATTAACCCGTAACTTTAATAATCTCCCAATACAAACAATAAAAATAATAAAAAACAAAAATAATAAAATAATCCTCATCAATCATTTCAACTATCATCTCAGTACATCATGATAAAAAGAGAGAGAGAAGGATATTATGATCTTCACATATTTTAATCTCTTGGGTTTTGTGTTTTGGGGCTCAGAGAACAAAATCTTTATTTTGGGGGGTAAAACACCCGTTGACAAAGTCTTAGGGATGGAAAGCACATTTTCTTAGCTTTTGGGGGCTGGAAACATTTTTCCCTAGAATAAATCAGCACAATATGACAGTAGAAACCATTTCGAGCGGACTCAGATGACAGAAATAGAAATAAAATAATGTATAAGAATTCAAGAAACTACCAGATCTTTTCTATTAGCTAAGAATTTAAGTTAATTTAATGTGAACTATACAATATAGCCCGTAATTCTTTCAAATACTAAATAATATATTTAATTATATTTATATAATAAATATATAACATTATATATACATATATATATATAACAATTTTCAGGAATAATTACTTAACAGAAATATGAAAGAATGGCTTGCAGTGTAAAGTCGGTTAATTCCAATAAAACTTCTGGTTCTTCCAGTTTATTTCATCAGAATTTTTATTACAAGGTCTTAGATCAGCTAACATTTACAAGAGGAAGAAGGAAGACAGAGAGAAGAAGGAAGACAGAGAGAAAGGCTACAAATGAGCACACCAAACTAAGAGGTCTTCAGCCTTATTTATAACTGGGAAAGGAATCAAATGAATGATTGCCTTTAGACAGTTGGTTGATGAAGACTTAAAGGCAAACGCATTATCTGCCGACGTTTTTGTTTCCTTATGATTTTTTCAACATCGCCTTTTGCTAGTGTAGATTCTAACGTCATTGCATGCGTCATTCAGCACTAAAAGCTGTTTCCCGAGGCTCAGCTCAAAGCAAAGAATAATGTGTCAGGTACACTGTGGGCCCCATAGCGCACCGAATCACTTTTCTTCAAATTAATCACTTAGGTGGCAACTTGGTTGTATATAATCAATATAATTGAAAATAGTAAAGCTATAACTTTGGTAAAGTAGGCAGTATGACTATAGGTAAAAATATTTTACAATTTACTCAATATCTTTACCATTTTCATTTATAGGAATTCTCATGGCTGTTTCCCATATTTCTTCCGCAGTTTCCTCATCAGGATCCTGTGCGTCTGGTATGGGTATATCTACCTCTTGAGTACTTGTACTCTTTGCTGACATAGTATCACTATTGTCAAATACTTCGAAGAATTGTCTCTTTATATGCTCAAGGCATTGTTGCTGAATTTCAGTTTCTGTAGCCTGAGGGTATTTCCTCTTCATTGTCTTCGCTAGTTTGACCATTCGATTTTCGTTTTGGATTTCCTATGTAAGATTATTATCAATGATCTTGTTATTTCTTTTAATAATTTTCTCTATTTGTTTTACTTTGTCTTGGACCTTCATACTCGTCCATCAGCTATTATGATATTTTCTTCGAAGAGATAGTAAGTGAAGTTCATCTCATACAGCTTCTAAGGACCAATTCCAAATCCACGGGATTTCTGCCACAGTGAAGAAATATGCTGAGTAGAAACCTTCGAGAATTTGATTCTCGTTCATTTTCTGAATGACTAGGTGAGAGTTGACTCATTGTTATAATTTCGACATGGGTTCTGATACTATCTCAAGATCTGCACCATATTTAGACCACCAATTGTAGAACCAGGTGGGTAAACCTTTATAAAATGCTTCTGAACATAGCTTAATTAGTCATGTATGTTTATTTCTTGCTTAATTAGTCATGTATGTTTATTTCTTGGATTTTGATAGAGAAACAGCTGATAAAAGGATAATTGATAATCCCAGTAATTGAAGTTATAAACTTCTTTGTTTGGAGTTATAATTAAAAGGAACTCCTGGTTGGGACTCATGGCCCAATCTCTATGAAGCATGATTTTTTTATGACACATTTATTGAAATTTGGAGGGACAGTATGATTGTCATTACTCCAAAAATATGTAATCTTCATACCCTTTTGGATGAGTATAGTATTCATCTATGCTCTTGGTTTAAGAGACATTATAGGATAATACGTCGTGTCTAAGTATTTTTGTCTTAGTTTGTCGACGTCTTTCATAAGAGGAATATCTTCTTGTTCTATATGAAGAATAGTGTCTGAGATGGTTTTAGTAGACCACTCTATTTCTTTTTTAACTATTATAGAGAATGGTTCAGGTTCATTCTCTTTGGCAATTAAATCTTCTATCCCTTTAGAAGATGATGATGAAGGGACACTAGTATTTTTCTTTTTGTGGATAGTTCTCCACGAGTACGGGTGAGTTGGAGTATAACTCCTTCCACCATTGTTGTTGCCTCCGTTCATTCCCCTTTGGGAGGAGTTATTCCAGCGCATGGATACCCTGCAAAAATTTACGTGTTAGGAAATCAGGTAGATGATTATCTTGTCCGCATATATAATCAATTTCAAATTGATACATTGCTAGTTCAGCTTGCCATCTAGCAAAAATCTGTTTAGAAACAAAATTTTTGACATGTTTTTCTAAAACTGGCTTAACAGAACTACAATCTATTTTTAATAGAAATTGTTGATTGAGAATATCATCTCTAAATTTGTAAAAACATTTTACAATTGCTAGCATTTCTTTTTTAATTGTGGAATAGTTAAATTTGGCTGAATCCCATTTGCCCAAGGTAAATCTAATAATTTGTTCTTTGTTAGTAACGGGATCAATTTGTTTGAGGATACCTCCATAACCAATGTTTGACGCATCAGTCTCAACAAGTTTAAACTACTGTGTATTAGCTAAATGTACACAGGGTAGTCTTTTAACATTCTGTTTAATTTTTTAGACAGCAGCAGTGTGCTTATCTGTCCTAGGGGAAACATTCTTCCTTAATCTACTATACAAAATAGCAGTATCTTGTGCTAGATTATGATAATAATCTGCTACATAATTTAACGCATCAAGAAACCTTTGTAATTGTTTGGTGTTAGTAATTATGTCTGAAAATTTAGAGGTAATTTCAATACTTCGGCCAATAGGAATTATAGTTCCTTTGTGAATACTATGACCTAAATATCTAATCTGAGTCTGAAATATTTTTATTTTTGGGCCTGATATAGCTAGCCCATTTCGTATTACTAAATTACGAAATACTTCTAAATGTTTAACATGTTGATCAAAATTTTGAGAAAATACCATAATATCATCTATATATGACATAATAAAATCAGTGTGAGGAATGAGTATTTCATTCATAATATTCTGAAATTCAGAAGGGGCGTTTTTAAGTCCGAAAAGCATTACATTCCATTCGAAGTGTCCGAAGGGAACAACAAATGCAGTTTTATATCGATCTTTTTCTTCTATTTGAATTTGGTGGTATCCTGATTTAAGATCAATTTTGGAAAAGATTTTTGCATTGTTAATGCGATTTAATAAGTCTCTTTTGTTTGGAATAGGATATCTAATCCATTTTAAAATCGTATTTAAAGGTTTACAATTAATTACAAGACGTAGGACTCCTATTTCTTGTTCTGCACTTTTATTAACATAAAAAGTCGTACAGCTCCAAGGAGAATATGATTTCCTTATGAGTTTCTTTTCAAGTAAAGAAGTTATTTCTTTTTTACAAAGATCGAGATATTCTTGATTCATTTGACATGGCCTAGACTTGATAGGAATGTCATTTTCGTTAAAATTATCTTCATAAGGTAAAGAAACACTATGTTATTTTCTATTCCAAAAAGCATTAGGAATATTACTACAGACTGTTTTATAAAAACGATCCTCTATTTGAGATATTAGCTCCCTTTTCTTTTTTATTTGCTCTTCTATCTGAACAAATGCTACTTCTTTAAGAAAATTTATTTGTTTTTCTTTAAGAAGAACATCTTTGACTTCGTTTAATAAACGAGTTTGGGGACCAGATATAAACTTAAATAAGATTTTTTTTCCATTATAACTGGCTTGGATTCCTCATGAATCAAATTTTTGCATAGGCATTATATTGCGCAGAAATGGTGTACCTAATATGATATGTTGTGATAAATTTTTTACAAGTACACAGGGAATTAGGATACATGTGTCATGTACACAAATATGTATTGAAGGTAGTTTATACTTAACATCAAGTTTATCACCATTAGCACCACTTAGGGTTTGTGTAGTAGTTTCAAAAAAATTTGAAGGTATTATGTCTTAACGTATGCAGTTAAGGTTTGCACCACTATCAACCAAAGCTATAAGATCTGGTATAAACACTCGTTTGGCTATGACCAGGGTTACATTTATGTACCATTTTTTAGATGTTACTTGTTATAGTATATTCAAAAATTCATCCTTTTGGGATGTTTTTGCACATCATTATCTCTATCAGAGATTCTGGGTGAATTAGGTTGAGAAAAGACAATTAATGCTTGTTTCTCCTTAAGTTCTTCTTCACTGAGCTTTGAGAGAATATATTGATTCTCTTGTTTTAAAAGTTTTACTTCTTGTTTTAACGTCTAAATTTCTTTATTAAGATCAGAAAGGATAATACTTTTGAAGTATTTCATTGTCTTCTTTTCATGACTTCTAACATTCGATAAACATTGTCAATATTAGGTTTTTTTAGCCTCTTTATTTTCATCTATGCAGAGATCGAGAAGTTCTTTTTTTAATTCTGAAGGCATTTCTTCAGAGAGTATCTTTGAGATTAATTCTTGATTTGAAGTAATAACATTCAAAGATAGCTCATTCATTTCTACTATGGATTTCCAATAGTCTGACTTATCTTTAGTTTGATAGTTATTAACTGTACAGTAGCAATGTTCTTCATCTTCAGAGGAAGATGAGGAATAGGATGAATAGTATTCATCTTCTGTCCTTTCAGTATCACTGTTAATCATTATTTTATACAAAGTTTTTTTTAGACCTTTATCTTCAATTTCGTTAATTTTTTTGTATAATATTTACTGACATAATGACCAGTTTTACCGCATTTGTAACATTTAATGTTACTGATATCCTTTTTAGGATTTCTAGGACGATCATTTTTGTCTTTTCTTTTAAAGATTTTTTCTTTTTCTTTTTTCTTTTTGAAAGAATGTTTCTTACTATCACCATGCTCTCTTTTAACTTGTTTTTCTTTATCGGTTTTATAAGGCTGATCAAAAGCAAATTGCTGACAAAATTCACCTAATTCTTTCTTTTTTCTAAGCCTATGAGATTTAAGTTGATTTTTTAGCTTTATATCATTACATAAAGCTAAGCCTTCTTTAATGCAGGCATTAATAAGAGTTCCATAGGAAAATGAGTCATAGGGAATGAATCCACCATGATATCCCTCTGAGTTACATAAATACACACACACACACACACACACATATATATATATATATATATATATATATATATATATATATNCTAAGCACGGCATCCTTATAGATTATTTTTTTGCGCAATTTTTTCTCACATCATTTTTATGGTTCGTCACGTCAAATTTATCTTAAAATTATCTTATACTTTATAAACATGGTTTCATATGCTAATAATTAATTATTAACGGTCAATAATTTGCTCTATGAAATATTCATTTGGTTGTCGAAGTGGTTCATTTGCTTGTGGAAGTGATCAGTGCTATTGTTCGACATTATTCCGACTTGTATAGTTGTCGAAGTGGTTCATTTGCTTGTGGAAGTGATCAGTGCTATTGTTCGACATTATTCCGACTTGTATATCAATTCCAATTTCTTATGGAAGTGATCAGTGCTATTGTTCGACATTATTCCGACTTGTATATCAATTCCAATTTCTTAGCATCATTGAATTGCACATCTGTAAATTCCGACTATATCAACTATATATTTAGGGTATGACTGTATCAATTCCAGTATTTAGACCCGTGCAAAGCACGGTTTCTAAAAGATTTTCACAACTTGATTGTAGTCATTGATATTAACCAAAGGCTCTTCGTGATTTTATCCAATATGGTTTGACTCAAATTAATTGTTTTATGTAATAGTTTTAAACAATGACTTTTATTAATAAAAAAAGATTCATAACTTGTAAATCCCGTATAAGGGGAAAATAACCAGACAAAAACACATAAATCCCCTTGGAAATCAACTATATATTAGAAGCGTGGAATTCAATACACAAAAATTGGGCAAAAGTAGCCATATTGAGCTCATTTTAGACAATCATCCTTAATAGTCACCATAAAAGATGAAACACATACTCCAAACATGAGCATAATTAGGAGCTACCCGCAGAAAAGAAACATACCTTCACCAAATTGGATAGAATCATATACGTTTCTGCGTAGTACTGAACACAAATATACTATCTAAAAGATGTACTATAAATTAAAAATTACAAAATCTCATATGGACTCTTTTACTCTCCTATGGACTCACTCATTTCAAATTCTCTTCAACATTATCATGATAATAATCCTTCAACTTCGGTTCTTAAAAGAAATTTAAATTACCAATCTAATTTGTATTAAACCATATAAAATTTGTATTATAACCTACAAAGGGCTTCATGTTTTCACAAAAGCACATAAAATTTATATTGCTCAATTCAACTACCTAAATGTAATTCCATAATCTAATCACTAATCAATGAACCCAAAAGCTATATTTAATAAAATTAAACTATAAATATGTAGTCATTCAATCTAATCACTAATCAATGAACCCAAAAGCTATATTTAATAAAATTAAACTATAAATATGTAGTCATTTAAGAATTAATTAAGGGAGAAGTAATAAACTATAAATATGTAGTCATTTAAGAATTAATTAAGGGAGAAGTAATCATAATACACTGGTAAGTTTGAAAAGTAATCATAATACACTGGTAAGTTTGAAAACCAAGAAATAGCTAGCAAAAAAGTATAAAGATAAAGAGGCCCAATAAAAAAAGATTTTCCCTAAATGACGAATCAAACACTGATCAAAATCAAACATGAATAGAAAAAATTTGATCTAAATCAAACATGAACAACAAAAATAAGCCCTAATCAAGTATCTGACTGCATGAGGTTCAAATCTTACCACTAGCAAGTTTTCCTCATTTGTACGGTCTGATTGAATCAAATCCTATAACCACATCAATATGATTTCCCTAAAACTAAAATAAAATCTCAACAAAACATATCATAACTTTAAGAGGAAATCTTTAAATATGAAAAAACTAAAAGGCATTTTATAGTAGTGATCACACCTTGATTTTCTCGACGACAATGGTCGATCATAGCCCACTCATCCCTACAATGAATATTATAGTTAGTTTCTATGATGATTAATTTATCGAGGGATCTGTAGTTATCGGCAATCTGCGAATACCTCCTATTCAACCTCGGCCCTGGCCTCGATGCAGAAGAAGTCTGCTTTGGAAGGTGGGGCTGAGGCGACAGCGGGTATGCCTAAGGTGGGTGGTACCCATAAGGTTGGGAATAAGAATCAAAGCTTTGCGTTGACGCCGGAGACTGAGGAGAATAAGAATCAAAGATTAGGTCTTTTTCCTTCTCTAGGGCTAGTAGGTAACCCCTGCCCTTGATCCCCCCGCTAACGTGTGCCACGCCCTTGATCCCCCCGCTAACATGTGCCACATTCGAGAGTTTCTCGTTGAGATCTACAGTAAAGATCTCTCCGGAAGAGGTGGAGACGAAGACGTTTCCAGTGCTGAGATCGATGGCGGCGTCAGAGATGGAGAAGGTGTCAGGGAGGGGAGAGGAGAAGATGAGGCAGTGGGGGATGGGAGATCGGAGGTCATAGGAGGATATCATGGCGGGAGAGGAGAAAGCGGTGGATGGAGTTGTCATTCCCAACCATTTAATAAGAAATTGATATTCCTACTTAAGTGGGAATAAAATAATCAAATAATTTCCGATTATACCCTCCTTAAAAGATATGAATATATATATATATATATATATATATATATATATATATATATAATTTTATATATATAATTATAATATCACTAAATAAAAATTGAATTCTATTCTAATTAATGGAAATATCTGACTAGCTAGAATTTTCATTCTATTATGATACATAATCACCATTGATAATATACATTCTATATTATTTTCATATTTTTAGAATTTAGATTATCTTTTTTATTTTACATTACTACATTAGATTATTTTTTATTATTTTCTATTATTTTTTATAAATAATTTATAGAATAATAATATTTATAAATGGAAAATAAAATTTTTTATGATAATAAAAATTTTTAGGTTTGAGATAATAGTTATAACAAATTTTGTTAATACTATAATTCTGTTAATACTATATTTATAGTATAGCAGATCGGTCCTAAAAAAGTATAAGATATGAATAAAGATACAACAATCAAAAATCTAATCAGACATTCCTCTCATTTTGTTCAAAAAATGAGGATATAAGAAAAAACTAAAGAAGAAAGAATATCAGATACATCACTTCATAGGGAAGTTGAGGTGAAGCTTTATAACTTTTAACCATGTAAAGGGATGGAAACGGGACCATTAATATGCGTTTTAAGGTAAGATTTGGACTTCAGGTGAAACCCTACATGAGATCTATAAAACAAGCTGCCATGGTAGATCTATAAAAAATTCTCAACAGTTAAAACTCGTCAGGGAAGGCAGAGTTAAAACAGAGGGGAATTGAATTAAAGAAATAAGAAACTTAGGTAGCAAGCATTGCAGTCTGAAGAACACCTTTTAGATTTGTGTAATGCCATCAATATGGGGGGGGGAGGGAAACAGAAGATGATTAAACACTTTCATATAATACAAAGGAACACGTCTTTTTCATTTTTTTCAGTAAAGAAAGCAAATGCATTTTAGTGGCTTAAAACTGACAAGTTAATACAAGATCTCGTAGAAAACATGTAAACATTAGTTACCAAGACATGTCATTTTTATATTCTTTCACCAATACTGATCTTCTCTCTGAATTTTGTTCAATGAGAAAAAAAAACAAAGAAAATGCGTATTATTTTCAGGGAAACTTGTTCAAATAACAGGTACAGTCCCTCCAGGTTTCATACAACAGAGATTTTGATAAGACGAAAAAACAACCAATTACGTAGAGCTCCAAAAGCATGTACAGAATGATACATAAGCAAAATAAGAACCATGGAAGTAGAAAAGGTTGGTTGGGACAAGTTGGGGCTAAGTGGGATAATTGTTCCAATTGAACAATTTTATACATTTGGGATATTTTGAGTCGTGTAAAGTGAGACAATTTAGGATAATGGGACAATTTGAAGCTTTGATTTGACAATTCATGTGGGATAATTGATGATGTGGCACCTTATTAAAGTATAATATTTATTAATCAATTAAGTCTAATTAATTTACCTAATTGGTTTAGCATATTATTTGGTATGTTATTATAATATAATACATTATTTTACTTTATACTAAACTATAATATATTATATTATAATTACTAATCAATTATAATTATATTTAATGTTATTAATTAATTTAATATAATAATATGATATATTATATAATAATTGATATAATATACAAACAATATATTTAATATAATATTTCAATAATATAATATTTAATCAAATATTATAATATTTTGTTTAATTCAATATAATATTATTTAAAATATTAAATTATTATTAAAAATATAATATTTTATTCCTATTTTATGACAGTTACTATACTTTAATAGAATAATTGATGACATGGGACTCTTATTAAAATATAATATTTATATAATCATAATATCTATTAATAGTGCTCAATATAATTAACTAAATAATATTATTAAATAATATAATATATTTATTAATTTTATATAATATTATACTGTTAATATTATGTAGGTAATTTATTATAATTTTTATCATAGTAAATAAAATATTATTTCAATATTATAAACTACCATAATGTTAACACATAATAATAGTATTTCAAGGACGTATTAATGAATATAAGTAAAGTATAATAGAAATAGTAAACATATATATAGTAACATTATATTTATTAGTATAATTAATATATTATATAAACACGTATTATCAATCACTTTTATATCCATAAAAGTAGGGCGACAATTAATATTTTATTCAGAGCCACTATAATAAAATATATACTAAATAATATAAAGTAACATTATAATAATATAATACTAATATTATAATATATAAAATATTATTAACCAATATGTAATAATGATATATAATAATGTTATATTATATAATATTTTATTATCTTATGTTATAATAGAATTTTATAATATAATATAATTAACATATATTATATATTATAATACAATTAACATTTATTAGATATTTAATAAATTAGTGCTTCAAAATTATCCCACTTTCCTCGTGATTGTCCCAAAGTTAAGAATGGGGTAATTTTTAGAGGTTGAGATAAAAAGTTTGTATAGAAGTTGTGTAATTTTGGGAAAGTGGAGATAATTGTATTAATCTCATTGTCCCAATGAATAACACCTTAAAAGTAAAATCTCAATCTCATTATCCCAATGAATAACACCGTAAAGTAAAGTCCCAAAAATTATCCCACTTACCCCAAAATTACACCAACCTACCCCCCCCCCAAAAAAAAAAAAGGGAAAGTACGGAAGACACACTATAACATATTATATCAAAATGTGAGTCATTAATCTAGAAATTTCTGAGAAAAACGGTAAAAGGCAAAATTAGAACAACATATAGGTTACCACTTAAGCTGCATCCAAACTTAAAAGTAAATATCGTAAATATGTAGACAGAAAATGCTAGGAATTGGAAAATACCCCCAGAAAATAGTTGGCGACTCCTCTTCCTGGAACTCTTCCGAGCAGATTTACCATCTGTTAGCTCCACTTCTGATTCATCCTTCGCATTTCTAATATTAAGACCTTCCTCGGTACCACTACACGCTTCTTTGTCATCATCAAAATGATCATTTTTAGTCCGTGCTGTTTTTGATTGCTTTCCTTGAAGCTTCTTTTCCTTCTTGTGTGTCTCATATGTACTGGCACAACCAGTATCCATAAGATAGCTTAAATCTTTGGTAAAATCTCCATTTTCAGCTTCCCTGCTTCCTAAACTGACTTCGGGATAATCCTCATCGAAACCACCAATAGATCTTGAATCATCCATTTCTGAATCAGCATCCTATAAATTGTAGCCCAAAAAACAGTCAGATTAACCTACTGCAACGGTAAATTAAAGTGAAGCATAAAACTTGGATGACCAAAGCATAGGACCTTTCTTTCACCACTATAAACAGGAGAACGTCCTAAGTGTTCGCCCCTTCTGCCTGGAGTTCGAGAAACCTGTGGTGAGCCTCCTTTTTGAGATGCCTCTGCTAATGCTAGTGCTGCCACATGGACACCCTCATCGGCAGCAGTATTAACCTCGCATTTAGAACCATGTGTACCAACTGAAACCATCTTATCTGCGTCAGCTTTGCTGTACATACTACTAACCGGGATGCGGGGAGTCCTTTTACCAACAGCACGGGGTCGGCTACCTGGAAATAGATCTGGCAATTTTTCAAAAGGTTCAATTCCTCTCCTATGTGTAGAAGACTAGTACTGAAGGAAACAAAACCTAATCAAAACCTAACAGAAATCACATCTATGCAGGCCATTTTACCGGAATAGGGTGACAACCATTACAAGTCTAAGGATGCAAATTGAATGTAGGGGACCATGTTTTGTCATAGAAGAAGGATAGAGAAGTCACAATAAACTATATGCTCGAGAGCTGCATTTTGACTAAAGCAACAAAGAAGTAGAGAACATGGAAACCCAAAAAGAGGACACGTCCGTGAAATGGCTTGAATTGACTTAGTTTGTATATTGGGAAGCTGTTGTGGCAGGTCCCTTGCTTGAAGGAATTAACTTAGCATTTAAGAAAAGGAAGAAGCAAAACTTTTTTTTATAAACTCGAGC
>NC_033796.1:22302145-22336213 GCF_001876935.1 Asparagus officinalis
TATATATATATATATATATATATATATATATATATATATATACTCATTCCCCTGCATCCACACTTCCAAGCAGTTTAATGAAATGTAATATTCGACTGAAGACTTTCAGATTTTATGTAGCAGAAATAAAATAATGAATGGGCTAAAAGTTCATTTATATGAATACTTTACACTACCTCCAGAACGCTTCCTCTTCAATAAAGACATGCATGCATAACTTGATGAGGCAGACTGAAGTTGCAACAAATCTGGACAAGGACCATCAGGACCCTTTGACATGAGACGGTACTTTCCCCGAGCACGCTTCTGTGGCCTGCGAGATGTTCTTGCTACATCATTGCTTTCATGCTCGCTGTCACTGCCTTCCTACCAATTTACAGTCTAATGTTAAACAAAGTATATATATATATATATATATATATAAATGTAAAAACAAAAGAATTTGTCCCTTTATAACACCAATGATCCTCTAGCGACTGAAATTTTTCCATGCTTTAAGAAAGTTATGCATAAAAAATATATGGATAGTGTCAGTTTTCGCAACCTTTGAAAACACTTATGCAATTATGGTCTAGCACTTTGAAACCTCTTACCCAGAAATTTTGCAAGATACAAAACATCCTAAAAGCATTTGACTTGCTACTCTCAACCATCTACATTGCGTCCACTTGATGCATAGGCAAGAAACTAAACACCATATCAGTCAATGTTTTTAGGGATTTTCAGTGTAAATCTGGATGAACAGAAAGTAATCGCAATTTGAAATGCCCATTGCTGATTATGAATGGTCGAGACTTAAGTCCTTCCCCCTTCAAAAAAAAGAAAATGAATAGAAAGAAAACACATAAGTATAGACTGTGTGATGACCAGACTCGTTCCCTTTTTCCCCCTAGTTGGTGGCTTTCTTACCCTATTCAGCTCAGGCACTAATAGAGTCCCCACCAGCGTCCATCTTGAAAATAAAGACTGGTCCAAGAGTAAAAGATCACATTGTGTGCTAATATAATAATCTTGAGGTTTGGATATGAACTGCTAGAAGGTCCATATTTTGCTTACCTGATTATGTAAAATAACACTTGTAACAAGAAAAACATGATCCAGAGTAGGAATCCAAGGTAAATTTTGCAACCAAAGACATGTCTAAGCAAATAACGAAAGATATGAAATCACACTGCGTGCCAATATTATAATCTTCAGGTTAGACAAAGAACTGCCGGTAAGGAGGTCCAAATTTTGCTCACCCGTTCATGTAAGATCCAGAGTAGGAATCAAAGGTAAATATTGCAACCAAAGGCATATCCAAGCAAATAATGGAAGATATGAAATCTCACCAGAATATTGTAGTGGTCAGTCATCATAGCGATCAAACCAGCAGCAGTAGCAATTCCTTCCGGAAGCGACCAGAATATTGTAGTGGTCAGTCATCATAGCGATCAAACCAGCAGCAGTAGCAATTCCTTCCGGAAGCGACAAATATGCCTGAAATTGCAAAACTGTATTTAGCAGCAGTTTAAGTATATGTTTAGATGGTCATACGGCTCGATGATGGCTTAAACCTAACCAGTATTTAACAGCTATAATACTAACCCTCTATGAAAGTGTATCAAGCTCTTACTGAAAGCTAAAAGAATTGGATACTCTTAAATATGAACCTAAAGGCCAAGTGGGGTTAAGAAGACTAGAGACTTGATGTATTGGTAGAGCAAAAAACCCATACAATCTATGAGCGAACTTTGTATTCATCCAAGATCACATGAATTTAAAATTTAGACAAGTTGGGGATGTTAAAGGATTTCCTGAAGCAGCACAAAGTAATATATATACTGAAAGTTTAGATGAATGCACGAGCACCACAGTGTTTCTTGCATATGTCCCTAAAGGCCAAGTGAGATGTCAAGAAGACTTTCCATTCTGGTCAAGTTGTCAAAATGTCTAATCAAGTACCAACCATCCTGTTAGAGTATAAAGTTACCCACAACCTTCACCACAACTTTGGAGTATTGTAGTTGGATGGACCTTTGACATGGTATCAGAGCAACACGTTCAATTCTCACTAGCCATGAATTTAGAAGCGGATTTTAAAATTTTGATACTGTTACATGACGCCAAGTTTATGCCCACAGAAAGGGCGCTCAACTTGCAGGTGTGCGTTAGAGCAAAAAATTACAACCCTCAACCCTCACCAAAACTTTGGAGCTTGGTGTAGTGGTAGAGACCTTTGACACTTCCTATTCATCAGGATTAATAAGTTTTATGCAAAAAAATTTGCAAATACAACAAATTTTCTGAGCAACAAGACGTGAAGTATCTCACTAAATGTTACACAAAGCACTAAATATAGCTTGTCAGTGAAAAGAGCACTCTGACCTTGTTCATATTGTAAAGAGCTTCAACCATATCTGATGATCTATTCCGAACTGTACCAGACACCTGGATATCCAAATGAATAAATGATTGCATTACATTAGGGAGACCTGTGACTACATTATTGCTTGCAGGTATGCTGTTAACTAAAATACTTTTAAATCAAAATCAAGCCTCCAACAATGAGGTAACCTTTCTCCAATCCTTGCCATGTTTCCGATAAGCTTCATAGAACCGCTCAAGCTCCTCTTTGCTCCATTGAGGCCCAAGCATGTCAGATAATTTCTTTTTCTGTGAATGTGAAAAATGCCAAGAAAATGTGGAAAGTTAGCAAACAACTTCTGTATTAATTACAAGACGATCAGTTTTAGAAAATAGAACTTGGAGAATAATATTATGTGCAATAGATCATTGAGGGAATAAGGCGTAGAATGATTCATCTCATCTGAAAAAAATTAAAGGCCAACAATGCGAAACAACCATTCAAAAGATGAACAATGAATCAAAGATCCAACAATAGGCATTTTCCTTGATTATTGAACAAATTAATCACAAAAGAAACCCAAAATTTTGCCAATATAACAAAAGTACTTACGCGTGGCCTATTTTTATTCGCATTTGTTGCATCTTTATCAGTCCATTCTTCATTTATTTTAGCAAAGCGCTTGTTCACGCCTCTAGATTTTCTGGTTGAAGCCATTAAAACTTCTTCACCTGCATAAGTATGAAAATGTGATACACCATCATATATCATGTCACTAACAAATGCACATCAAAGGTTTGCAAAAAGAGAAGTATTCCGAGATGAAGCTATAAGAAAGAGATTACTAATAAAATATAAAAGACCATATTCAAAACTCATGAGGTAAAACCCCTTCCTTCAATATGGAAACTGATACGAATTTTAAATAAAAAAACAAAGGGCAAGGAGAGCAACCACTTCCTTCAAGCATTTTCGGTCACTTACAGCAAACAACAGCAACAAATAGATTTGGTATTCCAACAGCTAATAGAACGTTTGAAATCAACTGTCATTTACCAAGTGCACAATGGATCCCCAGATTAGTTAATAATACTACTGGCAGATCAAAAAGAAAAAAAATTGTTAACTAATCTTTTTGTTTCAGGCATATTTCTTGGCAGCACCATGCCATAGCTTTAAGAAGAGGAAAAAAATAAACAACAAATTTAGAATCCACACAATTTAAAAAAAAATAGTAGAAGCAATCAACTGAAAATAAACTGATTCAAAAAATAATAATAACAGCCTCGACAAAATAAAACCCTTTCAAAAATTAAATTCCATCATAAAAAATTCCATACAGGTTTCCTAAAGATCGAGCTCCAAATTTCCACTTCATACCCTAAACCCCAGTCCTTAGCAAAAGTCAAAATCAAAGAACACATTCGAATCAACTCATCAAGGGTTAGAGTCCTGCAGACCGAAATCGACTACAGTCATCCATTCCTAGTTTAGATAAAAGGAATTTCTGCTCCCTATTCTGATCGGGCTTCGATCTATTAGTTTAAAAGAACTGATCTAACTGATAAATGGAAAGATCGAGATTCAACTTACTTTCTAATCTCGCTCCAGGTGCCCTTCGATTATTGAAACCCTCGTCGCTTAAAACTGCAGGAAATCAAGAATTAGGGCAAAATTAGAACAAAAGGAGAGGAATCAAGAACAAAAAGGGGGAGAGGGTGAATTGAGCAGAACTAACGATTAGAGCTAGGGTTTTGTGTAGCGGAGTGAAGAAGCAGAAGAAAAAATAGAGAGAGGAGCTGGGGGATGCTGAATATTCTCGGGGATTTTGGAGAGAGATTTTGGAGGTTTTGAAGAAAAGGGAGGGATGAGGGAGAGAGCAGTGGACGCAGGTTGGGGGTGGCAACTGCGGCTTTTTAAATATGGATCCTTGAATTTGGCAGAAAAATACAAATAGGTTTGGATTCTTGTAGATCTAAATCCGATAACCCGATAGTGTAACTTTTGTTTGGGGTTTTGCATAAATACCTCTCACAAATGTCATATTTGCAAAATTATCCTCCTCATCTTGGTAATTGCAAAATTACCCCAATTCTCTCAAATCAATTTTTTTCCTACCCCTTTCACTTGGCAATCTTAGTTTTTAAACGGAAAATTATCACAAACCTGTTGGAAATTATTAGATATTTCACCATTGCCTTCTTTGAAAACCAATATCCTTAAGTTAGAGCGGTAGAAAGACCCAATATGCTTTGACAAGTAATTTTACAAATATCAAGATTTAAGGGCTAAGTTTGCAAAAATTAAAGATTTCAGCGGTATATATCTAAAAAATTCTTTTTTTAGGTTTTAAGCCTTGAAGTGGCAAGTTTTTTTCCCTTTTAATAACCTAGCTACAATTGAAGCTTAGACCGTGAGGGTCATAGTGGGCCTACTCAATCATCTGAATCAACTGTCGTGGGCCTATGGGCTTATGTTGATGATGTTTAATATTAAAATTTATATTTTGAAAAAAAGAGCAAAAATGGTAGATTTATTAGTGGCTTTAAATATTTGAACTCCCATGTGAACCATAATTTTCACTATAAAGTAATTTAATAAATTATTGCATTACTTTATAATTAGTATAGTATTGTATTTATATTGTGTAAAATTATTATGAATAACAATAGTTATAAAATGGGATAATGATTTATTATATTATTCTTAATTAATTTTTTACTATTTATAGTTGTTAAAATAATGTATGAATGAATTATAATAATATCCAAATTATAATTGTTGATGTTAAATAATCAAGCAGTCAAATATATGGTGGGGGTGAAATTGATTAGGGGCCGCTCACTTCTCTGAATATCTAGTTTTGAGTTGAGTAGCTTCGGTCTGCACAAATAGCAACTCGTGAGAGGACGGGACTTAGTTCCCCTGTTGCACCTCCGATGATCAAGTCAGCTGATGAACTTGGATGGGAAAATAAAGAACTGTATGAGTTCTTTTGTGTATTGTAGTATAATTATCAGATATAGCTTGGAAAATAACCTAAAATTGCCTAGAAATGACGTGGCCTGAATCCCCCCTCTAGGGGTACTAAACTGTATCCGTATCTGAGAAAATATCTGTAATCGTATCTATTATGATACATATATGGTTACTCAAATCTATAACCGATAGGTTATAGTTACAGATATAGTTTTACAGTGAAATATCTGTATCCGTATCCGAAATATCCGAATACATATTAGTCATACTCTTACGATAGTTTTGATTTTTAGATTATGGATTTGTGGTTAAATTTGATAATCAAGATGTCTAATTTTAGTTTTTCAATTATAATGAACATATTAACGAACTCTATTGCATCACATGAACTATATTTTTCTAAATACTATCTAGCTTTCTCATACCCGTTTTGTATCCCTCATGCATATCTGCTTATATATCTGCATGTCTATCCGCAAACCGCATTCGATTTTAGCGGATATGGATATGAATTTTTCTTACCGAGATGCATCTGTATCTATATCTGTATCTAGGGGTGAGCACGGTTCGGTTCAAACCGAAAAAACCGACCGAACCGACCCGAACCGACCCGAAAAAAGCGGTTTTATGAGTAAGGCGGTTCGGGTCGGGTTGACAATTTTTCAAACCGACCCGACCCGAACCAACCGAATATATTCCCTTGCCTCAAACCCTACCCGTTTACCTGTTTACCCAAAGACAAAGCAAGTCCGTTACTAAAAAATTACAACGTCAGAGTCTAGTATTTAATCCAAAAAGACAAGTTACTTCACTTAAAAACAGTATACATACATGAGCAAGAATAATAAATTGAAGTGAAGTTAAAAAATAAATGCATGCTGGCATAGGGTAATAAGAATATATAAAAGATAAATTGAAGTGAAGTTATACTTGATGAAGTTAGAACCGAACAAACCGAACCGAACCGTACCGAACCGATTTGCAATGGTTCGGTTCGGTTTTGAATTGTAGGTGGTTCGGTTCGGTTGTTCAAATTTTGGTAAAAAACGACCCGAACCGAACCGTGCTCACCCCTATCTGTATCCGAGTTGAGTAAGCGGATATGAATATGGTAAACATCATATCTGAACCATATCCAGACCAAATGCACCCCCCAAGAAGTCCCCATCATGTTGAGAATAGTATCTCTATTTATAGTTATGTTGAAGGGGTAGAACGGTCACTTCGGCCGAGCACAGGATGACGGTAAATAAATATGATCTGGTTGCTGTGTCAGCGCCTACTTTACAGGTGTCAGCTGATGAGTGGAGGAGAGATTACCTCATCATTTTAATACGAAGTGATTGGAGGCATGGCGGTACTGTTGTGGTGGTCCGATGAGTCATGAAGACTATCGACGCTAGAGGTATGATGCGCTTGCCAAGCATTAAATGCGATGTTGACGCGTTGTTAGCGGGAGAGGCTCGAGGAGAGGTATGATGCGCTTGCCAAGCATTAAATGCGATGTTGACGCGTTGTTAGCGGGAGAGGCTCGAGGTTGAAGTTGTCCTTTGGCTTGGCCGAGAAGTAACGTCTTTCAAGTCGACCCCGCGAGGCGTCGAATAACTGGTCGAGTAGGCTTGTGACGAATCGTATTCGATGAGAGAACCGACAAGTGTCGCCCTTCGAGTCGACCTAAGGAGATGTCGACTTGGCGAGTCGGCTAAGTCGGGATCCTTGGTTGCCCTGATCGTCAATCTGGTTTGAGCGGTGCATGTAAGGGGACACTTGTCCGTTATGGCAAAGGGTCGTATTTTGGCGACTGAAAACACCATAACAATAATAACTCCTCATACAATTCTTTATTCTCAATTTTAGAGTTAGCTTTCATTTATTGACAAAAACTAAATTTTTATAATTTAATTTACATTGTTATAAAAGTCACTTCAAATGTTGTGTAGTTTATTTAATATTATACCACTATAATTACCAAAATAAATTACAAATAAATTATAGTAATATCCAAATTATAGTAATTCCTCATATAATTCTTTATACACAATTTTATTGTAAGCTTTCATTTATTGACAAAGAAATAAAATTTTATAATTTAATTTACATTGTTATAGAAAGTCGCTTTATTATTTTACAGTCAACGCAAAAATGTTCAAAATACAAAAAGTAACATGTGCAAAGCACGCGTACTATACTAGCTACATAGCAAAGGGTGCTCTAGAGCCCCTTTCTTCAAAACAGTCAATGTAGTATGTGCAAGAACTGAGCAAATTTGGCAATCTTTTGGCTTGAATACTGACGAACACTAATTCTCATGAGCGTCATAGAAAGGATAATTACCAATGTAGGAAGGGGGGGAAACGTTCAACAGAAGACAATATAAACAACCAAAAAAAAGCAGCAGTAAACTCGCAATCTTCCATTGTTACCTGTTGTATGGCCTAATTTGGACTTCAAACAACGGACGTGAGACGTTGGAAAACGAACATGGGCTTGGTCTGTCCCTTAAAACGGGCTGCCTGCTATACTAGGCCTTTCACGCATTTTTCGTCATACGATGCCCAACTCCAAAGTAATGAAAATCTAAATTCAGTCATGATTCATTCACAGCCCTTAACAATAAAAGGAAAAATACATGTATAACAAAGATAGAAAATATCTAGAAGATTGCAGAAAATATATCTAGAAGATTGCAAGTGTGTACGTCGGCTGATCGATGAAGGGAAATTCTTTACAAAAGCGAAACCAAAACGAATTTTTTCATCAACGTCAAGTAACCTAATGATTTGTTTGGGAGTTTACTATAAAAGATTGAAAGTTAAATAATAGAAAGGAAATATACATAATGGAAGTGAAAAGATAAAATGTTATTTGGGAGTTTAGTAAAAGGGGAGAGGAAGTAAATTTGTTTTACATTGTTTGAAAGTTCAAATAAAGAGGAGGAAAGTGAAGTGCATATATACAATGTTACATAAATACTCTTATATATTGGATGAGAGTATATCTTAGTCATTGATTTTAATGTCATAAGGGTATAATTGTCTTATCGCATTCTAAAATTTTATACTGGTTTTCATTCCCTGTTCTACCCTCTGAATTGTGGGGAAGGAAAATGAAAGTAAATTTAACCTTCCATTCCATCTTTTAACCCCTCAAAAAAAAAAAAAAACCAATCAAGAAGAAATTAAAATTTTATTTTAACTTCCGTCCATTACCCTCCGTCCAAATAAGGTGTAAGTAATCTGACATGCTAATCAAATTCAAAAGCTTGAATGTGTAAGCACATGGATCAATCAAAAAGAAGAAAAAAAAAACTAACAACATAAGTTTGAGCTCTTAAAATATTAAGATAGACCAATATTACAACACTCGGTTTTATAGCAGATACTTTTTTTGTAATCAATATGCCCTAGCTACCTTCGGGGGAAAACGTAAGCATTCTTGAGAAAATAAAACCATGCAAAAACAACGAAGTAATTAATTCGTGTGTGATCACTCTAAGCCTCTGAGCTAGACTGAAAATATCTATATCTATAATCTATACTATGATAAGGAGAGGATTTGACTATTAAAATTTTTAATTTCTTTTTTTGTCTTCTCAAATTTTGATAAATTCTAACTATGTCGTTATTTTTAATTAATCTTTTATTAAATAAATATAACATCTTATTAATTATGCACTTCCTCACTTTTCTAAATAACTATAATTATCAAAAATAGTATAACTATTAATTGTTTAAATAAAATAATTTATAAAATAAGTATACACAATTATTAGTGGTAATCAATTAAATTATTATAATAATATGAATTATAATAAAATAATTAAAATAATAGTATAAATAGAATACTTTATTACTAAATACTATTAAGAATTGTACTATAATTCAATAAATAATAAAATAAATAGAATAAATATTAAATCGCATAAATAATATAATTATTTTAATAATATCACATTAATGATGACTTGCACTATTTATTTATTATTATATTATTAAATAAAATAAATATATAATTTAATATTATTTTTAGAGTATTTTCTCAAAGATTATTACCTGATACCGAATAATCTATACTTGGTAATGATTGAAAACTAACATTTTTATAAAAAATAGTTAATATTAATAATAGTGCTTTTAATTGTTAATGATAATATTCTAAAAATTTATAAAATATTTTAGTACTAAATTTCTTAAGACCATAATTATAAAGTTTATATTAGGTAAATATTTTATAGTATATAGACGGTATAATTATTTTAATAGTTTTACTTGAACTAAAAACTATAATATAAAAAAAGGTAAATTACAGTAAAGCCCCATAAACTTTTAGCATTTTGTAGTAAATAGACCCTATAAACTTTCGAAATCATACTAAACCCCTAATCTCTTTTGTAGAAATGCCTCAATATCCTTTAGATAAATTACACCAAACCCCCAATAATTTTCAAAATACCTTTTTATGCCATTTTCTGGTTCTAATTTATAAGGGTTATTTGCAAATTTTAGAAAGTTATTGGGTGTCTTCTTTGAAATAGAAAAGTCATTAGGAATTTAGTATAATTTTAAAAGTTTATATGGGCTAAAAGTTCATAAGGATTTAGTATAATTTACTCTATTAAATAATTATAATGAGAGTAACTATTACAATATGTTACATGTATCAAGCATAAATATCTAGAGAGCATCAGGAAAAAGCTAGCAAGATTAATGTAACTTAGTTAATTTAGAGTTAAGTTATGTTGTTGACTAAGATCACACAGTCAATTGAATCCAGAAAAGGATCGACTTTGTTATGTATTGAAGAGGGGTCGCTTACTTCCCTGCCTTTATATCTAGTTCTTGAATTGGGGTTTTGAACAATCTGCACGTGTAGAAATTCGTGAGAGGGCGGGGATTGATTCCCTCGTTGTACCTCTAACGATCAAGTTAGTTGATCAACTTTTTTTGGAAAAATAAGAACTATATGTTCTTATAATTATACAGTATGTATGTTAGGAGGTCCAATTCTCGAATCCCCTCTAAGTTCGAATAGTACCTGCATTTATACAAGGAGTATAAGTAGGCATGCAAAATGGTCCGAATTTATCTGGACCGACCATAACCGTATCCATTTAGAAAGCGGATATGGTAGGAAAAAATTAAAACAGGTCGGATATGATTTCGGATACGATTATAGTTTTGATTTTTTATCCAGATACAGCTTCGAATATGGTTATCGGATTGAAATTGTGGATACGGTTCGGATATCCGGATATTTAAAATGGCTAAGTATAATAGTTCTATTGGGTCGGGTTTATAACATATATCAGCAACCCGACCTAAATTCTAACTCAAAAAACTCATCAATTCAGAAACCCTAATCTTCTCGCATTCCTGTTAGAACCTAGAGGGGGGGTGATTAGGGTCTTATGCTAATCTAATCTTGTTTTATACCAATTAAAACTAATTAATAAGTTATCCTAGCAAGTATGAAATACAACAAGATATATGAGCTAGGATAAGCAATATGAATAATGAATATATCCTAGCAATGAGATATTACGAACATATGAGCAAGGATATATAAACAACACAAGGGTAAATAATGTAAACAAAGAGGTGGACAAGCTAACTAATGAGACAATGGCAATGTGAGCAATGAACACAAATATAAATGAACGCCAAAGCACACACAAACACAATCAAATGATCACGGAGTTCGGACCTTCCGTCCTACGTCTCCGCTCCCCACTCTCGAGGAAAAATCCACTAACACAACCGGGTTTTCTACGCTTACCCGAACAACGTTTACACCTCACACTACGATTTTCTAGTTTACCGAAAACTCTACAACTAACACACTCTTATAATCACACTCTACACCCTCTCAAGTGTTGAACTAGACGTGTCTCCCTCAAGTGCTCGGATACACCCTCTCCCTAGGTTCGTCACCCGACGCCCCTCCTCTTGGGACGATCCCCGACTCTCGCCACACACTTCTCTCGGTGTACAAGTGTATTACAAAGTGATCCTCATAATAAGCACAATACAAAGTATTTGTTCTCTACAATGGATGAGAACGAATTATAAGCTCACTCTCTAAGTTACACAATCCCACAATCCAATTATACTATGAATGCAAATACAATAAGCTCAATAGTTATGTGTGTGTAAACAAAGAGAAAATAAAATCAACTAAACTCAATATGAACACTAGCTTAATAAAATGATAATCAAACAATATAAAAAAATAAAGCTAGATTGAGTTTAGAAAACTTCTCAATAGATCAAGAGTGGAAGGAGAATAGTTGGATGCTCAAACGCCAATAGATGATCTCCTCAAGCTCTTGTGAAATTGATTTCATAAACTCAAACTTCCAAATGCTTAAAAGCTTCTTAAACCAAACTTAAACCCTTGTTTAAAACTCATTAAGCTTGTTTTAAAAAACACTCTCTTGTTATAGAAGAGCTGAAGGCAATGGGGTATTTATACCCACTCAAAACTTCAGCAAAAACCCAAAACAAAATGACCAAAAAGCTCACAGAATCCAACATCAGATTCTGTACAAAATAGCCGTTGGAGTATACGGCGGTCGACTGTGAAAAACTCGCGGTCGACCGCGAGCCATCTTTGAAACTCAGAAAACTTTCAGAGACTTACGCGCTGACGGTCGACCGTGACGGTCGACCGCGAAAGTTTTTGTTGGCTCCGCAGTCTAAAAACAAAGGCGCGGTCGACCGTGGCGGTCGACCGTAAACTGATACATGAACAGAACAATTTGAAAGTGAAATGCTGATTTTAAAACCCTATTTAAAAATATCAAATAAATTTAGAAATATATAAAACTTTAGGAAATGATTGTAGATATGATAATAAACAAGCTACAAAAACTGGTTTACAAAAAGGACTTCCCAAATGAGCAATATCATTATTTTGCAAAATAGTCCAAAACACGAAAATGTAAACATATGAATTTTGACATTTAGGCTAAACCATGTTTTGAAACTTTGCACAATGATTATGTAGACTTAATAAAAATATGTATATGATTATTGTTAAGTCCAAGAACTAAGAATACAATATTTTTACAAATACAATAGAAAATAAAACATATGAGTATGTATATGAAAATATATTTATTTCATATCTAAGTAGTTAAACCAAATCACAATAATAAATATGAAACATGTAATTTCATATTTATAGACATAAAAATCAAAACTTGTGTTGTATATATATATGACTACATATATATACAAGGAAACCAATAAAATGTGTGTGTATATGATATTGAGCTTAGAGTGTCTAACACACATAATATAAAACCTAAACTAGATTACCCAAGCCGATCTTGATCTTCAATAAGCTTGACATGGTACACTATGCGGATGAAGCTGAACTTGGATCTTGAACTTGAATTGCATAAGCTTCACTCCATAATTCCGCCAACCTCCATTGGATATGATCGTTGAAGCTCTATTCCATCCAACTTCCAACTCGTTGTTTGCCTAGAATAAATACGAAAACACAAACACTAGACAAACAACATTAGAAGTAAATTATTGTTAAACATCATCAAAACAAGAAGGCCAACAATCTCCCCCCTTTTGATGATGACAAACAATTTACAAAAAGGATATATGCATGAAAGGAAATGAATATACAAAGAATAATATATCATGCATATAAACAAGAAAGAATATACTCACAATATTTCTTCCCCTTTGACAACATCAAAAAGGGGACAAAAGGATAAAGAGAGCGAAAGCTCCCCCCGTCAATAAGCATAGGTGAGTATAACACATAGAAAGATATAGGGATTGCTCCCCCTATCAAAATGCCTCATGAATGTATAAAATGAAGATCATGGCAAACATATGTGAGCAAGCATAGATGGAAAATATGCTAAACACAACTCACATACATAAAGATAATGAGAACATATATAAATATATCAAAGTGAACATAGTGTCTCATTTCTTAAAAAAAGAAAATTTTCTTTGTATAACTTGATCAATCCACTCATAGAATACATTATAAAACACGAATAGATGATCCATAAGCACAAACACATAAATATCATCATATAAGTGAAATATAATGAATTCAAAGAAACAAATCAAAATAAAGTTTTTGACAAAATGCAAGAGAGGCAACAATACATCAAGCTCTTAAGCTTGTTTCAACTCATATAAGTGTTGGCCTTCTTGTTTTGATGATGTTTAACAAACAATTTACCACTAATGTTGTTTGTCTAGTATTTGTGTTTTCATATTTATTGTAGACAAACAACATAGTTGGAGGATGGATGGATTGCGCCATAACGATCATATCCAATGGAGGTTGGAGGAATTGTGGAGTGAAGCAACGTTCCATTCAAGTTAAAGATCAAGTTCAAGCTTCATCCGCATATGTACCAAGTTGAGCTACAATGAAGATCAAGATCAAGCTTGGGTAATATAGTATAGGTTTATATTATGTGTGTTTAATACAAGCTCAATATCTATACACACACATTTATTGGTTTCTATGTATATATATAGTTATATATATACATGCATATGTTTTGGGTTTTTCATGTTTTGAATACTTTTGCAAAATAATGAGATTTCACAATTGAGAAATGCAAATTGGAAAATTCTTTTTGTAACATGTTCAAAATATCATTTGCAAACATTTCTCAAAGTTTCATCAAGTTTGGAATTGATTTGTTATGTTTAAAGGAATTTACAAATTCACGTTTTCGTTCGTGCACATGTTCGTGCATGTTTTACAAAAACTGATGAGTTTTCATAAATGAGAAGTGATATTTGAAAAATTCTTTCTCTGACATGTTTATCTACATATTTAGAAACTTCCCACAAAATTTTACTATTTTTGGAGTTGATGTACTGGCCCTAATTGATTTTACAAAATCGTGTATCACAGCAGATTTTCAGAAACTGTATTTCTGTGTTAAAACATTTATTTCTCTCAACTGAAAAATCCTTTTTCATAAATTCTTTCTCTAATATGTTTTTATACATGTCTAGAACCTTTTCTCAAAATTTCATAATTTTTGGAGCTGTTTTACTATTTTTAACCGATTTTATAAAATCGTATATACCTGCTTCAGTACCGTCGGTCGACCGAAATTTCCACCGGTCGACCGAAATTTACCATCGGTCGACCGAAATTTCCACCCGGTCGACCGAAGACTCTTTGGACGTCTCCTGCGACTCTGACCTTGTTTCCGGTCGACCGCGATTTTCATCGGTCGACCGCTGGAGTCCCAACGGCTCTTTTTAGAGCCGTTGAAGATGGTTTTTTGGTCTTTTGACTTGGGTTTTTTTTTGCCGAGATCTTTAGAGGGTATAAATACCCCTTTGCTGATATCTTTTGAAGTGGTCAAGAGAATGGTTTAAAAAGTTTTAACAAGGGTTTAAACTTGTTTAGTGTTTGTTTAAGTTTAAGAAGCTTTTAAGCATTAGAGTGTTTTGGTTTTGTGATTCAATTCAACAAGAGCTTGAGGAGATTATCTATTGGTGTTTGGGCATCCAACTCTTCTCCCTCCACTCTTGATATCTTGAGAAGTTTTCTAAACTCAAACTCTAGCTTTATATTTATATACTTGCTTGATTATCATTGTTCTTAAGCTAGTTTTTATATTTGAGTTTAGTTTGATTTTGATTTATATCTCTTTGTTCACACACAACCTATTGAGCTTATTGTATTTACATTCATAGTATAATTTAGGGTTGTGGGTTTGTGACATTGAGAGTGAGCTTAATTGAGTTCTCATCTTGTTAGAGAGAACAATCATTTGTTATATTTGTGCTTATTGTGAGAATCACTTTGTAATACACTTGTACACCGAGTGAGGAGTGTGTGGTGAGAGTCGGGCGTCGGTTGACATGCCTAGAGAGAGGTTTTAACCGAGCACTTGAGGGAGACACGGCTAGGTCCAACACTTAGTGGGTGTAGAGTGTGATTGCAAGAGTGTGAGTTGTAGAGTTTTCGGTTAGCTAGAAAACCGAGTGTGTAGAAGAAGTTCCGGCTTCCAAACCGGGTTGTGTTAGTGGATTTCTCCCCGGGAGTGGGGATCGGAGACGTAGGACGGAAGGTCTAAACTCCGTGATCATATTGCTTGTTTGAGTGTGCTTTGGCGTTTATTCATATTTATGTTCATATCTTATATCGCCATTGTCATTAGCTCATTTTCTTTATCATCCACTATCTTGTTTAGATTGTTTACCCCTTGTGTTAGTTTCATATCCTTGCATATATATACTTGATCAAACCACTCATAGAATACATTATAAAACACGAATAGATGATCCATAAGCACAAACACATAAATATCATCATATAAGTGAAATATAATGAATTCAAAGAAACAAATCAAAACAAAGTTTTTGACAAAATGCAAGAGAGGCAACAATACATCAAGCTCTTAAGCTTGTTTCAACCCATATAAAGACTTTTAGTACCCGGTAAACAAGATTTGGGAATAAACACCCAATTAACCCGGAGGGTTATATAAGCACAAACCTCTCATCAAAATCGAGATTAATAATCATGAAAACAAATAATTTGATCAATTGAAAATTATTTTCATATTAAAAGTTTAAAGCATAATTTTAAAAACCAAGAAAAAGGAAAATAACAAAAATTAAAATTCTTGGTTTAAAAATTATTTTGGCACCCAAGCATTCTTGGTGCCGGATTGTTTAGGGACATGACCCCTATCAATAAAGCTCAAAGCCCTAGGGTTATGAACCTGTTTGGGCACATGTATTGCACTAGCATGGTCAAAGCAATAATCACTCAAATGACCCTTCCGATTGTAATTTGTGCAGTGAAAGAGATCCATTTGTTTTTTGTGGACCATTAGCTTGTGCATGGGAATTATTTGCAAATAAAAATTTTTCTTTTAAATTATATTGCAAATGAGAAACATTATTAAACAAATGTGGTTTACTTGAGAAATTTGGCAAGTTTGAATATTTTTTCAAATTATAACAAAACTTTGCCAAATGGATAAATCTACCACAAACATCACATTTAAAAACATGTGGTCTACTAGAAGCATTTGACAAACTAGAATTCTTTCTCAAATCAAAGCAAAACTTTACCAAATGGCCAAAACGACCACAATGATCACACTTGAACACACTAGCATGCTTATGATGAACTTTGTGAGAATGAGCATGTGAATGTGTAAGTGTACAAGATGAAGAAGCTACATGAGATGCACAAGGAGCATTAGAATTCTTATGTTTGTGTGCATCATAGCAAAATCTAGCAAGATGGCCTTTACGACCGCAATTTGTGCATTTGTAGACTTTGCTATATATGTGTGCATAATGAATGGATGATTTAGACTTAGACTTGGCACACATATCCATAAGCTTCTTATATGATTATTAATGCATGTTTTCAAAATTGAATCTAAATATGAAATGTGTTTATTCACAAGATTCAAATCATCATTAGGCACATATGCATTTTTATTAGAAGTAGAACATAAATAGTTATTTATAAAGAAAGAAGTATCATTTTTTTTGTTCACTACTTCTAACATGGCATTATCTTTTTCATGATATAAGCTAGTTAAAAATGTGATTAATTTTTCGTTTTCCAAAATTAACATGTCGTTGTTATCTTTAAGCATGGTATTTTCTTTTGCAATGACATCCAATTTTGACACTAGCTCCTCATGATCGGATTCTAAATTATCATGCTTGCTTTTTAAATCAATAAAATTATTTTGCAATTTCTTATAGGTATGCAATAATCTCTTAGATGCACAAGCAAGTTCATCACTAGATAAATCATTATCGGGTTCCGAACCGTATACCACACTAGGGCTATCGCCTAGTGACCGTGTGCATGATGAAACTCCAATATTACTTGAAGAAGAATCCTCCAAACTATGTCGGATTTCCTCCAAGTTGCCTTGATGTGCTTCTATGAATTTCCATAAATTGTAAGCACTATCAAAATGAACAAACTTGTTAGACATAGATGAATCAAAAGCATTTAGCAAACATTCTAACAAACTATTGTTCATTGTAAGCATTCGATGATCATTTTTATTCCACTTGGATTTCTCCGTAGTGGGCACAATATAAGCACAATCAATGACTTCCCATAAATCGATATTTTTAGATTGAACAAATATTTTGAATTTAAAACACTATTGAGCATAGGAGAAAACATAGAATTTTAGGAGCAATACTAGAATCATAGCCTAAACAAGATGCATCATTCATATCCATAATTTATAAAAATATGCAAGCAAGATACAAATATAATCAAAACAAGATTAGCACAAATAAGATAACTTGGATCTTTAACTCAAGGTGATTAGACCTTAAATCAAAGAGCACCAAGCTATGATACCAATTGTTAGACCCTAGAGGGGGGGTGATTAGGGTCTTATGCTAATCTAATCTGATTTTATGCCAATTAAAACTAATTAATAAGTTATCCTAGAAAGTATGGAAATACAACAAGATATATGAGCTAGGATAAGCAATATGAACAATGAATATATCCTAGCAATGAGATATTACAAACATATGAGCAATGATATATAAACAACACAAGGGTAAATAATGTAAACAAAGAGGTGGACAAGCTAACTAATGAGACAATGGCAATGTGAGCAATGAGCACAAATATAAATGAACGCCAAAGCACACACAAACACAATCAAATGATCACGGAGTTCGGACCTTCCGTCCTACGTCTCCGCTCCCCACTCTCGGGGAGAAATCCACTAACACAACCGGGTTTTCTACGCTTACCCGAACAACGTTTACACCTCACAGTACGGTTTTCTAGTTTACCGAAAACTCTACAACTAACACACTCTTATAATCACACTCTACACCCTCTCAAGTGTTGAACTAGACGTGTCTCCCTCAAGTGCTCAGATACAACCTCTCCCTAGGTTCGTCAACCGACGCCACTCCTCTTGGGACGATTCCCGACTCACGCCACACACTTCTCTCAGTGTATAAGTGTATTACAAAGTGATCCTCACAATAAGCACAATACAAAATGTTTGTTTCTCTATAATGGATGAGAACGAATTATAAGCTCACTCTCTAAGTTACACAATACCACAACCCAATTATACTATGAATGCAAATACAATAAGCTCAATAGTTATGTGTGTGTAAACAAAGAGAAAATAAAATCAACTAAACTCAATATGAACACTAGCTTAATAAAATGATAATCAAACAATATAAAAAATATAAAGCTAGATTGAGTTTAGAAAACTTCTCAATAGATCAAGAGTGGAAGGAGAAGAGTTGGATGCTCAAACACCAATAGATGATCTCCTCAAGCTCTTGTGAAATTGATTTCACAAACTCAAACTTCCAAATGCTTAAAAGCTTCTTAAACCAAACTTAAACCCTTATTTAAAACTCATTAAACTTGTTTTAAAAAACACTCTCTTGTTATAGAAGAGCTGAAGGCAATGGGGTATTTATACCCACTCAAAACTTCAGCAAAAACCCAAAACAAAATGACCAAAAAGCCCATAGAATCCAACATCAGATTCTGTACAAAATAGCCGTTGGAGTATACGGCGGTCGACCGTGAAAAACTCGCGATCGACCGCGAGCCATCTTTGAAACTCAGAAAACTTTCAGAGACTTACGCGGTTGACCGTGACGGTCGATCGTGAGAAAATTCGAGCTGACGGTCGATCGCGAAAGTTTTTGTTGGCTCCGCAGGCTAAAAACAAAGGCGCGGTCGACCGTGGCGGTCGACCGTGAACTGATACATGAACAGAACAATTTGAAAGTGAAATGCTGATTTTAAAACCCTGTTTAAAAATATCAAATAAATTCAGAAAAATGTAAAACTTTAGAAAATGATTGTAGACATGATAATAAACATGCTATAAAAACTGGTTAATAAAAAAGACTTCCCAAATGAGAAATATCATTATTTTGTAAAATAGTCCAAAACACGAAAATGTAAACATATGAATTTTAACATTTAGGCTAAACCATGTTTTGAAACTTTGCACAATGATTATGTAGACTTAATAAAAATATGTATATGATTATTGTTAAGTTCAAGAACTAAGAATACAATATTTTTACAAATACAATAGAAAATAAAACATATGAGTATGTATATGAAAATATATTTGTTTCATATCTAAGTAGAATCACAATAATAAATATGAAATATGTAATTTCATATTTATAGACATGAAAATCAAAACTTCTGTTGTATATATATATGACTACATATATATACAAGGAAACCAATAAAATGTGTGTGTATATGATATTGAGTTTAGAGTATCTAACACACATAATATAAAACCTAAACTAGATTACCCAAGCCGATCTTGATCTTCAATAAGCTTGACTTGGTACACTATGCAGATAAAGCTGAACTTGGATCTTGAACTTGAATTGCATAAGCTTCACTCCACAATTCCTCCAACCTCCATTGGATATGATCGTTAAAGCTCTATTCCATCCAACCTCCAACTCGTTGTTTGCCTAGAATAAATACGAAAACACAAACACTAGACACTCTGAGATCCGCCTCTTCGTGACGATGAAGGATGACGTCAAACATCCTCTTCTCCTCCTCAGTTTGGTATACTGAGCTCTAATTTTTTTTAAAGTCATAATTTCTAGCATTTGTTGACTGAATTGAAAATTCTAATTTATTTGATAAAAATCCCTAACCTATTAGTCCTAATTGTTGTTAGTTGCATATATGATTGTAATTTGCATCATTATATTTATATTTTTTTTGTTTGATTAAGTTTATAAATTTTAATGAATAGGTATTAGAATCATGTCGTCTAATCCATCAGTGCAAGCTTCTAACGAAGAACCCACAGTCGAACCCCCCGTTGAACCGGTCATTGAACCCACAGTAGAAGAGTCTTCTGAGAAAAATTGAACCCACAATTGCTCTTTTTATTTTTTTCAAGGTGACATTGTGGAGGTCCTTGACTCGGATGATGAGATTTAATATTTCTCTTGCATTGATGGGTCTCATCTTTTGGTTTGTGGAGGTCCTTGACTCGGATGATGAGATTTAATATTTCTCTTGCATTGATGGGTCTCATCTTTTGGTTTATATTTTCTTCTCAAGAATATGATTGGATGGGTCTCATCTTTTGGTTTATATTTTCTTCTCAAGAATATGATTGTCTTAGTTTGCATGCTTTTTTTCTTAGGGAACTATATTATAGAACTTGTGGGTTTTTAATTTATTGTATGTGACTTTGCTCATGTTAAGTTTGCACGTGACTTTAGTTCCGGATTTATGACTTGTTATTTATGGATTTGTGACTTGTTGTTTTCGGACTTGTGACTATTATTTTCAGATTATGACTTTATTGCGTGCTTTTTTGTCACTAACATTGTGACTTTATTGCCATGAGAATGACACAGGCTCTATGAATCAAAGAGAGAATGACTTCATATGGACATCAAATGGTTTATTTAAGGTAAGGTGTAGTTTGTGAGTCATTTGTAGTTGTTGATTATCACATTTTAGTTATGGTAATATTTTTTAGTTTTTGTTTAGGGCCTACTATGGTGTTCTGATGTTTGTCATGCAGAATAGCAACAAAGTCTTGAGGTAACTTGTCATACTTTATGAGTTATTAAAATCATATGTATTTTTTGTCATATCCTATTCATATATATATTCCAAATATCCGATTATTATTAGTATCTGAACCGTATCTGAACCTCTAATATCTGAACCGTATCTTTTTTCGTTTAATGTAGATATGGTAATGCTTTTTTCTTACCAATGAATATCTGAACCGTATCCTATCCGTTTTTAGAAAGTGGTTATGGTTATGGCAAGGGTCATATCCGAACCGTATTCGAACCGAATGCACCCCTAAGTATAAAGGGTTGATTGGTCACTTCGATCGAGCACAGTGGGGCGGTGATGAAGTGCGGGCTGACAGTTGAGTCAGCCTTTACTTTACAGGTGTCGGCTGGTGACTAGAGGGTAGATCACTTCAGCATTAAATGGAAAGTGATCAATGGCGTGGCAGAGCTTACGTGGTCCGATGAGTCATGAAGACTATCAGAGCTAGCTACGTGATGCTCCTGACACGCATTAAATGCGATGTGGACATGTTGCCAGTGTGGATAACTTCATCGAGAAATAACGTCTTTCGAGTCGGTCTCGTGAGGCGTTGGACGAGTAGTTGAGTGGACCCTTGGCGAGTCGTTCTTAACAAGAGGGTCGATTAACTCTGCCTTTTATGTCACCATGAGGGAATGTCGACTCGACGAGTTGGCTAAGTCGGACTCTCTGTAGGACTTAGGCCACCCAGCTGATTGGGACAAGGCGTATCGAAATGCATCGGTTCGCTTGCCAATATACTATTTCAGCGAGTGGGAACACCATAACAAGTTAATAACTTTCAAGTTGGAGAATCATATCTAATAGAACTTATAGAATTGACAGTTTTACTTAATAACAAATTTAGATTTGGGGACTTATTTTTAAAAAAATGTTAACATTGGGCAATCATTATAAAAAGAAGATTCAGTTATAATAACAACACAATAATTAATCAATTAATATATTTCTTTTTAAGCAATCTTATTATATGATTTTATATATTAACACATAATTTTACTATTTAATAAAAAATTCAAAACTTAAAATATGTACGTTCACGTGCAAAACACGTGCATTATATTAGTTCATAATACAGGTGTATCTTCTTCTCTGCTTCAGGAGCTTAGCGATCTTCATGAGAGCTTGCGGATAGACGATTCTCATGGTAGCTTGAGAATATAAGTATCAGGTTAAAGCGTGAAGCGAAAAGACAGAGCGCGAAATCGAAGCGTGCAGTTTTCAGCTCATGAGTCGACTGAAGCCTGACATGAGTCGACTCATGAGTCGACTCAAGGTTGGCATGAGTCTACTTACGAAACCCGCTCCAGTTAACAAAAGTTTATACTGAGTCGACTTATGAAATCATAAGTCGACTCAAGAGGGTTCGTGCACGTTTAAGTCGACTCATGATGGGTTTGGGCTGAATTCTAGATTCCTACCGAGTTTCATTTTTAGGATTTGTATAAATTAAAACCCTATTGTTTACGGATGCCTAATGAGAATTTCGTGAGATTTGAGATTAGAGAGGATTGTTCTCTATTCTAGAGAGATTGTGAGAGAGATTTGTAAAACAATTGATACTCATAATCTAGAAAAGGTATTTTCCTTCGCCAAAACTAAATTATCGTGTGTTTTCTATTGTCTTCTTCTTAATCCACCTTTGATAATTTCACGATCAAAGATGCTCGCATGATGACTCGTATCATGTTGGTATCAGATCTATCAGATCCTGTGAAGGGGGTATCTTATGTATGGTCCTCACTCGATCGCAATACAAGAAGCTAGGTGAGATCCTTATTTCTTTAGAAGAGGTCCAGAAATTAAGGAAGAAGAAGATGACTAAAAGTGACAATTCATCGAGATTTGATGTATTAGAGAAGCAGATCGAGGTGATATGGTCGACTCTTACACAACTCGTCGATCTCATCCATGGAGGGGATAAAAACGGCGAATCTTCTTCAAAGTCCAAGAAGAAACCCGTAAAGTCCGATGGGGAGAACGAAACTTTAGATTCCGACGAGGAGTTTGAGACTGTCAAGATTGTTCCACATCAAGGGGGATAAAGGTACTTTATCAGAATTTGAAGATAGATTTTAGAGTGGAGATTTCTGTTTATATTGGGAGTGTCGACGTCGAGAGGCTTGATGATTAGATCAAGCGGATGGAGATTTATTTTACTCTTTATGGCTATTTTTCAAATGAGAAGATTGTTTTTGCGGCATTGAAGCTTTCAGGGCCCGTGTTGACGTGGTGGAAATCCTACTGTAAGTATGAAAAGAAGGCGGTGTCGTGAAACAAGTTCAATGAGCTACTGAGGAAGCAATTCTACCCGGTAAGAATCCTTGAGGAGCGTTGGTACAAGTGATATGACTTGCGTCAAAGATTCAATCAGACTGTTCAAGAATACACTACGGTGTTCCAGCAGCAGGCGATGGTCCTCAACATCGCAATAGAGGAATACTCTATCTTCATGAAGTATATGACGGGTCTGAATAAATACATCCGGAAGGAGATGAAACTGTTTACGGTCAAGTCCATTGCAGAAGCGAGTGTGAAGAATATTGCCATTAAGGGCAAGCAGAAGAAGAGCAACAAGATGAAGGGAGATGCTAAGCAAGTTGGAGGCGAGTCTAGTGGTTCCCAACCTAAGAAAGAGAAGAAGAAGGGTGATCCAGGAAAAGCATGACTGGTTTGTAGTCATTGTGAGAAGACATGACATGTAGCTGATCGGTGCTGGGAGAAGTATCCTCATCTAAAACTAAAGGAGTTGAAGAATAAAGATGAGAAAAAAGCAAGGTCCGAAGGAAGTCCCAAGGATGACAAAGCCCAACAACAGTCTCAACTTTATGGTAGGGAACCAGCCGCGAAGGAGGACGAAGACCCCACAGAGCAGCTCTTTGTCCTTAAGTTGCAAGTGAAGACCAGTTTGGTGGATGTCATAGTTGATCCAGATAGTAAGAAGAATTTGATATTCGAGGCCTTGGTTAAGAAATTGGGTCTGAAGATGGTCAAGCATCCAAACCCCTATCTATTAGGATGGGTTCAGAAGGAGACGGAACTGAGTGTAGTTAATCAATGCACTTTTAGATTTGTACTCCACCAGTCGTATATTTACGAGGTCACGTACGACGTAATTTCATTGGATCTTTGTCAGGTTATACTGGGCAATCTGTATTTGTGGGATAGATACGCAATCTATGAAAGCCGGGCTCAGAAGTACACATTCACCAAAAATGGTGAGAAGTTCATATTTCGTTTGGCGTCTCTTCCGAAGGAGACAAACTTGGTGACGGTGACCCAGGCGAAGAGGCTAGTGAATACAAGTAAGAAGTTTGTCTCGCTGTTCATTAGGCCTTATGAGAAGCTACTAAAAGAAGATTGTATTTTGGAGCGGAAGATGACCACGACTAGACGGGGGACGAAGGAGTCGTTTTTGGTTGGACGTCAAGGTCAGATTCCTAGCAAAGCCAGGTGGTTTAACAAAGAAGGAGGAGCTCGAGAGTTTCCTCAGCTGAAGTTCTAACTTGAATGGGACTTTAAGTTCCTAAAGGGGGGAGCCATGATACAGGTGTATCTTCTTCCCTGTTTCGGGAGCTTAACGATCCTCATGGTAGCTTGAGGATAGACGATTCTCATGGTAGCTTGAGAATAGAAGCGTCAGGTTGAAGCGTGAAGTGAAATGGCAGAGCGTGAAATTAAAGCGTGCAATTTTTAGCTTATGAGTCGACTGGAGCCTAACATGAGTCGACTCAAGGTTGGCACGAGTCAACTTATGAAACCCGCTCCAATTAACAAAAGTTTCTGTTGAGTCGACTTATGAAATCATAAGTCTCATAAGTCAACTCAGGGGGGTTCGTGCACGTTTGAGTTGACTCATGACGGGTTTAGGTTGAATTCTAGATTCCTGCAGGGATTTGGTTTTTAGGATTTGTATAAATTAAAACCCTGTTGTTTAGGGATGCCTAATGAGAAATTCGTGAGATCTGAGATTAGGGAGGATTGTTCTCTATTCTAAAGAGATTGTGAGAGAGATTTGTAAAAAATTGATACTCATAATCTAGAGAAGATATTTTTATTCGCCAAAAATGAATTGTCTTGTATTTTTTATTGCCTTCTTCCTAACCCACCTTTGATAATTCTGTGATCAAAGGTACTCGCACGACGACGCGTATCATTTTAAGATAAAGATAGATTATTAAGAAACTTGTGTGATATTTATGCAGTCTTCACCTTTTGAAGATTATCTATTATGGGTAAGATCAGTATACGAATGTATGTCATTATACACTTGCAATACAACCGCAAGGATCGTGGAATTTGAAGCTAGAAGCAATTTTTTGAAGACCTAGACCTAATATCATATTCCGTCGAAAAAAAAAGCAACAAATTAATCTCTCATATTTATGCCTTCAATAATATTTTCTACCTTTTTTATTTTATTTATAACTCCGCTTTGAATTAGATCTCAGACCGTGAGAGTTATATTAGAACCTCTCAAGCAGGGCTGTCCACCCGGGCCAGGTAAAACGGAAGCCCGGACCCAGGCCTGGTTGCCCCAGGCCGGCCCGATTTTTTGTTATTTAAACATTTTATTTTTATTTTTTGAGAATACAAAGCAAAAAATAAACACAAATTTGATAAAAAAATATATTATTAATCAATTATAATTATGTAATTTACAAATATAAAAAAATATAGAGATTAAAATGATAAAATGATATAAAATAATTGTAGAATTATATAGAAACAAACAAAAATAAAAATAATTGTAGAATTCAAAGAGCCCCAACGCTCAAATCAAAGACCTCTAAATATATATGTTGTGCCTAGGATTTGAACCACTAACCTCCTCTCCAAACTCCTAAATTTTACCACTAGACTAAGTAGCCCAAAATATTCATGCCATTCAATATATGTATATGTATATATATATACACACACATAAACATATATTATACATAAACAAATTGTAAATACTTATAAAAATTACATAAACAAATTGTATTATACATAAACATATATATAAAAAATATAAAGTATATATACATAAACTTATGGCTAGGATTTGAACCACTAACCTCCTCTCCAAACTCCTAAATTTTACCACTAGACTAAGTAGCCCGAAATATTCATGTCATTCAATATATGTATATGTATATATATATATACACACACACACATAAACATATATTATACATAAACAAATTGTAAATACTTATAGAAATTACATAAACAAATTGTATTATACATAAACATATATATAAAAAATATAAAGTATATATACATAAACTTATAAATACACATATAAGTATATTTATATAAGAGTATAAATATATATACACATATATTATACATATATAAGAGAGAGTATACTTACACATATATATACTTATATAATAGAGAGTATACACTGTATACTTATATATACTTATACAATATCACTAGTAGAAAAATGAGCAACCTAGACGGAAATTTCCGTCTAGGTTGCTCTAATTTCCGTCTAGATTGGGGCAAACTAGACGGAATTCCGTCTAGGTTGACCAACCTAGACGGATATCAACCTAGACAAAAGTAAGAAATCCGTCTGGATTGTTACCTAGACGGAATTCCGTCTAGGTTGCTACTGTAGCAACAAAATCAACCTAGACGGAATTCCGTCTAGGTTGAAGCAACCTAGACGGAATTCCGTCTAGGTTGCTCTGCTACAGTTTTTTTTTTTTTGCAGAATCTACGTTGCATGTTATATAATATCACATGTACACAATATTACACAACACCAAATCGTATTCATATCCAACACAATAGATATAATTATATTTCAATATCAAATATAATTATATTCAAATAATACATTCACCAAAATATATACTAGCTAGAAAGATACATAATATTTTTACATAGATTATAAAGAATACAATTGTTTACATAACTTGATGAACTTTGCATAATTTATAGAATCCAATTGCATTTACTCCTCCAAGTTGTTAAAGCATCATGTTTCTTCCTTATTGATCCTACATTATACAAAATTCAACATCAATTAGTCCTCTATACTCTCCATTGTGACGCCCACCCTCCCTGACTCCTTCGCCCTCGAGCACACCCGTGTCATCACCAACTGCGACCCGAGGTCTCTCCTCGTGCAGGCCAATAAAAAGTTAAAAGGAGGCCCGAGCCTCCATGGATCATACTCCAGGGTAACTTGGTATAGGTCAAGAGACGTGAACCTACAAATTGTTAGACCCTAGAGGGGAGGTGATTAGGGTCTTATGCTAATCTAATCCGATTAAATGCCAATTAAAACTAATTAACAAATATATTCTTATAAGATAGATATACAAAGAGTTATGTGCAAGAATATGCAATATACACAAGGTGATATATCCTATATGATAGAAATATATGCAAGGATATATAAACAATAAGATATATCCTAACAAAGAGATATAGACAATGTATGTGCAAGGATATAAAACTAACAAGAGGGGTAAACAAATTAACTACAAATGTGATAGGGCAAAATGATCAACAAGCAATACACAATGGTGATGTAAGATATGAATATGAAAACAAGTGCGCTAATGCAATCACAAACAAAGGATATGTTTACGAGGATCGGTCCCCACGACCTACGTCCCCGTTCCTCACCTCGAGGAGATCTCCACTATCACAACCGGGTTTTCTACGTTCACCCGAAAAACGTTTACACCTCACAATACAATCACTATGCAA
The DNA here is from genome assembly GCF_001876935.1 of Asparagus officinalis. Taxonomy (NCBI): domain Eukaryota; kingdom Viridiplantae; phylum Streptophyta; class Magnoliopsida; order Asparagales; family Asparagaceae; genus Asparagus; species Asparagus officinalis. The sequence goes on from NC_033796.1 coordinate 22,329,807, forward strand.
TCACACCTCACACACTAAGTGTTGGTCCTAGCCCGTGTCCTCCTCCTCAAGTGCTCGGTTACAACCTCTCCCTAGGCACGTCAACCGACGCCACTCCTCTTGGATTCGACCCCGTCTCTCACCACACACTTCTCTCGGTGTACAAGTGTATTACAAGTGAATCCTCACAATTAGGCTCAATACAAAGTATTTGTTCTCTACAATGAATGAGAACAAATTATAAGCTCACTCTCTAAGTTACACAATCCCACAAAATAAAATGTAAAGCTAGATTGAGTTTAGAAAACTTCTCCAATAAATGACAAGAGTGAGAGAGAGATGATTTGAAGCCCAAACACCAAAGATTATCTCCTCAAGCCCTTGTGAAATTATCTTCACAAACCAAACTCTTAAACACACTTAGAAAACCTTAAACAAACTTGTAAAAACTCTTTAAAACTTTTCTCTTGGTTAAACTTGAAAGAGAGCAGCAATAGGGTATTTATACCCACTCAAAAAATCTCAGCCAAAAACGTGAGCAAAAGACAAAAAAAACAATGGTAAAAAAAAAACTAGCCGTTGGAAGCAGAAAAAGACCTCGTCGGTCGACCGGAATTTTCATCGGTCGACTGGAAAATTTCATCGGTCGACCGGACCGGTCGACCGACAGTCTCTCTGTCGCCCAGTGAGCATTTGAACTGGTTAAAAATAGTAAAACAGATCCAAAAATTATGAAATTTTGTAGGAAGGTTCTAGACATATATAATGACATGTTAGAGAAAGAATTTCTGAAAAAGAATTTCCCAATTGAGAGAAATAAATATTTTAACACAGATTTATAGTTTCTAAAAAACTGCTGACATACACGATTTTGTAAAATCAATTGGGCATAGTAAATCAACTCCAAAAATAGTAAAAACTGGAGGAAAGTTTCTAAACATGTAGATAAACATGTCAGGGAAAGAATTTTTCAAATATCACTTCCCATTTGTGAAAAATCATTAGTTTTGTAAAACATGCACGAACATGTGCACGAACGAAAACGTGAATTTGTAAATTCCTTTAAACATAACAAATCAATTCCAAACTTGATGAAACTTTGAGAAATGTTTGCAAATGATATTTTGAACATGTTACAAAAAGAATTTTCCAATTTGCATTTCCCAATTGTGAAATCTCATTATTTTGCAAAAGTGTTCAAAACATGAAAAAGTGATATACATGAAGTTTGATGTTTTGACATAAACAATGTTTTGAAACTTTGCACAATGATTATATAGACTTGATAAAATATGTATATGATGATTGTTAAGTCTATAAACTGAGAATACGATATTTGAGCTTAGAAACCAAATACGTGTATGTATATATAAACATCAAAATCTAAAACACTTGTATGTATATATATATAACTATATATATGCATAGAAACCAAATACGTGTGTGTATATGCTATTGAGCTTAGAGTATCTAACACACATAATATAAAACCTAAACTAAATATACCAAAACTTGATCTTAATCTTCAATAGGCTTGACTTGATATATTTGCGGATGAAGCTTGAACTTGATCTTTAACTTGAATTGCATAGGCTTCACCGACATTCCACCAACCTCCTTTGGATATGATCATTGAAGCGCAATCCATCCATCCTCCAACAACGTTGTTTGTCTATAATAAATAAGAAAATACAAATACTAGACAAACAACATTAGTGGTAAATTGTTTGTTAAACATCATCAAAACAAGAAGGCCAACACAAATTTCCTCGGGTGTTAAGATCCAAGCAACTTGGGGAACCCACCCTTAAAAGCTAGCTATTAAGGGAGAAGAACCAAGGTACTTAAATACCCCATCAAGTTTCCAATTTTACTCGATGTGGGACTTTAGGCAGCCCATACTACCCAAGTCCCTAACATAGCACCGCCCCTGAGAGTCGACGTCCCGGCGGCTGCACTCTATGATGCTTCACTCGGCGTTGCTTCACTCGGCCTTTCCAGTCAGCCCCTCCGTCGGTCAGCCCCTCCACGGGTAGCCCTTTTCGTGACGCCGACAACCAACTTTGATACCAATTGTTAGGTTCCGAAACCCCTGCTCATCTTCCTGAGCCCATTCTTAGCCATGGTTGTGCCTGTGGTGAAATTTGAGAGAAAATAGAGAAGAAGAATTAAGAGAGAATTGAGGGAGAAGGATCGATCATGCTCTGATACCAATTGTTAAGATCCAACCAACTTGGAGAACCCACCCTTAAAAGCTAGTTGTTAAGGGGGAAGAACCAAGCTACTTAAATACCCCCATCAAGTTTCCTATTTTTACTCGATGTCGAACTTTAGGCAGCCCATACTACCCAAGTCCCTAACATAGCACCGCCCCTGAGAGCCGACGTCCCGACGGCGGCACTCTATGATGCTTCACTCGGTGTTGCTTCACTCGGCCTTTCCGGTCAGCCCCTCCGCCGGTCAGCCCCTCCACAGGTAGCCCTTTTTGTGACGCCGATAACCAGCTCTGATACCAATTGTGAGGTTCCGAAACCCCTGCTCATCTTCATGAGCCCATTCTTAGCCATGGTTGTGCTTGTGGTGAAATTTGAAAGAAAATAGAGAAGAAGAATTAAGAGAGAATTGAGGGAGAAGGAGAACAGAGACTGAGGATTGAGGAGAAGGAAGAATTCTGATTCTATTTCATGTCTTTCATGTTCTCCTTGATTTTACAATTACCTATTTATACAAACTGATTCTAGACTTCAGGACATGTGCACCAACAGTAATCGTGCACAACAAACTTAACAGAAAAACAAGAATCAGTTAAAAACAGTCTGTGACTGAAACTGAAACATTTATAACAAGAACCCTATACTTAAAGTCTTTGCATATAAGCCCTAACTCCTCAGTTCACTTTGCGTATCAGTCCCCCAAAGCTTGTGTATCAGTTGCCAGCTCTCCAAGCCACCAATCTTCAAATTTCCAGGGTCCTTGGCTCAATTGACAGGCTCCCAGGTTGTTCTTCAGGTCCTGACAATCGGACCTTGTCCCAAGGTCCAATGTAGGAAACCTTTTAACCAAATCTCTAACTAACTTGGAGCACCCTGCAGTCAGTACCTCTGGAGGTTTCTCACTGGAAACAATGATTGTATCAGCCAGCAAAAGAGAGAAGGTCTGAGTCTTCGCCTCTGGAGGTTTCTCACTGGAAACAATGATTGTATCAGCCAGCAAAAGAGAGAAGGTCTGAGTCTTCGAATTGTTTATCTCAGCTTGAAGGTTCTAGAGGCCAAACATAATTGCCCACGAGCACTCTGAAGAACTGCAGAGAAAATCTCCAACAAGGATAACCTTTGTAGGTTCAGAGGAAAATGCCCATTCTGGGTAGATTTCACGAATGCTAAATCTCTGCTTCTCTTCCATAGTCAAACTTGAATCATCACTGAATGGGATGCCAAATTGCCCTTGATCAAACCACATCGTTGAGAAATCAGAAGAATAGGCATTATTCGGAACATCTAAATCAATAGTCGCCATCCAGTCTGTACTATTTTACGTTCTATACTTTCCTACATTTGAACTGGTTTCACAAATGCTAGCATCACAAATATTCTGCATTTGAACTTTTGAAAGCTCTGAGATATAAGTTGGTGACTCAATTGAATTCTTAGGAATGTGAGGACCTAACATAAATTCTTGAGTCGTTGCCAGTTGCAAACTCAAATCACTGTCAAGAATGTGATGTCTAGTAGATCTACCTTCTGCATTATTTCTAACATCATCAACTTGTGTCCAAACGAACTGTCCTGGTACCCAATCGAACTGTCCTGATTGCTCAAATGGAATATCAAGTGCTGAATCGTGTTCCGACGGCCTGAGCATAGAAGAATTAAGAATACCTTCTTGCAGCATCATGTTTTTAGTTCTTGCATCGATCGGTGCAGAGTATTGGCTTGTCTGCATCATGTGATTCCAAGAAGGGGATGTTCCAACAACACTATAACCAGAACCTAGTGGCTGACTTCCCTGCTTCCCATTATCGCCTAAAAAATTATGTGAACTAGTCAAATTGGTTTCAGGTGTTCCTGAATATCCAAGTGACTGTGTGCTTCTATAGCCATCATGTTTCCCAGATTCAATTTGGTTTTGCTCCCAGAATCTTGTTCCATGAAAGAGATTTTGATCGGATTGGGATGAACCAATTCTAAAAATCTAACCATCAACTTTTTCCTCAAGCTCGGCCCTCGAGATCCCCTCAGGAGGCACCGCTGAAAAAACCTGAACCTCTGGCGATCCGTTCAAAGCATACAACTTCGTCTTCTTAGTCTTCTTCTTCTTGCTTGAGATTGGCCACGGTGAGTTCTTGAGCTTTGGCTTTCTCTTGCTTGAGATTAGCCATGGCGGTTTCTTGAGTTTTGGCCTTCGGTGGAGACGAGAAGATTGCAGCTTCTTCTTTTCCTTTGGTTTCTCTTCTTCTTGTGCTCTCGCAAGCTGTTCTATATTAATGCGCCTACCTTTTTTATCACGTAAAACTGGTTGTGCTCCTTTTCCACTCACAGATGGATCCATAGCAGCAAACCTTGATATTTCCTTCTTCATATTCTTGTCATTCTCCTTTTTAATCTTCTTAGTTGATAACAACCCAGTTCTTCTTGATTCTTTTACTAGAGATGGTTCCTTTCTCTTTCTTGGAGGTGAAAGATCTTCATCCTTTGACAAATATGGTTTTTTCCACCTTCTCAGGGGTGAAAGGTAAATGGAAGGGGATATTCCTCTTCTCGAAGCCTCGGCCAACGGCTGCTTGCCCCTTCTTGGAGAAGAAATATCATCATCAACTTTAGGAGATTGATTTTGATTCCTCCACGAACGCCTCAAAGACCCTTGCAGGTTCTTGATGGATCTTAATGGCTCACCGAGCCATTTCGTCGAACACCTTTGTTGGGTTTTCTGGGAAGAAGAAATAGTTACAGGAGTTGGGGATTAATGAAAATGAAGACGCTTCTTGTACTCGTTGTTGCTACTGCTTAGATCGCTTCTCATCGGAGTTGACATCGGCATTTGTGAGGCTCGAGAGCCTCGATACACCCTCATGGAGCTATTCTTAGCCATGGATGAACCAAGACTGTTTTGTGAGGCTCGAGAGCCTCGATACACCCTCATGGAGCTATTCTTAGCCATGGATGAACCAAGACTGTGTGCAGGCTGGAATTCTTCAGAAAAATCGACATTCATTTGAGTTTGGGAGATGTGGGTAGGTTCATAATCCCTCTTGCTTGAATCTTTAGTTCCTGGCCTAGAGATTTCTCTGTTTTCTTTTGATTTGGAGCTCAAGATCCGACAATCATCCCTTGGTATACCTCCACCAGAACTGTAAGATGGCTGAAATTCTTCGCTGAAATCATCACGCCCTTGCGATCTCTCATTGTTGTAATCAACTTGTAGTTTTCTGAGATTAGAAATTTGTATGGATAATTGACAACAACCATCATAAATGTTGCGCCCTTGTAGAGAATTCATTGCGTCCACCGCATTTTGATGGGATTGAAATTGTATAAGAGCTTGAAAGCCAACTGTCTCCTAAAGAATGATGATCTTCTCTACAAACCCATATGGAGAAAACACTTGATGCAACACTTCCTCCGTTTAGGTCCAATGTAGGAAACCTTTTAACCAAATCTCTAACTAACTTGGAGCACCCTGCAGTCAGTACCTCTGGAGGTTTCTCACTGGAAACAATGATTGTATCAGCCAGCAAAAGAGAGAAGGTCTGAGTCTTCGCCTCTGGAGGTTTCTCACTGGAAACAATGATTGTATCAGCCAGCAAAAGAGAGAAGGTCTGAGTCTTCGGATTGTTTGTCTCAGCTTGAAGGTTCTGGAGGCCAAACATAATTGCCCACGAGCACTCTGAAGAACTGCAGAGAAAATCTCCAACAAGGATAACCTTTGTAGGTTCAGAGGAAAATGCCCATTATGGGTAATTTCACGAATGCTAAATCTCTGCTTCTCTTCCATAGTCAAACTTGAATCATCACTGAATGGGATGCCAAATTGCCCTTGATCAAACCACATCGTTGAGAAATCAGAAGAATGGGCATTATTCGGAACATCTAAATCAATAGTCGCCATCCAGTCTGTACTATTTTGCGTTCTATAATTTCCTGCATTTGAACTGGTTTCACAAATGCTAGCATCACAAATATTCTGCATTTGAACTATTTTTTCCGTCTAGTTTGCCTCAAAATAGACGAAAAAAATTCCGTCTAGTTTGATCCGTCTAGTTTGTTCATTTTTCTACTAGTGAATAAATGAACTGGTTTCACAAATGCTAGCATCACAAATATTCTGCATTTGAACTATTTTTTCCGTCTAGTTTGCCTCAAAATAGACGAAAAAAATTCCGTCTAGTTTGATCCGTCTAGTTTGTTCATTTTTCTACTAGTGAATAAATA
>NC_033796.1:22337213-22339189 GCF_001876935.1 Asparagus officinalis
TTAATTGGTATTTAAATCGGATTAGATTAGCATAAGACCCTAATCACCCCCCCTCTAGGGTCTAACACTATAAGCAATTTTATATGCCTACATGGCAGAATTGTAAATATAGACAAATTTAATACACATCATTAATGTGAAAAGGGTAAAATTGGAACAATTAATTACATAGTTCTCCATTTCCCCATGCAACTCTCTCTCTCTCTCCAAAAACACAGCAGCTCTCTTCTCTCACAAATTGGAACAATTAATTACATAGTTCTCCATTTCCCCATGCAACTCTCTCTCTCTCCAAAATCACAGCAGCTCTTTCCTCTCACGTTCTCCTCTCTCTCTCTCTCTCCTCCATTTCCCAAAAGCTTGAACCAGCCCCCTCTCTCTTCCTCTCTCTCACCACCACAAATACCACTAACTCCTCACCGAGCTCCTCCAACTCCACTGCCCCTGAGCTCCCTCCGACGAACCGAAGATGCTCTGACGAACCGAAGACGCTCCCTCAGACCCGACGCCGTCAACCTCCTCTCCATCTCCTTCGCCACCTTCAAACAACCCAGATCCTAGCTCCTACCATCCAAGCTTTCGCTGGAGTGAATCTGGATTCACTCCAGTGAATCTGGATTCACTCCAGTGAATCTGGATTCACTCCATTGAATCTGGATTATATTGAAGCTCGATTCATTGGAGTGAATCCAGATTCACTGAATTGAATCCAGATTTAGTGAACTGAAACTCGTTATCAAACAATAGCAAATCTGCAAAAATAAAAAACAAAAAGGAATAATAAACTTATGGTAAAAAACAAGCTATAAAATTTTAAACCATGATAAGATTTCACATTTTACAGCAAAAAGTTACGATTTTTATGGTAAAAAACAAACACCTCACATAATTGAATCTTGATTCACTGCAGTGAATCTAGATTCACTCTTGCGTTTATTTCTTCAAAATTACAGCACATGTATTTATTTCTTCAACAATTCATTAAAAACCATCCTAACCATCCAAGCTTTCGCTGGAGTGAATCTGGATTCACTCCAGTGAATCTGGATTCGCTGGAGTGAATCTGGATTCGCTCCAGCGAATCTGGATTCGCTCCAGCGAATCTGGATTCGCTCCAGCGAATCTGGATTCGCTCCAACGAATCTGGATTCGCTCCAGTGAATCTGGATTATATTGAAGAATAAGAAACTTATGGTAAAAAACAAGCTATAAAATTTTAAACAAAAAGAATAAGAAACTTATGGTAAAAAACAAACTATAAAATTTTAAACCATGAAAAGATTTCACCTTTTACAGCAAAAAATTACGCTTTTTATGGTAAAAAACAAACAACTCACATACTGAATCTAGATTCACTGCTGTGAATCGAGATTCACTGCAGTGAATCTAGATTCACTTATGTGTGTCTTCGTTTTTTAACTGGTTTCTTCAAAAAACAAAAAACTTTTCAGACTAAAAGGTGAACTATTTCACCTTTTACAAGATGTTGAAGACAGAGAGAGAGAGAGAGTTGAGTGAACCTTGGAGGGTTGACGGAGCGGATCTACGGGTTCGGCGTTGGCGTCGTCAGAGGTGGATGATGGCGAGGTGGCAGGGGGTGGAGGAGCTCGGATCTGGGTTGTTTGATGGTGAGAGAGAGGAAGAGAGAGAGGGCTGGTTCAAGCTTTTGGGAAATGGAGGAGAGAGAGAGAGAGGAGAACGTGAGAGGATGTTTTTAGTGGTTCAAGCTTTTGGGAAATGGAGTAGCATTAATTACCTCTCTTTAGTGGGCTGTTTATTTTACCTTATTACCCTTATGCAGCTTTAATCTCAGCCATTGGATGAATCTAGATCCAATGGAGAGGAGAGGTTTTTAGTTTTTAGGATAGTGAGGTTTGTATTTGAACCTCTCCATATATATATATATATATATATATATATATATATATATATATATATATATATATATATATATATATATATATATATAGAGAGAG
>NC_033796.1:22339291-22341439 GCF_001876935.1 Asparagus officinalis
ACTATGCTGGAAGACCGTCAACCTGCGGCTCTCCGAAGCTCTGAACTGCCTGAAAAGAAAATTAAAACAAAAAAAACAATAACAAAAACGTCAGAACGCTAAAGCAAGATCATCTTCATCCGCCTCCAGGGGAAGGACTACTAGATGTAGTGGAGGCTCTATCTATTAAGCATAGTCTACCTACATCATTTCCCTCCATCTAATGGTATTAATATTTAGAAATCTACAACACGAGGCATAGTACGTCGAGCGAAATAATCCAAACAAGGAAACCCTCATGTATATACCATATGTCTCAGACTGTAGATACCTAAATATCAATACCGACTATGGAAAGAAACAACACTAGAAAATAAAACACCATAATGGACATTAACATATAATTCTCACGTACTCACAAGAGTAAGGTATCTTGCTCATATATATATATATATATGGAAAAGTGAATCTAAGGTGACACACTAGGCTCCCACCTAAGGACGTGGCCTAGAATCACATCATTTCCTAAATTTTTTTGCGATCCGCTCCTTTGAACTTGATCTACACGTTCTTAAACCCAAACACACTAATTTTGAGGTGAACTTGTCGTGTTTTGACCCTTTATCCACTCACTGCAATTTTAACGGTTTCGAATGAATAGAACTTTTTGCACGAGTCAACGAATGGTCAAAACACAACGGGTTCACCCCAAAATTAGTGTGTTTGGGTTTAAGAATGTGTAGATCAAGTTCAATGGAGAGGATCGTAAAAAAATTTAGAACATGATATGATTCTAGGCCGCGTCCTTAGGTGGGAGCCTAGGGTGTCAAAAAAAATCAAAATAGATAGCTGATCCTCCATCAAACACCAATGATGGAAGTTACAATCTGATGACTTCCAGAAAGCTATAATTTGAAGAATTTCACATAGACCGATGAAGGTTATAATCTGACGACCTTCACAACAACTGATGAAAGCTCTAATCAATAGTCTTCACAATCAATATCGGGAGTTACAATCTGACGATTCTCATATTTTCAAGGAGCCAAGATGAAGATTACAAGATAATAGTCTTTGCAACGCTCTGCAGAAGAAGCTATAAGTCATTGGCATTTGGCTCCTTCTAAAAATGTGGAATTCATCTTCGCATTTTAATTCCTGAAACGCAGGCGACCCCCGCATTTCCAAGCTTCAACAAGCAAAATACGAGCGACCCTCACGTTTTTTAACACCCAGCGAGTACCAAACTCCGCGTCTCCATTCTAAAACACGGAGTTAGGGTCCTAAACGCCAACGTGGGCGTTTGACTCGTTCAAACATGAGCTGAACGGTTGCAGGAACCGTTTTCCCTCCACGATTTGAGGGATTTCTGCCCCACCTAGGAGCGGATTAAAGGGGCGGTTACACCCCTCTCAACCCCTTTATGGAGAGAATTAATGGGGGCGGTTACACCCCTTAATTTCCTATAAATATGGGTAAACTCAATTGAGTTCGGCCTGGCTTTTTGGATCTTAAACTTGGCAGCGAAGAGGAGATCTTCGGCTTGGCAGCGAGGGGAAGATCGACGTTCATCCTTCAGCAACGTTCGACAACACAGGGCTTTCATCCTTGGCTTATAAACCGATTTCGGTTAAATCAACTCTTTCATAGAGTTTCAAACTTGTTCAGAGTTATCAACTCGTCTAGGGTTCTAAAACTTGCTTTGCAAGTTCTCCACAGCGTCAAATCGTAAGGAGGAGATATCATTCCAGTGAATCAAGATGTTCGGATCGTCAACGGAGTGCAAACTCGATACGAGCATTCGAGGGAGGTACTCCATCGCCACCGTGAAGAACCCAGACTTAAACAAAGGGGAGGATTTGCATCAATTCTCTTCTCTTTTGTAATCAGGAAATTCAATTGTAACTGAGATTAAAGGAATACAAATTAATTTTTCTTTATTTCTTTTACTGTAAATTTTTTTACAAAAAATTATCCTCCACTCATTCAAATGGGGGGACCACATTCACACATTCACATGTGTTGAATGTGGTCCCCCCAATTGAATGAGTTGATGGGAATGAGACACATCATTACCAAACACAAAATTTGTGCTTGGTACCAAGTATACCCATCTCTCTCTCTCTCTCTCTATATATATATATATATATATATATATACACACACACA
>NC_033796.1:22341728-22351728 GCF_001876935.1 Asparagus officinalis
CTGCAGATATGTTGACCAAAGTTGTTTCAGGTGTCAAGTTTGGTCATTGTTTGGAACTTTTGAACATTCTTCGGTGTTGAGGCTTTTCGAGGTCATTGGGTGAACTACGTTCGGCTTGATTCCTTGGGCAAGAGGATACGTAGGCAGTCTTTATGATGCAGCCGGTTTGGATTAATTGATTTTGATGGGGGTGAGATTGTTTGGACTCTCGTTCGGGTTCTCGACTTGTTGTGGATTGAGTTCGTACTGGTCACAACAAGTGGGACTTTTGGTTGCTTTGGTGTCGGCTCAGTTTTTTGGAAGAAACTTCACCGAGGTGGAGAATTGTGAGTGCGGATTCATAGGCGGCCCACCCAAATAATGCGGCCCATCCAATCTCCTATATATATCAATGTGATTTAGGTTTTTTTGTGTAGCAGAGAGGGCACGAAACATTATGTGCGGTTGATTTTTGAGCACAGGGACAAAAGAGCGGCGGCTTGAGATTTTGAGCAGCTCTTTTAAGGGTTTATTTTGTAAGAGGGATTTGAGAGTTTGTTTGAGAGGGTTTAGATTGTGAGATTATAAACCCTAGTTGTATCTTTCCCTCTATTAGTAGATCCCCCCCCTCCTTGCCCCGTGGACGTAGGCAAATTGCCGAACCACGTAAAATTTGTGTTCTTTCCGTGATTTGTAATAGCTTGTAGGTTCCCTCGACGCGCAGTCCTAGAGCTGACGAGAGGAAGAGCTGATATCTCACTTTGATGAGATATCTGGCTTTTGGTTCTTGTTTCCTTTGAGAAACGAGAATTTTATTGTGATCTAATCTCTTGTTGTGCACCTTGCGCACCGGAGGTGCTGCCGAAATTTCCGCTGCGCACAACAAGTGGTATCAGAGATCCGGGTTGGACTTAGGAGCTTGTTCTAAGGATTCGCTGAAGGATTCCTATTTGAAGAATTAGATCGACAACATGGGAGAAACAAGCACATCGAGATCGTCTCTTTCGAAGGCGATACAGAGTCTGAGCATCAATAATACAAAAATTGATGTTCCGAAGTTCGACGGCAAGATCAATTTTGGTTTGTGGAGGTGTCAGGTGATGGACGCCTTGGATGCACAAAATTTGGAGGAGACTCTTGAGTTACAAGAGAAATGAATAGTAGGGCTTGTGGAGTTATTCGGTCATGCTTGACGTCGGATCTTATTTATGACGTAATGAACGAGACGTCGGCGAAGAGAATGTGGGAAACACTCAATGAGAAGTATCTGACGAAGAGCATTGAGAATCAGCTTCACTTGAAGAAGAGGTTTTACCAGTTCAAGATGAAGAGGGGACTTTCCATTCGGGAGCATGTTAACAACTTCACGAAGCTAATTTCGGATATGGTCAATGTAGATATCATGGTTGAGGATGAAGACAAGGCGATGCTACTATTGTGTTCGTTGCCGGAGGATGATTTTGGAACGTTTGTTCTCACTATGATAAATGGAAGAACTACGGTTAGCTACAAGGAGGTGACCTCAGCTTTGGTGAATTATGAGTTGAGGAAGAGTGATGGCGAACCCTCCGAGAAGGCATCGGGAGATGCATTAGCAGTTCGAGGCCGTCGTCCAAACCGTCGTCCTGGTGATCGCTCAAGATCGAAGTCAAGAGGTGGCCATAGAAATATTGGTAGGAATCAATGTCGCTTTTGCAAAGAAGAAGGACATTGGAAGAACGACTGCCCAAAGTTGAAAGACAAAGCTGGGAAGAATAAAGGGAAAGCTGTACAAGCTTCGGAAGTGAATGTTGTCAAGGCTAGTGACGACAATTCAGATACAGATTCTTCAGGCTATTCCTGCTCTGCACTACCGTCAGTTTGATGTGTGATGGGGTGATTCGTTCCTCAGTTGACGAAGAATATCATTTCGCTTGGAACTTTGGAGGCAGCTGGCTATAAGGTGATCTTGGAGAATGCTACTCTAAAGGTCACAAAGGGGTCCATGGTGGTGATGCGAGGTGTCAGGGAAAACAACCTTTACTACTTGAAGGGCAAGACAGTAGCAGGGGGTCTGGCAGCTTCGATTACCACAGAGGAAGATACTACCAGCTTATGACACATGAGATTGGGACACACTGGTGATAAGTCCCTGCAGGTATTGGCGAAGCAGGGGCTATTGAAGGGTGCGAAGACCTGCAAGATGGAGCTGTGTGAACATTGTATACTTGGGAAGAAGACAAGAGTGAAATTCGGCACCGCTATTCATAATACCCAAGGTATATTGGACTATATTCACACAGATGTTTGGGACCCTTCCAAACACACATCACTTGGTGGGGCCAATTATTTTGTCACTTTCATTGATGACTATTCCAGGAGAAATTGGGTATACCCGATAAAGCATAAACATCAGGTCCTGGATATTTTTGTGGAGTGGAAGAAGAAAGTGGAGCTGCAGACAGGTAGAAAGGTAAAAACTCTTTGTTCGGACAATGGAGGAGAGTATAAGAGTGATCCGTTTCTGCAGTTTTGCCGAGATCACAGCATTAGACGACACTTCACAGTACGTGAGACACCGCAACAAAACGGGGTGGCTGAGAGATTGAACCGTACCTTACTGGAGAAGGTGCGATGTATGATGACGCAGAGTGGATTGTCAAGATCCTTTTGGGCCGAAGCGTTGGTTTATGCGAGCCATCTCGTGAATAGGTTGCCGTGCACTGCGATACAGGGGAAGGCTCCGTTGGAGCATTGGTCTGGTTCGGCAGCTAGTGACTATGAGTCACTTCGGATATTTGGGTGTCCAGCTTATTACCATGTAAATGATGGTAAATTGAATCCGAGAGCAAGAAAAGCAGTCTTTGTGGGATTTAGAAATGGAGTTAAAGGCTTCAAGTTATGGGATCCACAGGACAAGAAGATAGTTATTAGCAGGAATGTCACATTTGACGAGGCATACATGATGAAGCCTCAAGTTCCTCAGCAGGTGGAGGAAGACCAGATTCAGGAGATATCGCAGCAGGTGGAGGATGATGCGACTCCACCCACTCCAGAGAGCATTGTATCCATCGAGGCTCCTACAGAGATGACACTGGGAGGAGATGGGATGACAGCCGGGCATTTAGAGGATACAGTGGATGTTGGGATTCAGGAACATGGTCATGTTCAGGAGTCTATTGCAGCTAATAGACCAAGAAGAAACATTCGTCGGCCAGCTAGATATAACGATGTCATGGTTGCATATGCTTTATCAGCAGAAGTCGTTGATGATTTGGTTCCTTTTACATTCAAGGAAGCAGAGTCAAGCTCTGATTCGAATAGGTGGAGGGAAGCCATGGAGGAAGAGATGCTGTCTCTTCATAAGAACGACACTTGGGAACTTGCAAAGCTACTGAAAGGTAAGAAGGCTATTGGATGCAAGTGAGTGTATGCAAAGAAAGAGGGATCTTCTATTGGGGAAATTAGATTCAAAGCCAGATTGGTTGCTAAGGGATATGCACAGCTAGAGGGTGTTGATTACAACGAGGTATTTTTACCTGTTGTGAAGCATTCGTCGATTCGTATTTTATTGGCATTGGTGGCACAGCTGGATTTGGATTTGGTCCAGATGGATGTTAAAACAGCCTTTCTACATGGGGATTTAGAAGAGGAGATCTACATGACACAACCTATGGGGTTCAAAGCTGCAGGAAAGGAAGAATTAGTATGCAAGCTGAAGAAATCTCTTTACGGATTGAAGCAATCGCCGCGACAATGGTACAAGAGATTCGACGGCTTTATGATTGGCCGAGGGTACACGAGGAGCCCATATGACCCGTGTGTTTACATGCACAAGCTACAGAATGGTGAGTATATCTATTTGCTGTTATATGTTGACGATATGCTCATAGCTTCCAGGAATACTTCAGCTATTAGAAAGTTGAAAAAGGAACTGTCCTCCGAATTTGAGATGAAGGATCTTGGAGAAGCAAAGAAGATATTGGGTATGGAGATCAAGAGAGACAGGGTGAAGGGGAGGTTGAAGTTGACACAGAGGAGTTACTTACAGAAGATACTGAAGAAATTCAGTTATGATGGCAATGCCAAGGCGGTGAGTACTCCATTAGCTCCCTACTTTAAGCTATCAGCTAAGATGTCACCTGTTTCAGTTGAAGATCGTGAATACATGTCCAAAGTTCCATATGCCAATGCTGTGGGTAGCTTGATGTATGTGATGGTGTGTACAAGGCCAGATTTGTCACAGGCCGTGAGCATGGTATCGAGATACATGCACGACCCCGGGAAGGGTCATTGGGAGGCCGTGAAGTGGATTCTACGGTATATCAAAGGTACCGTGGATGTTGGTTTGGTATTTCAGAAGAATGAGAAGAACGGGCAGGATTGTATTGGTTACGTGGATTCTGATTATGCGGGGGATCTGGACAAGCGCCGGTCTACTAGCGGATATGTGTTTACACTAGCAGGAGTACCGGTATGTTGGAGATGCACACTTCAGTCTACAGTGGCTCTCTCCACTACAGAGGCAGAGTATATGGCGTTGACTGAAGCTATGAAGGAGGCTTTGTGGTTGCAGGGATTATTAGAGAACTTGGGGATTGCACAGGAGACCCTTCGGATATATTGTTATAGCATGTCAGCTATCTATTTGGCGAAGAACCGGGTTTATCATGCACGCACGAAACATATCGATGTCAGATTCCACTTTGTTCGTGACGTTTTGGATGAAGGAGACGTCATGTTGGAGAAGATCCACACGAAGGACAACCCTGCAGATATGTTGACCAAAGTTGTTTCAGGTGTCAAGTTTGGTCATTGTTTGGAACTTTTGAACATTCTTCGGTGTTAAGGCCTTTCGAGGCCATTGGATGAACTACGGACGGCTTGATTCCTTGGGCAAGATGATACGTAGGCAGTCTTTACGATACAGCTGGTTTTGGATTAATTGATTTTGATGGGGGTGAGATTGTTTGGACTCTCGTTCGGGTTCTCGACTTGTTGTGGATTGAGTTCGTACTGGTCACAACAAGTGGGACTTTTGGTTGCTTTGGTGTCGGCTCAGTTTTTTGGAAGAAACTTCACCGAGGTGGAGAATTGTGAGTGCGGATTCATAGGCGGCCCACCCAAATAATGCGGCCCATCCAATCTCCTATATATATCAATGTGATTTAGGTTTTTTTGTGTGGCAGAGAGGGCACGGAACATTTTGTGCGGCTGATTTTTGAGCACAGGGACAAAAGAGCGGCGGCTTGAGATTTTGAGCAGCTCTTTTAAGGGTTTATTTTGTAAGAGGGATTTGAGAGTTTGTTTGAGAGGGTTTAAATTGTGAGATTGTAAATCCTAGTTGTATCTCTCCCTCTATTAGTAGATCTCCCCCCTCCTTGCCCCGTGGACGTAGGCAATTTGCCGAACCACGTAAAATTTGTGTTCTTGCCGTGATTTATAATAGCTTGTAGGTTCCCTCGACGCGCAGCCCTAGAGCTGACGAGAGGAAGAACTAATATCCTACTTTGATAGGATATAGGCTTCAGATCTCCTTTTAAAAGTGGGAGTTTGAGAAAAAAATTTCTTGGACAAAAATACCTTTGACACTTTTAGTTATTAAGTTGTTATTTTATCATCATTAATATGTTTAATTAGAATAAGTAATATGAATGTTGTGCTATTTACAGGAGATCGAATTATGAAATGAAAAATCCTAATCTTATCCATGACCAACCTATGTATTCATTGTTTATTTGAAAGTATAGTCCTTAATTAAAATCCCTATCATCTAACAAGTTTCTCTCCTATCACATGGACTTACCTTACAAATGGCCAGTCATGTAAGCAAACATTTTTATTTATATATTAGAAATTAATCCAAATTTAATTAAATAATCTAAAATTAATTTGTTGAGAGATTTATTTTTACCGTAGTGGGTATTTACATTATTTCATATTTTGAAGTCCAACATCAAAGAGATTTATAGCGAAAAGTGTAAATAAAGATTTCAAAATTGAGAGGGGTTATTACAACACCCCCAAAACTAAGGGCGTTTCTTCGATAAAATAGTTAAGGGGTCTGAGCACCCTAAATGGTTCATATATCCTTTTACCCCTGAGAATTTTATTAAATGAGATGAGTACTTAAGTCATTTCACATTTTAAAGTAACAATGTCAGGTGGCTTTGCCGAGAAAAAAGTAAAGCTCATGAAGGATTATGGTAATATATTTTATGGTAAATAGAAACTATTTCACAAACGAGCTATAATAAAGAAATAAATCCAAAAGAAATGGTTATGATATTTGATCACGTGCAAAGTCCCACATCTGAGAAAATATACAGGAGTAAGTATACAGGGGACAAGAAAGGAGTTGCTTTCATAGTTTGGAAATACTGATATATCATTTTTCCCAAAAAAGTGGGGGCTAATATGTAAAAGCTTAAAGATTAAGGCAAGTCATGTGTAAAAAAACACCTTTCCGTTAAGATGTTCCTTTTAAGTGGTGACCATTTGGTCGTTTTGATCCAGAAACAACATTTGGTGCTGTAACAATACGTGCAATAACAACACACAATAGTATCATTTTCACGTACCTAACCTTTGGGTACGTTTGTGTAAGAGAAATGAAGTGAAGACTACAATAAATTGTGATGAATTTTTCTTGTTGGATTAGAGTTTTTTAATTAAGGAACTTTAAGCCATATGATAAAAGTTTTCGTGACATTGATTATTGAGATCATATCCTACTATTTAACTTTTTGTTTAAGTAGAAACTTGAAAATTTTTGATAAGATGTGATTTTATGATAAGTAATTGTATGTCCAAAACATGACTTCATTGTCAAATTTATTTTCATGTATTGGAATGATTCAAGAAACATTCACCTTAATGATTAATGTATCAATTTCCTACTAATAGAAGGTTCTCAATTAGACGAGCTGATTGCGCATAATTTGAGTTCTCCCCTTTTAAATGAATGGTTAAGAATGTTGGTTGGACAAATATAGAATATCATATAGTTGAGTGTCCTTGGAGGCTTGCACAACAAATATGAGTAGCTGAGAATGGTCCCCTCCTTCCTTTTGAAAAAAAAAAACTCGAGAAAAGTCTCACTAAATTCCTTGCTCAAAGCACAAAGCACGAAGCACAAGTATACACTTGAAATAACTTTGCAAAGCTTTAGGAGGAAGCAGGAGAAGGGCAATTAAATAATGCTTGGGAGTTAGCATTTGAGTAAAACCAATGATGGCACTTGTATGAGTCTCCAACTAAAAACTTTGATGTGGCATGAATGAGTCGTGATTCCAATTCAAAATTATTGGTTGTTAGTTGTTACTACAAAATTTGGATAAAATGATGTGGCACAACCACCCTAGTAATTGCTTGCTTATATCTAAATGGTAGGCTTTGTATAAAAGTTTATTATACCTTTAAATGCAAAATAAATGATAAATAAAATTATCATTGGTGTGGGTAGTACGGTGTGTCTGTATCATGATTTCCACGTATAAAGTTTCGAGAAGCGCATGTGATACTAAAGTAATGTATCAAAAATAAAATTGGTATCTGCAACTTATACTTATTGTCGCATAATTTTCACATGACGTGTCAACTAAAGAGAAAAGATAACTCATACTTTTTAAAGTTTGGAGAAGCGCATGTGATAACAAAGTAGTTTATCAAAAATAAAAGATGCATCTACAACTTTTATTTATGGTCACATAATTTCACATGACATGTCAACCAAATAGAAAGATAGCTCATATCTTTTAAAATTTTCAGAAACGCATGTGATAATAAAGGAGTTTATCAAAAATAAGAGGTGTATCCGCAGGTTACACCTATGTGATTGAAACAATGAAGTTACTTATAGAATTGATCTACTAAAGAAGAATTTGACATGATTGATAAGCTAAATACTAACTAAAATTGATTATATCTAGTGAATGGGTCCGTGTGAAAGACCAAGATTTGGATGACCGTGACTAAAGACGGTTTATGTTGCTGCCAGCAACACCACCATCATTTTCTTTGCATTTAAGATGTCTGGCAGTTACATTATTATTTTATATTGATTGCACCACAGGCGGTTGCTAAATTATATCTTTACCTGTTAAAGTTGTATAAGATAATTAGCACGGGTGTTTAAATTGCGATTCCATGTTTAAACAATAGAAGAATCCTGTCAGCTAATACATGGTTATAAGAGTTTTACAAGTCTTGATTTGTTGACTAATTGAGATTAAGATCTCTAAGAAGATTGAATTGGAATCTTCTTCTGTCTTTTAGCTTGTTGCATTATTTCACCCTAATCAGCTAAATTTTGTTAGGTGCAATACAATTACTTCCATTTGTATGTTAACAAATCGAGGAGGAGGAAGAAGCCAACCCAAATTTGAATTTGTTGAACTATTTTTGTTCTCAATCATGTAATTTAAAATAGTCAATAACTTTTTAGTAAATATATTCATCACAGCGTTACATATATACAATGACATTTACACATCTCATATGAGACCACATGGATTGAGAGAAGAAGAAGAAAGATAGCTCCTAACCTACCCAAAATTTGAGCATTTTGTCATTGCCACTGACTCATGTTTATTTGCAAGTGGATGCCGTGAAGGAGAAGAAATTTTAATAAAGTTTTTGTTGTTAGTTTTTAAAAATAACTTACAGAAAGGTGAGAACAAGGGTATGCGATCCCTTACCCCATGCTTTTGCTTTATTATTAAAGTACACATCATGTTTCCTATTGCCTCGTGTTTGTGGATCCATTTATTTTTGGCAAAGCTACTGAAGGTGAGCCCATTAATCAGTGATTAGTGATGGAGACTTTTGAACGTCAACAACACGGATCAGGGTGTTAAATCTTATCCTGAGTACATAATTAATCAAGAGCTTATGTTCCCTAAGTTAGAAACAACATTGGGAAGATAGCACAAGCAGTGCTGGCCATTTAGATGATCAAGGTTAAAGAGGATTCAAACTCATTAATTAATCACTTGATCCATAAAAAGAATAGTACAGGTTAATGGTAATGACTGTTCTAAATCTACACAAATTGGAGTAATTAATGTTTTTTATAATCCACCCAAAGTAATAAGAATTAATGAATTTTTTTTTTAAAGCATCATAGGCAAGTTGAGTATTCTTTTTTATGAATCAAAACCTATTTCTTTAACGACAATATTTTATGTAACCACTTTGTAAACAAGCGGCCAATGAAATTTAAATAACTGAAGATTTTGGCTTCATCAGTCCCAGAATATAAAACGCACTATTGCTCTTGATCTGAAGAGTCCTTCGTTCTTATCAGGTAACCTGATTAATTTACTTCAAATTGGAAGGAAACCTTTTTAAAATGTAAAGTTTAATTGCCCCTGAAAGTGTCAGCTAAAAACATCAGTTAGCAAGCAGCATTGGCCAAGTGTTGAATGAGGAGAACTAGATCAATTTTCCTTTTGCTTTCTCAACTACTCTCATCTTTTATGGATCTGGAAGTTGAAATCACTTCCATTGACACATACCTAACTCTTTGCATTATTAGCTCAAGTACGAAATAGTTAGTTTTGCTTACAGACCCATAAGTAGTTGACGTACAACTTACACATGTAAGAAGAAAAATACAGTTACATGGACAAATAATAATAA
Source organism: Asparagus officinalis (assembly GCF_001876935.1). Taxonomy (NCBI): domain Eukaryota; kingdom Viridiplantae; phylum Streptophyta; class Magnoliopsida; order Asparagales; family Asparagaceae; genus Asparagus; species Asparagus officinalis. The sequence goes on from NC_033796.1 coordinate 22,351,329, forward strand.
AAGAGAAATGTTATCAAAATAAAGAAATAAATAAAATACAGCAGGTTCATAAGACTAGCCAGAACAAACGGATCAAGTAAAGGCCAACTCAACCGATGTATGGATTAGCGTATTCCCATTTGGTAGCCAACTAATCCAATTGAACCATACCAAAAATCATTTGCAATTGAGCATAAAGCAAGCAAGAGATAGAAAGTCTTGAAGAAAGAACTAAAAAAAATCATTTACTACAATGTCTCACAAACTCTTCAATGCACAGGAGCAAAATTCATATGGTACCAAGACTCCTCTAGTTTTTCACACAATCTCAATACCTTCTGGTTAAAAACCAATTCAAAATGTTAACCAGATATTACAAGCGTCACATACCCACAATAAGCTTTCATCAAGATCTTTCTAA
>NC_033796.1:22356728-22365218 GCF_001876935.1 Asparagus officinalis
TCACCATAGCCAATATACTAGCACCACCTAGACTATGGCCTTCGTTTGCTGTTGCACCCGTTTTTTCAGCAGATTTTAAGGGTCCAGGGGTTTCACCGGCGCAGCTGAAGCCAAAGTCCATTGCATCTCTAGTGGCCTTCCTTATCATCTACCACCATGTGAACACTAAGTCCATGTTGGGCATTTTAGGCCATCTTGTGTGAGTTAAGACTAGCAAGAAAGAGACCCACTTTTACTTGTAGATAGTCCAGCATTCTCGAGACGAACAAGGGGTGGAGGGTGAAAATTTTCTTCATCATTGGTGCCGACCCGATTCTAGCTTGCCCCACATGGCTAGAAATCAAGAAGGGTCTGAGGGCGGAGAAGCTTTGGCTTGCCCCACATGGCTAGAAATCAAGGAGGGTCTGAGGACGGAGAAGCTCTCGGATGTGAAGGCGTAGGGCTTGGAGAGGATCTGAGCCTACAAAAAATCTCGACATTGGGAGAACCTGTTTGACAACATTATTCTTTGAGCCGTCGGCATATTCCTTGTCCATGCCACTAAAGTGGATCGGGGCCTGAGCTCTGGTTCTAGCGGTCAGCGAGCAGCCGACAGAGGGTTCTTAGGCCGGCTCTCCTTTGCCTCGAAGGTCGTATTAATCTAGAGGTAGAGGTGCTCCAGACGTTACGCTAGCAGCCTGTAGCTGAGATCACGGCCAAACTCGATTTGAGTAAATCTTCCGCTCAGGCCGAGGGGTCTAAGAGGAAGAAGAAGACAACTTCTAAGGGTCGTCGCCGAGCCGAGGGCAGTGCGCTGGAGCTTTTCGCTCTCGGAGATGAGGTAGCTGAGGCTGCATCCGGGCAGGTCGAGGTCGCAACCGGGCAAATCAATAGGGTTTTGACCCTACAAACTTTCTAAACTTTAATCAACGGTATCGAGGTAAAGGTGATTTTCCGCATCCGATACCTAAGCAGGAGGCCAGAGGAGAAGACATTCATGTCGTGGAGTCGACAGGGGGCGAGACTCTGACCAGGATAGGAGTCGAAGGAGGAGCCCAGACGAGCTGGGAGAGGGCCTTGAGTCTTCTAAGAGACTCGAAAAAGAGCAGGTCATTAAAGAGTCGATTGCTGAGGCTCAGGAGTCAGTTGCTGAGAAGCGTTAGGGTATTCCAGCTGCTACGCAGAAAGGTTGGTATGAGTGGTGCTTCCCCCATTGCATCGACGAACTTCCCCCTCGCACTTAGGAGGGGATCTGGTATATTTTGATAGGCCCACTAAGTCCTGTCCCGCTATGAGAGGGAGCCATTAGAGGAGCATCTCTTTATTCCCAAGCACCAAATGGGTCGTAGGGAGTCGGTCTTGGAGTTCAGCATTGATCAAAAAAAAACTGTTGAGGTATTCCTTCTTTTAGACAAGGCATTGCTGAGCGAGACTCTCAATGCTGGCCTCTATCGGGCTCTCAAGAGACTCCCACAATTATCTTTCGACTATTGTGGCCACATTGAAGACTCATGCATCTACATAAGTCCTAGGCGTCCAACCTCAAGGTTGTCATGCCGCCAAAAGAACAATAACGGAAAGAGAATACAAATACAAGTCCCTAGACCTCTCGACTAGATCCGGGAGTTGGACTTAGGAGGCTCTCGACAACAAAGTAGTCCGCAAGAGCTTCAGTGACAACAGTTGAGGAAGCGGGAGAATTCTCTTCAGGATCATCCTCTGGCTCGTCTCCACCCCCAACGTACAGCGCCAGATCCATCCCACCTCCACTCTCCTCGATCTCCTCCAAGAGATCAAGGCAGCAAGAGACACTAGGGGATAACGACGATCAAGGGGGGAAGAGAGTAGGAGGGGAGCAGCGAAGCGAGATAGTCGACGCCGGCCTTGCAAGCCACGGCCTTACAAGCCAATGCTACATCAGTTTTGTCTAAAGGGCCATGACGCCACTCATCGACAACCTCCTTCTTATGTTGCGCCAACTCCAGATGAGCAAGCCGACCCTCCAAGTCCTTGACAATCGTCGCGTACGCCGAAAGAGTCGGCTGCTCCTTAAGGTCCCGCCTCAGCTGCTCGACCGAAAGACGGCTCGATTGAGCGTCCTCCTTGGCCACAGCCTTCAGGCGCCTCTCGGACTCAACCTCCCCGGCCAAAACGGTCAGTCAACCATCTCGCTCAGAAATTCCTTACTGCAGACGGCCGACTTCTCCCTTTGACTGGGCCACCTCCCGCTGGAGACCATTAACAGAACCCAAGTGCTTGAAAACTTAGATTTTGTAGCCCGCCAAAAGCCTCTCCTTTTCGTCCAACTTCCGTCGCCAGACGTCCTCCCTGCCTCTAAGTTCGACCTCTAAGACAGCAATCCCATTCTCTGCCCCTTCCTTGGCCGACTTTTCATCGGCCAGCTCCGCGTGCCATCTCTGTGCCGCCTCATGTATATGCCTCATCCGCTCGAACAACTCCTGCTCCATCCAGTAAAACCCATCAGACCAAATAGGCCTTAAGGGCCAAATGCATGCCAGTGCTAGCCATCTCCCTCAAGAGTCTCTTGTCCTTCAGGGGGGTAAATTGGGACACAGCATCGATCGAGATAGTTAAGGACTGCATGACTGATGACTCCACATCCATAGTTCCTCCGGGACAAACCTGTCGCCTTCGGTAAGCTATTCCCTAGGTGAGCCGGGGATCAACGGATCTCCCACCAACATGGTTCTTGCCCTCTCTCAGGATCGGTGAGTAAGCTCATCGAGCCCATGGCGGAATGGCCACAACTTACTCCGCACATCCGCCATCTCATCCAACTCGGGTCCTTCCGGAGGCGTTGTTTGCTCGCCAACACCCCCGGACATCCCGACAGGCTCCTTGTCAGGCCTGCGGAACTGTACGGTCACAAAACTGGCCCGACTGTCCTCTCGACAAGGGCCCCCACAATTTCCTCCTCGACAATTGGGGCCACCCCCTCTGTTGCAGGAGAAGGGAGCGTCCACGATGACGACCTCATTCGGTCGATAAGCTTGGATAGACCTCTGCCGCCTTTCGACAGATTGCGACTCTTCAGCTAATTGTTGTATCTCATCCAGGTTGACCCTTGGCCCACTGGACCCTTGATCCTTTTGGGCCTTCTTCGGCCTCCGTTCCGCCAATAGGGCGGCGACTTCAGCCACCCTCGACCTCAAGTCGGCCGCCTCTTCAGGATCAAGATCCCCTCTCAACTTTTTCTGAGAAGTCGAGCTTGATTCCTCTCTCAGATTTTCCTTAATGCTTTTTTCAAGAGGGAGAGCTAACAGACTTGCCCTTGTTTGATCGATCGAAGAGGGCAAAATCATGGACACGCCCGCCGACAGGAGGGATGTCGTCTCGAAAAGATTTCTCCTCTCCCGGGATCCGACATAGGAACAAATCTTTACTAGTTGCCGCCTCTCCTCATCATCAAGAGGGCACGGCCTCAGCACATCCTTAGCCACTTCGGGCCAATTAGGGCAAGCGAGAACATCTTTGCTAGTTGCCGCCTCTCCTCACCATCAAGAGGACACGGCCTCAGCGCATCCTTAGCCACTTCGGGCCAATTAGGGCAAGTGAGAACACCATCAGCCCTGAAGACCCACACAAAGTGCTCCTTCGAATCCCCGCTGAGCTCTGGAGCACCTAACACAAGCTTAACATTCCCACTATAGTGGAAAGAGTAGTGCGGGTCCTCTTTCTTCGATTCGACGCCGACCATATGTCCTAGCAACCGTGTGGTCGACGAGACTCCAACCCGGTGACAAATAATGATAAAACCCACCAGAACCCCAATGGCATGAGGGGTAAATTGAGAGGGGGAAATCCCTAGAGCGGTGCAAACATCCCTAATGAAGGGATGAAGCGGCAGCCGTAGACGTAGACCGTACTCAAAATGAGCCAGGTATAGCAGCGTGTGATCACCGACACGACAATACACCGATTCGCTCATACTCGGGGTCCCTAGTGTAAAAGCCCTCATGATATCATAAAGATTATAATAGTGCTCGAGTTCTCCAATCAAGGCCCTCGAGCAGATGTGCCGGAGAAGAGCAATCCTCTCCTCATTGCGGCCTGCAACGGAAGCTGGGGAAGCCATCGAAGAATTTGGTTTGCAAGGAAAACTTATGGATATTCAAGAGAAGCGCTAGAGGTTTTTTGAGCAAGAACTTCTAAAGAGTTCTTTTTCGCCTCCAACGAGCTATTTATAGTATCCCAAAGAGGCACGTGGAGTTACCTGAACGGTCGCAATATTTCAAAATAAACGGGTGAGATTCATCTCGAAATCTCAAACAGTTCGCACGAAATTCGAAGCGATGTTCCTATTTACTCCACACCTCTTCGCTCGAAAACCTGTCATATCACATGGGCTCTACCATATGCCGCTGATCACTCTTCATTCGATGCTGAGACGATCTCTCCAATACTGAAGTGATCTTTCCCCCAGTCACATGTCAATACCCGTAAAGTGGATGCTGACACAACCACCAGTCCATACTCCCTCTCTCTTCTCATTTAATACCGAGGACATCCTCCCTCCAGTCGCCAACGACACTCGTAAAATAGATGCTGACACAGCCACCAGCCCATACCTCGCCATCACTACTTCATACTCGGCCAAAATGTCCAATCTACCATTCTCCCACAATATATATACAGGTACTATTCACCTTTCAGAAAGGGGAAAGGCCAAAATGAAAAACAAAAGATATTCTAAGTTCTGCTCTTTTCCTTTCACTCAAGTTCATCATCTAACTTGATCGTTGGAGGTACAACGAGAGAACTAATCCCCGTCCTCTTATGAGTTTCTACATGTGCAGATTGTTCAGCAACCCTAATTCAAGAATTAGACATAAAATCAGAGAAGAAGACGTTCCCTTCATCAATCTCCTCTACCTCATCGAAATTATCCTATCCCGGATACATACTAACTGTGTGATCATATAAACCATCAACATATATATATATATATATATATATATATATATATATATATAGTTCATGTGATAGAAAAACGTTCATTAATATGTTCGTTATATCTGAAAAGTTAAGATTAGACATCTTAATCATAAAAATTAACCTCAATCTACAGCTTAAACTTATTGCAACAATATGACCAATATGTATTCGGATATTTCGGATACGGATCACTACAAAACCATATCTATAACCATATATTCCTATCATTTATAGATTTGAGTAATCATATCTGTATCCATTAGGATACGGATACGTTTTAGCACCCCTATGCACATTCTTTGACTCACTTGCTAAACAATCCAACAACACAGTTGCTCAATGCATCAAAGAAAATTCCTAATAAAGGATGGTGTTGTTTTTGGGGATTAACGAATGGAACTAATTATACGAGACATACAAACACAAAAAAAAAGGGAAAAAGAAACCAAATCAATGCATCTAAAATATAAGAAAATATAAAAACAATACATATATCGAACAAACAGCCAAAAGACCAACACGGCAACACCAAACCCATAACCTTATAAGCCAAAAGAGTCCTTTGACATTAGGTTTTGGGGAGTCCCATAAAAATTAGAAATAGAAAGAGAATCATATAATATAGGCACATAACTAACCAAATCCATACAATAAAGTACCTATCCTCATTCTAACTATTTAGGATCTGCAGTACTACCCATCCTAATTTCATTCATAGCAAGTTATATACAAAATCATGCAGGCATATATGAGTGAGATCATTTTACCAAAATGAATCATAAATGATCAAAGCATGTCTCGTTGCTCAAAATATCTACGCAGAGAGATTGTCACTAAAACCGTGACAGAAAGACATCGCCTACCACTCAATATTAATCTTCAAAAAGAAAACCTCAATAAAAAAACTTTTTATGCCATCTCCCTGAACTGGATAATCTGTGTTACGATGAAACTAATTGATAAATGCACTTAAACCAATGACTCAGTTTATCGGGCAGAGAGAGATAGCTAACTAAAGGACAATTATTCTCCATTGTTAAACTTTAAACTTTGGAACCACGTGATAAGGCGATACGAAAAACAAGGCCGTGTTTTATCTAAATTCTAATCTATAGGAGTCGCTTTTCATCATAAAAGGGTAATTCCGCAGTAGAACAAACAATCACACTAAGATCTAAATGCATCCAATTTGTAAACTCAAAATAAATAAACCCATTTCCAAAATCAGATCTTTCTGATCTGGGCACCAAGGAAAAGATCTCCTCCGGTGGCATTTTCATCAAGTAGCTGAGGACGTTCATAATATATTCATAATCTAAGCGCGGATCATGTACGCCAACAAAACAATATGCAATATTTCTTAAGTTAAATCAAAATAAGTGAGAGCAAAATTCATCATGATAAACAATGGACACTAAATAGACCCATCACCAAGATCAGATCCAAGTAAAATCGAAACCAATACCAGATCTTATCGAGATGGGCAAACATCAAATCTTACCATAGAAGTGGCAGAGCAGACACCAGCCATGATCAAGGTGGTCTTGACCCAGTTCTTGCGGCGGAGGATCCCATAGATGTTGAGGAGACAGAGAGGCCAGAGGAATAAGATCTCAACCCAAACAAGCCCAACAAAGAAATGGGGTTCCTCTTGCATCAAATAGTCTCCGTACTGATCCCTATACCATTGCTTGAGCTCAATGAGGGCTGATGGGTAGAGATGAGAAGGGACGATGGTTTGCGAGTCGATTAAGGGGGTGGCAATGGCGAGGACTGCAGAGAAGACGAGGATGATGGCGTCGACGAGGCCTGAGATGAGACCCATCGATTTTGATTTATTTTTTTTTTGGTGGATTCGGAGATTTTTGATGAAGAGATGCAAAAGAGTCCAGGGGAAGAGTTCGAAAATTTTCGAGACAAAAATGGTTCAAATGGGATGAGAGTTGGGGGTAAGTTGTGACGGAGGAACCTGAGAATGTAAGGGGGGTGTTTGTTTCAATTTTTTTTTTTTTTTGATATAGGGTGGATTTCAAGTTTTGGGATGTAAAAAGTGCTTTTTTGAGTTTTGGTATTCCTTAGGGCTGGGCATATTCGGTTCGGTTCGGTTTTATGCCCAATCCGCATCCAATCCGAATTTTTTGGATTCTCAAAACTCTTATCCAGATCCAGATTTTTCCCACTTCATCCGAATATTCGGCCCAACCGAAATTCGGATCGGTCCGGATCGGTTTCGGTTTTGGACCGAATTAACTCCATTTTGGTTTTGGGCCGGATCGGTTTTGGGCCGAAATTCGGATAACTTTGTGACTAGTAAAATTCAGAAAACAAGAAATATGGATCTTGGACTTGGTAAATAATTTGTCTTTATCTTGTCTGTCAATAATTTCATCCAACATATATTGTCATAACACAATTTAATTATGAAAAGAACTTGATAATTCCCTAAGAGTTGAAATGGTCAATGTAGCACAGCATGAAAATATAAATAAATCATTGAAGTATCAGATATGGAAACACACCATTAGATCAAAATATAAGAGGAGAACAGCAATGATGACTCTTTCTTCAGGGCGCGCACCCTGAAGATACAGAAGTACTTGCATTGTGTTTAAGATATCCTTCGTATGCAAGCCACTAATAAATGAATTGCTTCTGCAACATCCAAATAAAAGTTATTTTGAAAAAGTTTATGTTATAAATGTCAAACAATTAAGAATGCAAACTGACCTATTTAGACAAATTAGTTCAATAAGCAATGCAACTGCATTACTTCTTGCACTAAATTGCTTACAGTGTAATAGCGCAAGGACACTAGATGTTCTGATATTTTTCGCCAAGTAGTTCCTGCAGAAGTCATTTGCCTTGGTACAGCATAACAAGAGAGCAGATATGCATATTTTTTCTTCCAAATTCCCCAGTTCTAGCCTCCTAATAAGAAACTGCAGTCCTCCAAGAGAAATAAGATATCTGGAGAGAGGAGGCGGTGTTGTGGGACAAATGGAGGTAGAGTTAGGGATTTTTAACTATTTATATTAGAGAATTCGGTTCGGTTTTTTCGGGCGGTTCAGGGGTTCAAACCGGATCCAAACCGGTTTAATCCGGTTCGGGCGGTTTAGAGCCTTCTTCTCATCCAGTTAATCCGGTTCGGTTAACCGGCCCGCTTTTTCGGGCGGTTTTTTCGGTTGAACCGGTTTTTTTCGGTTTTTGCCCACCCCTAGTATTCCTTAAACTTTGTTTGTTTCACTTTTTTTTTTTGGGATATTGAATCCCTAAATTATAAAAAAATAATATATTTTTAGGATTTGTGAAATCATCTCTTTTGTTTCAACTTCTTTTTGGAATATAAGGTGGATTACAAGTTTTTTGGGTTTTAGAATTCCATAAACCATGTTTGTTTCAAAACCAATTTTGGGATATTGAATCCCCAAATAATAAAAAACTATTATATTTTAGAATTTGTGAAATCCTACAATTGAGAGAGGATGTAGGTTGGATATTGATGTATTAATGCTTATAATATAAGATTAATATAAGATTAATATATTAAATATAATA
>NC_033796.1:22370680-22373255 GCF_001876935.1 Asparagus officinalis
TTTTTTACGACTTTTCCGATCTTTCGGGACTTGTAGTTTCTCCCGTTTTGTTTACTCATCCGTCGTGTTGACTTGTATGCTCCACACGAGTTGATTAATGTACGTTGATTAACGCCATCGTGAACTGACTGACGCGCGCACTGATTGACATGCACGAGCTGAATGATTAACGTGCGTGTTAACTGACTGTTGGGTGCGTTTGTACGCTTTGAGTTGATTAACGCATGCGGTCCACTTGGTGTTTTCCATTGCGGTGGTTCGTTGTCGTGTCATCAACAGTTTGCCGATTCGCTTCATGCGCTTGTCGGCGTTGGATAATCCTCTTTGATTCGGATAACGCCAAAATATTGATGAAACAAACAAAATATTACAAATTTTGGTATTCCAAATCCCAAAATATTGATGAAACAAACAAAATTTTAGAGATCCCAAAACATGTAAAAAAATTTATGGATTTTAAATTCTATGATGAAATACATATCCATAAATTTTGGGATACAAAACAAACACCCCCTAAGAGCATCTCCAACAGCTTCCCCATTTCTCACTTTTGGAGAATTTAGTTAGGTTTTTGGCCCAACAGATTCTCCATCTCATTCCCCAAAATAGGGATGGAGGAGAAAAAATGGGGAAGCTTCCCCAAATCTGCAGCATTCTCCAAATTTTTGGAGGAAAAAATGGATTCTTCAAAATGGGGAAGCTGTTGGAGTTGGTGTAAAAATTAGTTGGAGAATATGACTTTTGCTTCCCCATTTTGGAGAAAATTTTGGAGAAACTGTTGGAGATGCTCTAAGATGTTACATTCATTTCTTTTTGGGTTATTTAAAATTAGTCCCTCAATAATTACAAATGAGTCTCTCAAATCTATAAAATTGCTTATTAGTCCCTCAAATCATAGGGTTATTGCAATTTGGTCCTTCAATAACCAAAATATCCCCTGCTAGTGTTTTTTACGTGTTTCTAAACTTTAAATACCCCAAACTTAGTTTGACAAGATATTTCAAAGTTCACACATTGTTTTACTTTCATACCTCAAAGATTCCTCACTTTTTAGCGTCAATACATCAAAGTGTACACATTTTAAACTTTGATATCCTAAAATTTAGCGCATCAAAATGTCTAAAATAAAACTTGAGCTATCAAAGATAAAAAAGTATAAACTTTGTCAGTATTAGAAAAAAATGTTAAGGTATCAAAGTTAAAAATGTGCAAACTTTATAGTACCAAAGAGTCAAAAACTTTGGAGTATTAAAGTCAAATATGCATAAACTTTGAGTATTAAAGAGTAAGTAAATTTTTATTAAGATGAGTTTTAACAGAGAAATCATAACTAAGGGCTATTTTAGTCATCAAAATACTAAATTGCAATACCCCTTAGGATTTGAGGGACTAATAAGTAATTGTTGAAATTTGAGGGACTAATATAGAATCATTAAAGATTTCAGGGACTAATATCTAAATGACCATACATTTTATTCCTCTATAATGTTGTTGAGAGATGGTAAAACTAACTAACTTCATCATAAAAGTTTATGTATTGTTACTATTGTATACGTGTGTATACTATCTTAAAATATTATTCATTTCATGAGATTTTGTATAATATTTACATGGTTGCTCTAAAATCAGAATGCTTTTATTGTTAGGGATGATATAATCTTTTTATCAAAGATTTGAAACAAACACTAGTATGGATGTGGGTTATAAACACCAAAACAAAATTTTTTAGTAACTATTAAGTGAGATGAGTATCAATAGATCATCCTTATTTTTTCTTTTCTTTCTTTTAAATAAGACGTTTGGTTCAGTGCGAATATGCGCCCTTGTGTTTTGCTTTTTGCATGAAAATGAAGAATATTAATCTGAAATGTAGCTAGGACAGTTATAGTGATCAGGATAAACAAATTTGAGCTTTGCTACAGGGACCCAAAATATGGCATCAATAGAGGGGACAAGTGGGGTGTCCACCTCCTATTGGATAATGAGTTGGCCATCATTAATGATGGCCAACTCATTATCCAATAGGAGGGGGGACACCTCACTTGTCCCCTTTATTGGTTCCACATTTTGGGCCCTTCAGGAATTTTTCAACAAATTTTGGAAATGTTTTGGTAATCACGTGCGATAACGAAATATGTAAAAGAGAAGCCCCACGGGGAGCAGTTTAGTCTAAATTGCTCAGCAGGCCTAGAGTTTCAAGCGGGAATTCTTTAATGCCACGTGACAGCTCGTGGTAACTTGAGTAATGATCGCTACAGTTTTTCCACTTTTGGTCTGTGCTGTGCTGTGCTGTGCTGGGCTGAAACTCATTAATAAACGGAAACTGCTTTAATTAAACCTAGACTCCTAATCCCATACATATTGTATCTCTCAGCACCTATATATATAATATAATACACCTCTTTGGCCTTTCTTCTCAAATTATATTAAACAAAACCTCTCTAATTAATAATTCTTCTCATGTACCACTTAATTTTGTATTTCCTCATGTCTCCAGCTGTCGTCTTGACCCTTGTACAGATTATACCCACGGTATTTAATTACAAGTATTTTCCCCTGGCGTACTCAGATGGCC
>NC_033796.1:22373265-22378265 GCF_001876935.1 Asparagus officinalis
CAAATACGACGTCGGGCAAAGCGCTGGTTTTGGGCTCGAGTGCGGCGTATGCATCGAGGAGTTTGCGCAGGGCGACAGCTGCAGGCCGCTTCCGGGGCGTAGTCATATTTATATTATCGTGCTGCTTGCATTGATCGGTGGTTTGGGGAAGCCTTTACTTGTCCAATTTGTAGGGCTAAATCGAGTAGTAGCAGTAGTAAGATGAATGATGAGATAGTTTGACGCTGTGTTCAGTTTTTGAAGTTTTGAATTGTGAGGGTGTGGGTACTTTTTGTAAACTAAGTCTACACAAATATATGTACTTTTTGTAATCTAAGTCTACACAAATACGCGCACACACACACGCAAATGGGATAACCCAAAATTCACTATTTATACTACAGTAATATTTGCTATCGCAAAAGCGAAGCTGGTTTAAAAAAATATTACTGTATTAAAATCGGGATTACTGTAGCGGGTAAAAAAATATTTCACACTAGTGTGTGTATACAGATGGGAGAACCTAAGAATCAATAGTCATACTACAGTAGCATTATTACTGTAGCAACCCGGCACTGGGCACTGTAGTTTTTTAAAAAATTACTGTAGCAAAAGGGAATACTGTAACAGAGGCGGGATACTGTACAAATTCAAAAATACTGTAGCAGTTAAACTAGGATTACTGTAGCGGGGAAAAAAATATGTTGTTCACACTAGTGTGTGTGTGTGTATAACATAATAGATTTGCTTAGTACCAATCACAAAATTTGTGCTCATAGTGAAGTGGCTCATTTTTAAAATTCTCGAATGATATTTCTAATCTTGGATTTCTAGCATAAATGTGTCAAATATTTTATATAAATCTGAATCAAACCTCTCCTGTGAGCAGATTAATTATTGTCCTTGGAGTAAAGCAATTTCAATGATTAGAGGGACTAATGTCAGAATAACTTATAACATTTTTTACTTCGTCTATCTTCTTGAGCTTTGGTATTAGTGGGCTAAATATCACTAGTAGAGAAACCACCAATTTAGACGGAACAATCTAGACGGAAAAAAATTACGTCTAGGTTGAATCAAACTAGACGGAAATTTTCCGTCTAGGTTGTTCCGTCTAGTTTGGATCAAACTAGACGGAAATTTCTGTCTAGTTTGATAAACTAGACGAAAATATCAACCTAGACGGGATTCCGTCTAGATTGCTATGCAACCTAGATAGAATTCCGTCTAGGTTTCCTGGGGCATCCTAAACACCCCCCTCCGCCGTCTCAATCTCCCACTCTCCCTCTCACTCTCCTGTCCCTCTCTCTCCTGACCATCGACCAGCCCTCCCCAACCTCCTCACCCAGCCCCCTTCCCCAACCTCCCCAGCCACCCACCTTACCCAGCCCCTATGCTCCTGTCGCCCCCTCCTCTCTTGCCCTCCCTCCTTCCTTAGTCGTCCCTCCCTGCCCTTCCTTACCACCCCCTCCCCCCTCGGCCCTCCCCTCTCCCTCCCCTCTCCCACTTCCCTCCTTGCGCCGCCCCCCACCCCCGATCGCGAGCCCCCTCCCCATTCCTGTCCGCCGTTCACCTAACCCTTCCCTTCCACCCCCTTTACCTGTCGCCGCCACCCGATTTTCCCAGCCCACCCTGCCGCCCTCCTTGGCCGCCCCCCCCTCCTTGTCGCCACCCCCTCCCCTACCCCCTTCCCCTACCTCCTCGGGTCAGCCCCTTACCCCTTCCGCTCGCGCCTCGTTCACCCTCCCTTCCGCCCCTCCCCTCCCGCCCCCTTCCCCAGCCAACCCTTTCACTTTAATTAAAAAAAACCCTAGCTTTCCAGCAGTCCAATCGTGACCATCGGCACGTCCGTTGTTTCATCTGCTTAAAAATGTATGATTTTTCTACTAAGCTTTAGAATTTTTAATTTCATTATTATTTATTGTTGAATTTAGTTTAAAAACCCTAATTTATGATAAAAAAATAAACGAGTTCAATTCTTAAAACCCTAATTAAAAAAATATTAGTTATGAATTAACCCTAACTCAACTACATGTTAATTCATTTGACCAACACTAGTAATCATAAATTTAATTAAACACTTATAAACTCTAAATCAATTAAGTTTTATTCGTGCTATAAGTAGGTGTGATTAATTATTTAAGTTTGTGATGTGAAATCATGTGAAATAAAAAAATTTAAAAAATAGAGTGATATATAACACATTATAATTTTTTATAATGTGTTATAATCCAATTTAGGTGAATGAAAAAATAACGTTATCCCTAAACTTCCGTCCAATAATTACATCTAATTCTTTGGACTTATAATATATGATATACGACTCAGATTTGGGTAGGAGACGGAGTTTTCTCCCAGAAATGAGCGTTTATTTTATATTATACGAATATAAAATTGGTACTAAAATTCGTAATTATTGGATCTGTCATTCTCGGACGGGTTAAGAATATAGTAGTGCGTACATCCAACTTTGTATGCTTTGTATATTTTCATTCTTAAAAGTTTTGGCAGCACGTATTCGTTGTTTTTCGTATACAATAAGCGTATGTTATTCTGCATTTCGGGCTATTGCTGATACGCATAATAACATCCGCACGGTGTACATGGAGAACAATGAGTATGTGCTGCCAAAATTTTCAAGAAATAAAAATATATAAAGTATACGAAGTTGGATGTAAGCATTACTATATTCTTAATGGATAGAAGCCTTCCTATGACAGCCACTAGATTAGTATAATTAGTTTTACGTACGTTTTATATATATATTATGTAGATAAATATTCATATTGTTAAATGATATATGAACGTATGTTTGACGTGTGTTGAATGTATAAGATTCATGGATGTACTAGTAGTTGTGAGATTAATCATAGTTAATAATTATATATAATTTACAGATGAGGATGATTCCTGACAAATTATGGATAGATATCCCACGGCTTCATAGATTTCGTGACACGTGATATAAGGAGGGATGTGACGCCTTCATGCGTTATGCTGAAATGAATCCGAGAAATTTAAAAAGCGGTACTATGTATTATCCTTATTGTAGGTGTAGGAATATGAAGCTGCTGAATGGAAATGGTATACGGATCCACCTAATGAAATCAGATTTTGATGAAAAATATAAATATTGGAACTGGCATGGGGAAGATATCACTGAAAAATATAAATAGAAAGAAGTTGCATGACCACCACTTGGGCTCACACTCTTATGCCAATCTAGAGGATGTTTATTGTCAGGATACGGTATATGTCATTTAAAGCTTTAAATGATCTTAATGCTTAGTATGATTATGAAATCTCATAATTTATAATATGATAGGAAAAATCATTAATGCTGATACACTTGAGGGCAAAAGTGGCGTATGATACTTTTCATGATAGATATAGGGGTGATGAGAAGAATTGGGATAAGATCAAGGCAAATCTCGAGTTGGTGGTGAGACTTATACATATCTTGAGTAGTATTATTAACTCTATTTCGTTGTTAATATTACGAGGAAACGAGAACACAAATAATATGGTCTTTACCTTGAATTAACTATATATTTGTGCTTTAGGAGGGATTTGAGGCTGCATCCAAGGAGGCTGCATTTGTGTACATTTTGCAGGAGGAGGAACAAACCGAGTCGGACCATCACATGCTTTCTACAGAGGAGAACATCACTCTCACACTGAACCTGATGGGTTATAATAGATATGGATGGTAAAAAATCGAATCAATTTGAATACTATGTTTCTATTTATATTTGTTTAACATTATTGAATTCGAGAGCAAAATTTAATATTTATTTCTCCCTAATAATAGGAGAGGAAGATATCCTTTGCATGATGTTGGAGATTCACCCGGCATAAGCATGAGATCATCCACAACATCCTTCTCACCATCTACATCAATGAGAGCAGCCCCAAGAAGTTTCCAGGCGATGTCATTTATCGCATGTATCTCTACGTATTTGATGGACAAGATTGACCTGTAGCTGCATATTCAGGTGACTAATGAGATGACTAGAGTTGCGCTGATGACAAACTCGATGGACGATCTCATGGGGTAAGTTATACAATATTTAGGCGGTATGATTCCTTATAGCGTGTATGGAGATATCATACGGATCATAAGCTCGGGCGATAATTCCAGCGCTAGACAGAGCAACGCTCAGGTACCTTATTTTTTCTTATATTTATAAATTCAATTTTATTTAATATGTTAGATGAGGTTTTTTTATTTTTAATGCAATAAACAGTTTTATTTGTTATAACATTATATTTATTCATATCGTGTATCCTATCTTATTCATATACATTGTTAGTATATATGCTGTTGGATGTATATATTAGACGGAATTGGTTGATGTATATTTGGATTGGATAGTTGGATTTATGCATTGTGTTGGATTTGATTATATTTGGTTTTGAATGAAATTGTTATGAATTTTAATTATATTTGGATGGTTGGATGTATTCATATGTATAGTATTTATTGGATGTATTCATGTATTAATGTAATTGTACAGGGAAATATAAATTGTAAATAATTTTTTTTGCTGAAAAATATCAACTTAGACGGAATTTAGACGGAATTCCGTCTATTATGAGTCAAACTAGACGGAATTCCATCTAGGTTGTCATAATCAACCTAGACGGAAATCCGTCTAGATTGATTTCCATCTAGGTTACCAACCTAGACGGATTTCTTACTTCCGTCTAGGTTGATATTCGTCTAGGTTGGTTAATCTAGACGAAATTCCGTCTAGTTTGACCCAACCTAGACGGAATCAGACTAGATAGAGCAAACTATATAGAATTCCATCTATGTGTACCAACCTAGACGGGAAATGGATCAACCTAGACGGAAATTTCCATGTATGTTGCTCGTTTTTCTACTAGTAGATCTTAGCCAGTGTGAACGATATGGACTATTAATCAAAAATATAGAGCCCAAATATTGGAACTTTTAAGGGCCACTGAACTTTGTAATTTTATTTATAGTTGAAAATTTTAGTTGAAATTTTCTTTTA
>NC_033796.1:22385765-22457354 GCF_001876935.1 Asparagus officinalis
GAAGCATTGTAACGTTTACCGACCTTTTCTACTTATCTTGCTGAAATCATTGAACTGGTAAAGATCCAAAGCAACCTACTATCCAGAATATGACATCTACTTTTGACAGAAAGGAGATAGGAAGAGTTCTAAGAATAGAATATCACTACTACATGCCTATATTTTTTTGGTATAAGATCATATAACAGATAAAATCTAATATTGTGGAAGTCCTTCTAACCATATACCAAAATTGAAAGTTATGGTGAGAGTTGAGGTTTATATTTTTATATTCTAACATGTCCCCGCTGAGAGCCCTTTTTATGAGCCGAAACTTGGACTCACACAGCGGTGTTAATTTCTATAAAATCCACTTTAAATTGGCGGCCGGAGGAATTTGAACCTAGGTAGCTCTGATGCCATCTTTAAGTTCCTCAAAATCATTACACCAATAACTCCGAAGTTATGGTGAGACTAGAGGTTTATATTTTTATATTCTAACAAATATAGAGGTTATCTTAATTTAACATGCTTGGCTGTGTAGTGTTGGTCTAGCAAGTGGAGGTATTTCACATCATTTATGAAATACTATTAGTGATAAAGGAAGAAAATTTGCTGTATTATTGAAAGAAAGAAGAACTTACAAATCCCCATCCGCTCTTCGTGAATTCCTGACCCACTGTCTTGAAATTACAGAACCTAGACAAGAAGATCTCGATATAAGGAAGCTCATCTACCACTGCAGCAACCCCTCCATTCTTTGGTCCACGCTCAAGAGCATTCGCATAATCTTCAGGTTGGCTTAAGGCTACCAACCTTGATTCTGCAATGTTGAGCTCTTCCACCATATAGTTCTTAGCAAATGATCCAACCTGGTACCCAATTGGATCCCTACTCGAGATTAAACTTTCAAGTCCTTCAACCCGCGATGAAAGTTGTTGAACTGTAAGAATTGATGTCAGGCTTGCAGTGTAGCTTGAATTGATGATTAGTACGACAAAGAGCCATATAATTAGTACAAGTCGTCCAAGCGTGCTCACTGTATTCTCTCCTGAAATAGACCACATTTGAAGATGGAATCAAACGCTATAGAAATCTAGTTGTCACTATCTAAAAGGCTGCACAATCTACTTACGGTGTGCAAAGAACATGGTTGAGAAGCTAAACCTGCAAGAGTAACATGAGTGGAATCAGTTACTGAACATCAAAGAGGAACAAAGTAAGCCATATCTGAGATACAAAAATGTGAACTTGTCTCACTTTACCTCCGGAATTCACTAAACCCCCTGAATTTTGGAGGGTTTTTAACATAACCCCGTGAACTTGTTTCACTTAGCTTCCGAAATTAACACTGAAGATTGATGACTCATGTGCCAAGCATGTAACATAGAAGGACGAAATTGCCCCTCAGTCTTTTTTTGAGGGGAGGTGGTTGTGACTGGGACTGAAATTTGGGGTTATTTTTCAAAAAAGGGTATTTTGGTCATTTGTGAGACACCCTGAAGTTAGGGGTTTAAGTGGAATAAAAAAATTCAGGGCGGTTATGTGCAGAACCCCCAAAAGTTATGGGGGCAAGTGAAAGTAACCCATGCTAGAAACATTAATGGCTGAGAAACAAGCCTAGTTTCAAGAATTGCCATATTAAACTGTGTATCATCACGAATCTTGTCAACATTTTCTCTTTCTGTTCATTTTCACTATTAATATTTAGCCAAATCACACATGTTGCATGCCATTGTTATAATCGATAATTTGCTCTATTAGACAAGAAATTTCAAGAAATGCAAGCTACTGACCAGCAAATTGTTACCATCTGTTGGCGTGGAGTACCTCGGAACTCAGTATTCATCCGATGTTCAAGAATCCAAACTACTGCTCCAACAAAAAGAAAGAAAGCCCCTATAACGCACCACATCTCTAGTGTAAATGGTTTTAGGAAAGCCCAAGGATTTGAGTTCATCTCTTTCACTTGAGCAACTATAATAAGCCCTGACTCACTGAAGGGCTGCGTAAAATCTGCAATCCTTGTGCGGGTTGTTACTATCGAAATGTCCCCTACAGCTGCATCAAAGTACTATATAATAAAATGTATCAGTAAAATGAAATTTGGATGTAGAAAAGAAAACAAATCTTACTATAGGAGGAATACTCACATTGTCAGCGACCTTTTGCACAAGTTCACCATAACTGGGATTTTTAGACCCATTTCCAAATAGAATGAATGTGTATGGAACTGGATATGGCAACAAGCTAACTGCAGACTTAAACACATCGATGCAGTAGCCTTTAACACCATCAGGGCTACTATCTTTTGCAACAAATTCCTTATAACTCGCTCGGTTAGGGACTCCAATCCTTAAAGCCTTCCCATTGTTTGGGAAAACCCAGCCACGAGGCTTCATAATAGTTTCTCCAGGCCAAATAGCACTGTAGAGTTGTTGGCTACTGCTAGAAGTATTTGGGGGTTTTCCATACAGTATTTCCGGGGCAACAATTGAGAGCCCCGAATAATTGGACCAAAACCCTATCCTCCTACAACCAGTTCCACCAATGTTGAGAATATCATAAGCAGGATGAATCAAGTTACCATCCGGACTAAACTGAACTTGACCCGTTAGGCCTGTAAAGTTTGTAAGCAAGACTTTCTCAAGTAACTTGCTGCCTCCTGCAAAGGACCGAAGTGCATCCAAATGCAACGAACTGCCATTTGAATCCCGCAACCTTGGATCACTGGTGAAAGAAACATTATATCCTTCCCTAAGAAACTGGTCGATTGCATGTGCAATTAACCAAACTGAATCATATGCATACAACCCATAAGTGTTCAAATTTGAACTGGTATTCCCTTTACGAAACAAGTTACTCCATCTTGATATAAATTTCTTTTTAACATCAGAATCAGGGGTATGATGACGTAGTGTAACAACACCTTGAATGAGGTTCATCGTATCAGTATCAGTGGGCTCAGAAGAATCCAAGATCGAAGGAAGCCAATCTGTAGCAATCCAAACATAGCCACCAGCCAACATCCCAAGATGCTTTGCAACGGAAAAGACCATGAGACCTGAGTCAGGGTTCACATGAACAACATAAACCCGAGACTCCATCAAGTTTACTTGTACTAGCAGGTCATTAATTGTGTTCTTGTCAGCATTAGGAGGAAACGCAGCTTTGAACGAGATTGTAGAGCGTCTCGTTGCAAGAGCATCGCCTAATGCTGATATCCCTCCTCTGCCATAATCATCATCTACATAGATGGCAATAACCTTCTTCCATTCATTATGTTCAACCAGAGCAGCAACAGCATTCATCTGAAACATATCATTTTGAGTTGTACGAACAAAATAAGGATATTGTAAGGAAGAGAGGACAGGGTCTGTTGCTGCAAAGGAGAGAAGTGGAATGTGGAGTTCATCCACAACGTGAGAGATGACATGAGCAATTCCTGAGGATTGTGGACCTATTATGGCGACTACATCATTTACCATCAACTGCAAGGCTGCATTAAAAGATACTTCTTTCTGTAAAATTTGTCACTTTAGTTATGCAAAGACTTGAACAAAACTGCGAGCAAAGGAACATGGTAATTATACAAGCAAAGAGAACTTTTTTGCTCATACAATGAAAGACTGGTTAATAAACATGGTAATTATACAAGCAAAGAGAACTTTTTTGCTCATAAAATGAAAGACTGGTTAATAACAACCAAGCTACATTAGCTGTCACGGAAAATGGAATCAAATGCAGCTAATGCAGAAATCAAAGGATGTACTAGTGTTTGAAGACCTGTCACACGCGTATGTTGCGCGCCGTGCCGAAGCGTGCTTGCAAACCAACCAAATCGGTGAGCGATGAGAGAAGAACCAAACACGAGTGCAATTCACAAAATTAACAGCCAAAATCACACAAACACAGATATTTACGTGGTTCGGTAAATTGCCTACGTCCACGGAGAGAGGATGGAGAGATTTCACTATATTGAGGAGAAACAACAAGTTACAATCTCTAATAACTCTCAAAATAATCCAACCAATGATCTCACAGTCCCTCACAATAATCTCCCTCACAAAACTGTTCAAAACAATGCTAATTTTCTGGTTAAGAAACCCTAGAAACGTGTGTTTCTATTTATATCAAAACTCAATCCAAAACAGACCAAAAAATCAAATCCGGTCCGTATCAGCTTTCCGGTCGATCGCAAGGGTTGCACCGGTCGACCGGCCAGAGATAGATTCCAAGTTCCTATAATGTGCACATTTTGGTTGACCGGTCGAACTCGTTTGGTCGACCGACCAGAGACAGGGTTTCAGACCCTATAATTTAACAGGTTATTGGTCGACCGGGCCTATGTCGTCGGTCAGCCGACCCGAGAGAAACATGCAGTCTCTTCCCAGCTTCAAATTTCCTGTTTTCGTCGTGTTTTCTACAGCGTATTCTTCGAAGTCTTTACCACTAAACATTCTTATAAGCACTCATTAAAAACTTGAAGCTTTTACCACATATTAGGAGAGATACACGTGCATTGCACGTGGTTATCTGTTAACTTGGTTGTAAAAATGTTTCTTTTAAATCTCAACCTAATGATGTAATATTATCTATGAACTTTTTTAATACTTACATTTATGTACCTTCAGCTTTCATTTTATGTGTTGTTGTAACCATAAGCAATGTGGGCTACAAATTATTGGAAAAGATTATTTGCTTATAAACCGTGAGCAATGTAAGCTACACATTATTCGAAAAAATTATTCACTCATCTAGCAATCAATTTCTTCAATGCCTCAAATATAATAATAAGAGATGACGTAAAATTCTTATGAAGTAAAAAAGAAAAGGGAAGAAAAATCTTCTATCTTAATCCCTAATGACTGTAGAATAAGAAAACCTATCATCATTTAAGAAAACCTCTCCATAAGTTTGCAAAGATAATCACATTGAACTATTAGGTTGCTCAATTCTTATTATTTTAAAATCAATTCATCAAATTATTGGAATAGCTATTACATCCATAATTCTTAAGTTATTTTGATATTAGCTTCTCCAATCAAGAGTAAAAAAAGCAATTAGAGGAAAATTAGTCCCTCAAATTGCTAATTATACCATTAATTTGAATGACTAATTTTAAATAACTTAAGATTGAGGTACCTAACAATAATAATTTTAATGCTTTAATGGACTAATTTCAAAATATGAAAGGTTTAAGGGACTACTACAAAAAATACTTCAATCAATTAATTTTTGTTGATAATTAACTAATTCCATAATTTGGTATCAATCAATTGGTTAATACTTACACATGCAATGCATATTATGTTTACAATGCTAATGTGCTCTAAGTATCTTTCTACTCTTTAGTTGTTTACCAATTCTAATTAGATAAATAATTTTTTATTATTGATTTTGAATGGAGAGAGCTTTAATTCGGAAGTTTAAGCTTCCTTATACTCTTTAGTTGTCAACCAATTCTAATTAGATTAATTTTTAATTAATTAGTTTTGAATGAAGAGAGCTTTAATTTAGAAGTTTAATTTTAAGTTAATAGCTTTAGTTGATAACCAATTATAATTAGGATAAGAATGTTAATATTGAAAAGGATTAGGGGTAAAATTGACCAATAAAAGTTTTTCAAGAACTCCCACTTTTAAAGGGAGTATGATATACTGCTCATTACACACCAAAAGAATGTTGTAGATTTCTAACTAAAGATGAAGAAGTTTGAACTTGTAAACATGTACAAGTGTGTTCGTTTATGTTCTTACCATCAGAATCTAATATGATTACTAGATACAATCACACCAGGGCCGGCCCTGGGGCTGCTCCAGGTGAGCGCCCGCTCAGGGCCCCCAATTTTCGGGGGCCCCAAAATTTTTTTATATAAGTATATTTATATATATATATGAAGAAAAAATGTGGACCGTCTATTTTACACCCAGCTTAATCTCAACCCTCTATTCAAAAATCTTCTTTCAAAAACACATCAGCTCCCAATTCTTCACCTATTCTCATTTCTCACTCAAATTCTCAACTCTCAAACCCTAGCCGCCAGCACCCAGTTCTCCAAATCCAATCCCCCACCGGCCACCGCCACCGGCCACCCATCCTCCTCTTCTCTCTAGTCTCTGCGGCTCAGCGACCGCCGCCGCCGCCAGCCCCCAAATCCAGTCCAGTCCCCATCCTCCATTCCTCCTCTTCCCACTTCCCAGGCTCGGAGGCTCCCAGCCCCCCAAATCCAACCCAAGCAGTCGGCGACCCGCCGCCAGCCCCTGAGGGCCTGAGTCCCGCCGCCCCCAAATCCTCTTCCCACTTCCCAAATCCAGTCCCCTCCTCTCCGGCTCTTCGACTCCACCGCGGTAAGCCATCTATCCTGTTCTGAAACTCAAGGAACTGACGCATTGAAGTCTTACTTTTGCTAGACTTTGCAATAAGATTCTCAATCTGGGTAACATAAAATTGTGATCTTATAAGCAAGGAAACTAAAGGTTACACCAAACTGAAATGTAAAATACTCAATTCTATCTGTTAAAAGAACAATTATATTTCTAGGCTATTGGTTATATTTGTTTATATAAATTTAGGTTTTCCAGGAAAGGCAAATATATGTTATATTTCTGATTTCTAATTTGAGGGCAAAAAGCTAACATTGATGGTGCATCATAATCTCACCCTTAGTAAATATATTGCTGAGAATCTTACGATATATTTTACCAAAAGAAACAAAGTTGGCTATTGATATACTGAATTTCTTAAAAATACGAAATTGTTTTCCAAATGCATGTATTGCTTATAGAATATTATTGACTATACCTGTTACAGTCGCATCTGCAGAAAGAAGTTTTTCAAAATTAAAATTATTAAAATCTTATTTGAGATCGACCATGTCACAAGAAAGACTAAATGGACTAGCTTTGATATCTATTGAAAATGATTTTATTGATAAAATTGATGTTAAGGGCTTAATTAGTGATTTTGCAGCTAAAAATGCAAGGAGGACAATTTTTCGATGATACTTTATATGCTAAAGGCTTCGATATCTCTTATTAAGGTAAGCACAGATACAAGAGAAACATAATATGCAAGTATTTCTTATTGTGGACTATTTGCTCTATTGGAAAGCTTTATTAATGTGGGATTACATGCATTTATCTTATCAGTAATATTCAGGTGACCAAAGAGATGAAGAATGGACAATAGCACTTGAAAAGTATGTCAAAGACTATACAGATGCAAAAAATCAGGTAATATTTTAATGTCTGGTCAGTAACATTTTGTTCCTTAGCATTTTAGGGATTCGAATTGGAATTTATTGATATTTTGTATATAGAGAAAGGCCCCGTGTTTACTTTTCGCACAGGGCCCCTAAAATCTCAGATCCGGCCCTGAATCACACCGTAAATTCTTTGAAGTTTTAACTACTAAACATACTAAGTATCAATCACTACAAAAGTCGAAGCTTTTAGCACTTACACTACCCTTAGACATCACAAACCCAAATGATTTATGGAGTTTCCTAATTAAGGGGGAAAAAAGCCTGAACCTACAAAAACATTTATAGCAACAACAAAGAGGTTTAAGCGTCTAATTGCAACAATAAAACAGCAGTAAAAGGTATTTATCAAATACGCATCATCCTAGATCAAATTAAAAAGATAAGCAAACTAAAATCACCCAACCATAATATCACTCACCTTCAACTGTCCCAACAAATCCACTGCAATTGGTATCTTGCGCAATTACATTCAGCCTTGTTCCACCAAGAATGCTGGGATTTGCATTCACATCCTCAACTGCGAGCTCGATTGCCACCCTTGCCACTCTTCCAATTGTTGAATTGAATGTGAAGAGAGCCCCTACATTTATATCGCTAGTCTTTGAGGGGGCAATCGTGCCATTTTGGCTCGCAGTCAAACCCTCACCAAGAATAACAAAGAAGCACAAAACCGATGACAGCCAAACTGAAGCAGGACCCATTTCTAATGGTGAGAATTTGAATGGTCACAGTGACACGGGTTCTAAATTTTCAAACCCCAAATGAGAAAAGGTTCAACCTTTCAAGCTTTCACATAGAGAGAAGAGAAAACAATTAAAGGGAACCCAGATGACGCTTTTATGAAGACAACTGAGCATCTCATGCTCATGAGGATTTTAGCTAGTGCTTGGAGTCATGCTGAGGAAATTCCAAGCTTCCGTTGAAGAATTTCAGCAGTTGGATTAAAGCATGGGAAATTAAGTTAAAAATTTTCAGGAAGTTTCAAGACCCGTATGAGAAAATTCCTAGCTTCAAATAAGAAAAATTGTGGAAATTCAACTCACCTCAAGGGAAGCTACAGAATGAGAGGAGAACCCAAATCAGAAAACTCCAGAAATCAACAGCGGAGGTCCTCAATCCTTCATAGGGGGAAAAAAGCCCATATGCACTGTTATGAAAGCAACTAAGAATCTAATGCGCTTAGGCAAGTGAAGAAGCGATCAAAATGGCCACAGCCCAAAAGGAAAATATCAGGTTTTTTTTAAATTCTTCAAATGTGCAACAGTCATAATGAAAAAATAAATGGGAATTTAATGCCCAAGCGTAGGCTTAAGCTCCAATTGGAGGATGTGGATAACACTCTACATGATCACAGGAATCTAGTTGGTGGACAAGAAACGGGCAAATGAATAGAGACTATAACTGCTGAGGGTTATGTGGCTTCAGAGGAGGCAGAGAGCAGTTTAGGCCATGTGATGAGAAAAAATAAGAAAAATTCTCCAATGACCAAAAATATGGGACCAATAGAGGGGACAAGTGAGGTGTCCTCCTCCTATTAGATTATGAATCGGACATCATTAATGATGGTCAACTTATTATCCAGTAGGAGGGGGACACCTCACTTGTCCCCTCTATTGGTCCCATATTTTGGGTCCCTGTAGCAAAGCTCTAAAAAGAAGGAATACATTCTTATGGCAAGGGCCATTGTTGAGCTAAGGGATCTCTTTTTCTATATATGGGTGAGTGCCTCTAGTTATCAATCTAAGGTGCTTAAATAAATATAACGTCTGGGGTTTCTGTTAAGGGTGGCACTAAGGACACACCATCAGCCACAACCTCAACCACACCCCCTCTCTTATTTGCTATAGTGCACCGGGCCTCACATGAGATTTTAAATTTTAAATTTTTAAAATTTCATGTGGGGTCCGGTGCACTGTAGCAATGAGAGAGGATGTGTGGTTGAGGTTGAGGTTGATGTTGTGGTTGGGGGTGTGCCCCTATCATTTTCCTTCTGCTAAAATCTCATTCGGTTTTCTTTTTTTAAAAAAAATGAGTGTCTCTTATCAATAAAGGTTAATTGCAAATTGACCATGTAGAGTGCAAATCTTATCAGAACACCTCGTGCGGGGTATCCTGATAGGAGAAAAACTTATGTCAACTTAAGTGGACCATCCACCAAAGTTTTTATCCACTGATGAAACCTAGAGATCCGTGCATCATATGAAGAGACTTTTCATCAATGGATAAAAACTTTGGTGGTTGGTCCACTTAAGTTGACATAAGTGTTTCTCACCCCGATAGGATAGATGGTTAGTGAAATATCTACACTACCCCTCACATGTGTGCGGTTCAAAATGTTCCGCACTATATGGTGTGTTCTCATTGGATCCGTACTCACACTAGTAATATCGTTTTTTAAATTTACTACCTATTTTTTTATTTTTGTAGACAGACTCCATGTGTAATTTTCTTGAGGAGCAAATTGATTTTTGATAAATAGACTCCTAATAATATTAGAGGCATAGTAAAGCACAAAACAGACAGTAAGTCTATCCTCAATTAACCCTAGTAATAATAATAACAGTTGTTACAATGAACTTGTTAACCATTGCATCTCTCCTCAATGGAAGAATTTTAATTCTGTCAATAGCTTAGTGCTGCTTTAAACCAGAAATCATTGCTTAATGATGCCCACAAGTACTATACAATTGTTATCTTGAGAAGTTAATGGCTTTCCGGTGCACAACACTTTCGCAAGATCCCATGAAATGACAAAAAATTTACAAGTTGAAATGGTACCTTTTCCCCTCCCCCACTCTCAAAGAATAGCTCCATACGCTGTTTGGTTAGTTTCTTGAAAATCAAAGAATAGGTAAAAAAAAGGAGTGGGGGTGGGGGTGGGGGAGGAGGAAATCACTTTTGATAATTTTCACTCATTTTCTCAACAAAACTCATGAAATGTGTTTTCTAAGCTTTATATCACATTACCCAATAAGAATGGTCCACGTCACCTCTTTTCTTGATATCAAAATATGAACTCAACAAAAAATATATATAATTATAGAAAATAGGTTTTGTATAATGGTTTTCCTTAATTTATTTGCCAACCAAACATCCCCGTATACCATCAACATTTGTCTTATTTGCAAATTGACCCTTAAATATGAATATGGTTTAATTTAGCTCACATTCTTTAACATTGATATAAAACACCTCTTCTGTTTAACGTCATTAAAATTTCAAACCAAGAAGAAGTAAAAGATAAAAATATCAATCTCTCTTGAAAAGTAAGCTCCTTTGCCCAAATATCCCCCGTCAACCTTATTTGCAGATTTACCCGCCTACCCTGTATATTTGCTGACTTACCCATATGAACTTCTATGTTCTCACATAAGAAGGATGTAAAATTTCAATATCGAGAATGTAAAGTTAAATTAGGAAGTATAAAGATTTTGGAGGTATATCTGCAAATAGGATTAAATTGGCGAAAATACTTTTTGACTCTCCCGCCCTCCCAGCTCGCGCCCAACTCGTAGAAGCGGAACAGGGGGTGGGGTCCAGCTGTGGGCCCCACCCCCCTGTTCCGCTCTCTGCGAGTTGGGCGGAGCTGGGGAAGGCACGAGCCAAAAGCAGGAGAAAGAGATAGGCAAGCAACATGCTAATAAATCGGAAAAGCTTTTTAGCTGCGGCGCCCAACTCGCGGGCGGCTCGCAAGAGCTAAAACAGGGGGTGGCCCTCCTGTGGGGTCCCACAGGAGGGGCCACCCCCCTGTTTAGCTCTTGCGAGCCGCCCGCGAGTTGGGCGGCCGCGAGCTAAAAAGCAATGCTCTAATAAAATACAGAGGAGCATTAACCTCGATTCTATCGTTTGGTGCAGGGCGTACAATCAAATACTTTTGAACGTCAACTTGGCAACCTCCTACATCCAAGCCTAAGTGGCCTGTACCTTGGCATCGTATCATTGTACGATCCTGATTCATTGTACTCCCCCCCCCCACCCAAACACCCCCCCCACCCCCCCACACGACCCAACACACACACCAACAAAAAAAAACACAAAACAAAAGAATAAAAAAAGGGGAAAAACTATGCATACTTCTTCTTCTTTTTTGTTATGAAACGGTGCTATTATATCCTACTTTTTACATATTTGAAAATATTCAGGACCTCTATCATTTTGTAAACTTTTAATAGCTATTACCGTCGTCAATAAATAAAATTGATAGGTCCAATGACCAAATGACCAGAGTGAATTTTTGATAAAAAAAAGGTTATAGATAATTCTTGTTTTGATGGATTACATAATTTTATTTTATATTATTATTATTATTATTATAAATGAATAGCGAAAGCTTGGCATTTACTACCATGACTGGAGGCATATGAGAAACCTTTAATTTATATCCATAATTATTATGATTTATTTTGTAGAAGAGAAGGGGATGGGATTAGTTTCATTTTTAGGACAAAATTACAACCGTCCGTTTCCCCTCCGATGATGCTAAACGAAAATAACAATAACGTTTTCGTCTTTAAATTGATTTTAGACTACCTAACTTACTTACCCTTTTCCTTGTTTCTTGGGGTTCAACATGTGTCTTTCTCCTTCAGAATTATATTGAGCCTCTCATCTCATAGAATAATATTTGAAAAAGAATTCACTCACATAAATCATAAATATCCCATTAAATACATATCCTTTAACTGTTCCTTTCAGGCTATTAACTAGAGAACAAACACATGAAGTACAACTGTTTCTTTCTCTATTTCTTCCATCGGCCATCGATGTAGGTAGTCATGAATCTCTATTGTACATAACTATATTGATAGAAGAAAACTAGTGAGTTATCTTCCAATTCCTAAAGTTGCAGGTCGTCTACTCAAATTTCATTAAAAGACTTTAAACCGCTTCGGAATGAGTATAGATTCTCAACATCATTCCTTGCAGAGAAACCCATAACTTATCAATAAAATCTATCAATTCAGTAGATCCCATAAATGATATTGTTTTTACATAAACCATATAAAAGTATTTTAATTATGGAGCCCACTTAATGAATCGATAGTATTAAGTCATATAAGTAATTATATGTAAAGAATCTCAACTCGTTTTAAACTCCATTATGGATATGGTAATTGTTGAAGCTCATCATTGACAGCGATTATTTATTTATTTATTTATTTTGCTGTATGGAGATAATGTTGGAAAGGATGGAATGAACGTGGACCCATTGTCGACAGAGGCCTAATAAAATATCGCCCGGGTGTGTTTCATGAGGTTGATTCACGGGTTGACTTATTTTTGAGCTCATTCTTTTTCCTTTTCCTCCCTTGAATATAAATAATTAGTAAATTAGAAGGAGAGAGAGAGAGAGACATTTCGGGAAATCAAAAGCTAGGTGTCAAAGTTAAGAGGTGAGAGAAAACGAATTCAAGAAAGAGTAGTAGTAAGGACAAGAGGTGAGAGGGACAGAGAGGCTTAAGCATACGAGTGAACTCAATAGAATGCTAACGTTTCTTAAAAATTATGTACCGGTGGCAGCACCACATTTCTAGTATGGAAAATACAAATCAAATCATACATCTAATAAATTACAAGATTTAACCTTGCGAGCCTCATCTTTCAATGCAAAGCTGCAAGTTTCGTATCAGTTTGGGAAAATGATACATGCACATCTCCGGCCACACCCCCTCTCTTGTTACAGTACATGAGGCCCCACTTGAGATTTTTTTAAAATCTCAAGTGGGGCCTCCTGCACTGTAGCGAGAGAGAGGGTGTGGCCGGAGGTGTGACAGAGGGTGTACCTGTAGCGCCACTCATCAGTTTGTCAGATACAAACAATTTCGTAAGTTCGTAACTACAAATAAAGCTAGTCATTTCAAATGCCATCACTATAATATAGTTATATTTTTTTAATCAACTCGTGAACTCCAAAGAATGCTAACATTTCTTCAAAATTATATATGTACCGGTGGCACCCCAAATTTCTAGTATGGAAACTACAAATCAAATCATACATCTAATAAATTACAAGTTTAAACTTGCGAGCCTCATCGATCGTTCAACGCAAAGCTGCAAGTTTCGTATCAGTTTGTTAGATACAAACAATTTCGTAACTACAAAATAATGCTAGTCATTTCAAATGTCATCACTATAATATAGTTATAATTTCGTTTTAATCATATCGCCTCATTAATACTTTACTAATTATAAATAGGCAAAAGCAAGACTATAAAATGCTTAACGCCATGGATTTATCTAAATTAGAATGGGTCCTCAAATGCATAGCTTTAAATAGCAATAAGTTTTCTTCGCGTTAGTCCAAATAATAGGCTATGGCTTATTATCATTTTGTTTTTGAGGAAAAGAATGTGGCTTCAAAGAGAAATTAAGACCCAGCACACAATGGCTTATTATTTTAAAAAAGAAATCTCCTTGAAAATAAAGAAATAGCTATTTCCCGTTGTTATTCTGATATTAGTCCTTTATTTTCTCTCGTTAAAAGAGAGAGAGAGCGAGCGAGCGCACAATTTCTCATTTTGTATCCAAATTACGTTAGCTTGTTGGGTGTTGCTGGCACACACAAAAAAAAAAAAAAAAAAAAAAAAAAAAAAAAAAAAAAACAGAAAAAAGAAAAGAAAAAGGAGGAGCAGGTATCTGCTCGGAAAAAAGACAAGTAGTAATTACTAAATGCTCCATATGTCTACCAATAAAATGATGGTCGCCACAATTAATACATCATGCTTTATTTTAATCTTTCTTTATTTTATTTCGTCTCCGGCGATGATCCCGCTTTATTGTTACATGACGAAATGTATAGCGAGGACTTTTCATCTGTATATAATTTATTGGCACAAACTCCGCCGACTTGACTCCCCCAATAATTTAGGTAATTTCACAAAATTGCATGAACTTCCGTGAGTAATGAAGTAACATAGATATCTAGAATTAAGAACTCGCTGTTAGAAACTTTAAAGTCTACTTGCATTTATTCAGTTGCTTTCGACGAGTTTCGTATGTGAGTATGGTTCCGCGTTGAAAAAGTTAGGAAAGAAAATGAATTAAAATAGACTGTTGAGATAAATACTTAACACTTAATTTTAAGATTAATTTACTTTCCAATCTCTGTTTGAGGTAAATTAATTCCAGTCTCTGTTTAAGGTACATTAAGTTATTAACCCATTAGACCCAAAAAAATGACCAAAGATAAAAGGGAAAAATGCTTCCAGCCCCCAAAAGCCAAGTGAACGTGCTTCCCACCCCCAAGACTTGGTCAATGGGTGTTTTACCCCTAAAAATAAAGATTTTGTTCTCTGAGCCCCCAAAACACAAAACCTAAGACATTAAAACATGTGAAGACCATAATACCCTTCTCTCTCTCTTTCTTTTTTTATTAAAATATGATGAGGATTATTTTATTATTTTTCTCTCTATCTCTCTTTATCATGATGTACCAAGAGGATAGTTGAAATGATTGATGATGATTATTTTATTATTTTCGTTTTTTATTATTTTCGTTGTTTGTATTGGGAGGTTGTTAAAGTTACGGGTTGATTGTTAAGGTTACGGGTTGGTTGTTAAGGTTAAGGGTTTGTTGTTAAGGTTATGAATCCTCTCTCTCTCTTTCTTTTTTTATTAAAATATGATGGGGATTATTTTTATTATTTTTGTTTTCTCTCTCTCTTTATCATGATGTACCAAGAGGATAGTTGAAATGGTTAATGAGGATTATTTTATTATTTTTGTTTTTTATTATTTTGGTTGTTTGTATTGGGAGGTTGTTAAAGTTACGGGTTGATTGTTAAGGTTACGGGTTGGTTGTTAAGGTTAATGGTTTGTTGTTAATGTTATGAATCCTCTCTCTCTCTCTCTTTCTTTTTTTATTAAAATATGATGGGGATTATTTTATTATTTTTGTTTTCTCTCTCTCTTTATCATGATGTACCAAGAGGATAGTTGAAATGATTGATGAGGATTATTTTATTATTTTCGTTTTTTATTATTTTGGTTGTTTGTATTGGGAGGTTGTTAAAGTTACGGGTTGATTGTTAAGGTTACGGGTTGGTTGTTAAGGTTAAGGGTTTGTTGTTAAGGTTATGAATCCTCTCTCTCTCTCTTTCTTTTTTTATTAAAATATGATGGGGATTATTTTATTATTTTTGTTTTCTCTCTCTCTTTATCATGATGTACCAAGAGGATAGTTGATATATATATATCATGATGTTTCTTTGATGATATGAAATGATTAAAGAGGATTGTTATTTTATTATTTTTGTTTTTTATTCTTTTTGTATTTTTAGAATATTTGTTGTTAAGGTTACGGGTTTAATTGTTAAGGTTACGTGTTTAATTGTTAAGGTTACGGGTTTAATTATTAAGGTTAATAAAAACGAAAATAATAAAATAATCATCATCAATCATTTCAACTATCCTCTTGGTACATCATGATAAAGAGAGAGAGAAAATAAAAATAATAAAATAATCCCCATCATATTTTAATAAAAAAAAGAAAGAGAGAGAGAGAGAATTCATAACCTTAACAACAAACCCTTAATCTTAACAACCAACCCGTAACCTTAACAATCAACCCGTAACTTTAACAACCTCCCAATACAAACAACCAAAATAATAAAAAACAAAAATAATAAAATAATCATCATCAATCATTTCAACTATCCTCTTGGTACATCATGATAAAGAGAGAGAGAAAACAAAAATAATAAAATAATCCCATCATATTTTAATAAAAAAAGAAAGAGAGAGAGAAGGGTATTATGGTCTTCACATGTTTTAATGTCTTGGGTTTTGTGTTTTGGGGGCTCAGAGAATAGATTCTTTATTTTTAGGGGTAAAACGCCCATTGACCAAGTCCTGGGGGTGGGAAACATGTTCACTTAGTTTTTGGGGGCTGGAAGTATTTTTCCCAAGATAAAAAGGCCAAGTCCATTTAGTCCGTCAGAAAGTTTGTCTTCAGTTTCCATCGGGACAGCGAAATAATCTGTCATCAAGGAAGGGGCAGCTGGCGTTTCCATGAAACATTAATGCGTAGCCCTTTCCGCTGTCACATGAGTCCTTCATAAGATTGGAATTTATTTCAGTGGCAGGTTAGAGGACAAAGTTACGTCCTTTGCTTCTCCACCCCTAGTCCATTCATGATTCGTGCCTTGGTGGCTAGAATCATTTAGAATCTTAGGAAAGATATTGACGTTGGTTGTCGTGGTTCCAAAGTATTCCAACTCTATTTGTGTGGTGAAGGAAGGTAAAAACTCAAATTTATGGGGGAAAAGATTATTTAAAAATACATATAATAAAATGGATGCGTGAGACACGAGAGAAGAGAAATAAACCTAATACGGTCACAATCCAAACAAATATGACAAGCGAATCACAAACACAAATATTTACTTGTTTCGGCAATTTGCCTACGTCCACGGGAGCGGCACAAATAATTTCTTATTTAACCACAAGAAATTACAAACTTTCAAGGAGAATATCTCAAATTTGAGATCTCTCAAATGAATGCTAATCTACACTGTAGCTACAATGTAGATCTCTCTTAACTCCCCCTCTTTAATTCCCTGGGATAGCCAGTGATTTTGATCTAAAATCACTTCTGAATTTCTCCTCAAATCTCCGTGAGAAAAGCAGCCGCTCTTCTCTATCTGCTCCGCTCAAAAAGGGAACTCGTGAATAGGGTTTCCCTTTTATAGAAAAACCCTAGGGCAAGCTTCAGCTGGAGCCAGCTGGTCTCCACCAAAGACGACGAATCAGGCGAGCTCCGCACCTCGCTGGACGCAGGCGAGCCTCCTCGCCCTACACGTGAGCTCCCATACCCCCATCGATCTTCAGGCGAGCTCTAGGGGGTTCATCAACAGGCGAATTCGATCTCCTTTGGCGAGCTTGAACCACCTCGCCCGCAGGCGACCTCCATCAGGCAACCCGCCCTCGCCTCGCCACGCCCGCCCGCGGGCAAGCTCCAGATAGGCAACCCCCTCGCCTGAGCTCCTCGCCTCAAGCGAGCTCTGACCCATCAGGTCCGTTCTTCTTCAATTCCTCACATCGTCCATCATTTGATAAACCATAAATTTTGGACAAACACCAAGAACGCCAACTAGGTTAAACCATGCCAAACCACCTGCACCATTGTATCATAGCTGCCTACGTAACCGGGATCAAACTAATCGTAGTTCTACCAAATGGTCGCCAACGGCCTCAACAATCATGAATGTGCAACAAGTTTTGACAATGATCAAACTTGTTGCTCGGAACCACATTTGTGAGCACATCTGTCGGATTATCCTTCGTGTGGACCTTCACTATCTTCACATCTCCATCTTCAAGAACATCCTGAACGAAGTGATAACGAACGTCAATATGCTTCATCCTCGCATGAAAAACTTGATTCTTCGCCAAATAGATAGCACTCATACTATCACAATGAATAGTGATGGACCGCTGTAATATACCAAGTTCCTCCAAAAGTCCTCAAAGCAAAATTGCTTCATTAACAGCCTCCGTAATTACCATATACTCTGCCTCTATCTTAGACAAAGCCACCGTAGACTACAAGGTGCATCTCCAACACACCGGTGTACGAGTCAAAGTGAACACATATCCCATCATAGACCGAGGCTTATCCAAATCTCCAGCATAATCCGAATTAACATAGCCAATGCACAACTGCCCACTTCTAGTGTCCCGCTCATAAACCAAACCAACATTGAGCGTACCTCGAATGTACCTCAAAATCCATCTCACGACGTCCCAATGACCCACTTCTGGATCGTGCATGTATCTCGAGACCATGCTCACCGCTTGTGATAAATCCGACCTCGTACATACCATCGCTTACATCAAGCTTCCAACTATGCTCGTATATGGAGTCTTCGACATCAACTCTCTATCTTCAACTATCTTCAGTAAAATATCAGCTAAAAGCTTCAAATGGGCTCCCAAAGGTACACTAACTGGCTCCGTTTTCATGCTAACATTAAATCGATGTAGAACCTTCTTCAGATAAGTCATCTGTGTCAAACAAATTCTGCCCTTCTCTATGTCTCTGCCGATCTCCATCCCTAAAATGCGCTTAGCCTCACCCAAATCCTTCATCTCGAATTCCTTTGAAAATTATGCCTTCAACTCATCTATAGCGAATCTGGAAATAGAAGCAACCAACATGTCATCGACATAAAACAATAAATAAATATACACACCTCTTTTTAACTTGTGATAATATGCACAAGGATCAAACTAGCTCCGAGTATATGAATAACCGATCATAAATCCATTGAATCGCCTATACCACTGTCAAGGAGACTGCTTCAAACCGTATAGCGATTTCTTCAACCAACAAACCAATTTATCCTTTCCCGCAGCTCGGAATCCTAATGGCTGAGTCATATAAACTTCTTCATCAAGATCGCCATGAAGAAATATCGTCTTCACGTCTAACTCATCTAACTCCAAACCATACTATGTCACCAAAACTAGCAAAATCTGAATCGAAGAGTGCTTCACCACCGGAGAGAAAACTTCATTGTAGTCAATACCTTCCTTCTGTACATAACACCTAGCAACCAACCTAGCTTTGAACCTCACTGGAGTGCCTTCAATGCCCTCCTTCTTCGTGTATACCCACTTGCAACCAATCGTCATCTGCCAATTTGGAAGATCAACAAGCTCCCATGTATCGTTCTTATGAAGAGACTTTATCTCCTCCTGCATAGCCACTTGTCACGAATCAACCTTCGAACTCTGATCGGCCTCTCTGAATATAGTAGGCACCATCTCATCGATACTATCTACTGGAAGTGTATACACAACTACTGTGTCTGTATACCGTGCTGGCATACGTATGTCTCTCGTCTGTCTCCAAACTGCAATCGAATCCTGAACCCGAGTCATCGGTCCCTGATCTTGCTCATCTGTACATGTATCCTCCACGTCGTCACCGTGCTCACCTGACATCACCTCAGTCGGTACTCTAATGGATACTATACCATCTAAACAATGTGGAGCTGCATCGATCTCTACCACCTGTGATATCTACTCCGTCGGGTCACTCTCCACCTGATGAGAACTGGGAAACTTCAAGATAGAAACCTCATTGAACGTGATGTCCCTACTTAGCACAATCTTCCTATCAACTGGATCCCATATCTTGTATCTTTAACACCACGCTTGAATCCTATAAATATGGCCTTCCTAACTCAAGGTTCTAATTTATCTGTTCTGACATGATAAAATGCAGGGCACCCAAAAACCTTGAGCTGGTCATAGTCGTGTGTTGGCTCTCCCGACCACATATCCATAGGAGTCTTCCCCTCAATCACAGATGAAGGTAGCCTGTTAATGAGGTGACTCGCATATAATAGTGTCTCAGCCCAAAAGATCTTCTCCAAACCACTCTGCAACAATAATCATCAAATCTTCTCTAGTAAAGACCGCTTTAGCCTCTTTGCTACCCCATTCTACTGCAGTGTATGACTCACTGTGAAGTATTTCTCTATACCTTCGTCTCAACAAAGCTGCTGCAATGGGTCAGAAGTATACTCACCACCGTTATTGGATCATAACGTCTTGATCTTTCTCTCAGTCTGTAGTTCCAATCTCTTCCTCCACTCCATAACTATATCTAGGACTTCGCTCTTCTTTATCATGGCGTACACTCAACAACGCCTAGAATAGTTATCTATAAACATGACGAACCAACGTCGACCATCAAGTGATGCAGTCTTGGTGGGACCGTAAAAGTCTGTGTGTACGTAGTCCAGAATACCTCTCGTCCTATGGATGGTTGTCCCAAAATTTACCTTCGTCTTCTTGCCAAGTACGCAATGCTCACAGAACTATATCTTTCTATTATTAGGTCCCTTTAATAGCCCCTTCTTGCACAGCGTCTGCAGTGACTTCTCTCCTATGTGCCCTAGTCTGTAGTACTAAAATCTGCTCATGTCCGCCTCTGAAATAGCTGAAGCTACCTGGCCAACCTTGATGCTCCCCTTCAAATAATATAAGTTTCGACTGCGGACTCGCTTCATCACTACTAAAGATCCCTTAGTAACTTTTGGTACAACATCCTCAAAGGTCACCTTGAACCCCTTCGCCTCTAAAACTCCAACAGAAATAAGATTATTTTTTAGCTGAGGAACGAATCTTACATCATTCAACTCACGGACTACTCCATCGTGCATCCAAATTCTGATGATACCTATCCGATAAATACCACAAGACTAATCATTTCCCATGACTATAACACCCCCATCGATTCTATCAAATGATGCAAACCAATCTCACCTAGGGGTCACATGATAGGTAGCGCCAGAATCTAACATCCAATTTGATGCATCCAAATGGTTCACCTCTGGAGTAATCAAAAGAGAAAAGCTCGAATCATCTGAATCATCGCCTCTTGCGTTCACCTCATTGGCCTTCTGACCCTTCTTTTTTCCATTCTCCTTCTCCTTGAGCTTCCGGCAATCTCTCTTCCAATGTCAATGTTCCTTGGAGAATGCACACTGGTTCTTAGCTAACTGGTGATGGCCTCTAGACTTTGACATGCCTCTATTGTCACCTCTCAGATATGTGCTTCTACCTATCGTCACCAAGGCCTCTCCTGAAGTATTAGAACGAGAAGTTTCTTTGTCCTTCCTCCTCAAATCATAGTTAGTCAAAGCACTAGTAACTTCACTATACATGATGGAAGATCGTCCGTTCAACAAAGTAAATACGAAGGTATTATACTCCTCATCGTGTAAGGAGCCCAAAAGAATAATAGCCTTATACTCATCCGTGATCTTCTCATCCACGTTTGCCAAGTCCGACAATAACTTCATATAGGTGTTCACATGAATTGCTAGTGAGGTGCCCCTGGACATCTGAAATCTAAATAATCTTCGTAGCAAATATAAACGGTTCTCAACACTCTTCGTAAGGTATTTATTGTTAATAATTTCTCATATCTTCATTACAGATGTTGCCCCAATTATATCATACTTCAGCTCTTGTTCCAAACAAGACCCGATCACCTCACAAGCGTTCTTATTCATCTTTTCCCATACCGTCTCTTCATATTTTAGTGGCTTCTTATGGACCATGATGGTCTCCTCTAAATTTTGATCATTGAGTGTGTCGCTCGTCCACAAACCAAAGTTAATTTTATCGTCATATTCACTACACTAATCTTAGTGTTCTGAAAACCAACTTGAACTGTACCCGACATAGTCTTGCTGCTTTCTCCAATTACTTCTCCCATACTCACAACCTCCGAATTACAAAGAAAGATCTAAACTTTGTTAGAATTAAGAAGATGCCCAACTGAACCCTAAATCGGATTCCAAATTAATCTCCTAACCACACAAGGAAAGCAAGATCACCACGACACTCCTCAACGCTATCTCCACCAAAGCCTAGAACTCCAAGAACCAAGCTTCCAAATTGAATATTCCTCCACCCAATGCCAAAACCCTAGATCTCAAATCTAGAGCTCTAATACCAATTGTTGTGCGCATTTGCGGAAGCTTACTCGCACACCGACCGAATCTGTGAGGCACGAGAGAAGAGAAATAAACCTAACACGGACACAATCTAAACAAATATGACAAGCCAATTATAAACACAGATATTTATGTGGTTCGACAATTTATCTACGTCCACAGGAGTGACACAAATAATTTCTTATTTAATCATAAGAAATTACAAATCTCAAATTTAAGGTCTCTCAAATGAATGCTAATCTACATTGTAGCTACAGTGTAGATCTCTCTTAACTCCCCCTCTTTAATTCATTGGGACAACTAGTGATTTTGATCTAAAACCACTTCTCAATTTTTTCTCAAATCTCTGTGAGAAAAGTACCCGCTCTTCTCTATCTGTTCCGCTCAAAAAGGGAACTCGTGAATAGAGTTTCCCTTTTATAGGGAAACTCTAGAGCAAGCTCTAGCTGGAGCCAACTGGTCTCCACCAAAGGCGACGAATTAGGCAAGCTTCGCACCTCACCCGACGTAGGCGAGCCTCCTTGCCCTACATGTGAGCTCCCATGCCCCATCGATCTTCAGGCGATCTCCAGGGGGTTCATCAATAGGCGAGCTCGATCTCCTTTGGCGAGATCGAACCAACTCACCCATAGACGAGCTCCATCAGGCGACCCTGGCCCCTCGCCTCGCCATGCCCGCCCGCAGGTGAGCTCCACACAGGCAACCCCCTCGCCTGAGCTCCTCGCCTCAGGCGAGCTCCGACTCAACATGTCTGTTCTTATTCATAAAATTGAAAGGTAAAATGCATGTGATCTCACATAATTTAATTAGAAGGATATTAAAACGTTGATATGATTGTGTTTAAATAAAGATACATGCCTTTCACGAGCAAATTTTAATGCTAGTGGAAAGAAAAAAAGCCTGGTTTTTAATTAAAAAAGTTTACGGAACAAACAATAAAAGAGATTTTTTTAAATAGTCTACTTTGCCTAAATATTTAACAAAACCGACCTCTTTTTGGCCAACTCATCAAAACTGGCCAAAAAAGGTCAGTTTCGTTGAAAATATGTTTCGAAACACACGGGACTACTAGTCCCATATGGTTAGTGACCACTAATCAGCTACTAAACAAGACTTAGAAAACCCACGGGACTACTAGTCTTGTGGGTTTTCTGAAGACTTTTCAGAAAATGCACGGGAATACTAGTCTTGTGCGTTAGACAGAGACTTTGTGTCTCATAACTAATAAATCCACGGGACTAGTAGTCTCGTGGATTTGTCGGGCACACCAAAACGTACACAAAATATGCATAGATCATACTAATTGAATATATACCTCATATATAGCTAAATATGCACAAAAAAAATATGAAATCCACCTCATATACATTGCTAAACAGTATAATCATTATACAAGTTATAAACATTAAGAAATAAACATAAATTAAAATATATTTAATGAATTCACAACATCACAACACAATGGATAGCTCATATACAAATATATCCATATGGCAATATACTCCCAACAAATCCATATGTATAAAGTATACGCAATTACAAATAGAGCTAAGTGAAAAAACTAATAAACTATCATATAAAACCCAAAAGTACGCTCCTCCCCTTTTGTCTGCCTCTTTGTAACCGCTCCGATCGTCGGCGTCCTCCTTCAACTTGAGCTTGTACATGCTCGCTCTCCGGTTGTGTGTGGGGCTGAAACGGACCCGCTTCATTGCCATGCAATCAAGATCCACCTCGTCTTCATCGACATATATATACCCTCTCCTCATGCGCCATCTGCTCACGACCATCATGTCGATCCTCATGGGTTTGATGAAGAGCTATATGAACTCTCCGCACTATCAGCTTCAAGACTGATACATGTATTGAATCTCCTCTAGTGGTAGCTATGCTCTCATTTGCAATCCCCTCTATCTCATCCATAGAGTCTATCTGCAGTTACGTAAAAAGATATATATAAACAATCAAAAGCTAGCAAGTGATTAAAAAACTAAAAATGGATGGAAAACTATTTGAAATTACATACCATTCTCTATCATATATACCCCTCAGTACGTATCTTGCTTGTTATGAACGTATCTCGAGTTCGTCGACTTAAGGAGTGGTTTGAGTGATTATCCATCTTCTGGTAATCTCCCAACCATCTTATATAATCCATTTTCTCCATCAAAGAATAAAGCTGCTCGACAATACTCAAATGCCAATTATTCCATCTATGAACGTAGTCTCTATGCACAAGTGCCCATTTATTCTTTCTACTTCTTGTGAAGTGTGTTGTGTGAAACCAAACTGCCTAAGCACGTGATCTGACACGTGCATCTCCATGATTTCAAAGCAAATAAGAGGAACTCTGGCTCTCCATATATTGTGCCCCTCTATGCAAATCAGTGGTAGATGAGATAGTTAAGTTCCGTATGACTGCCAATCGAACTACAAAATATTCCATATATTAGTAACTCTTTGAAATATATCGGCAGTTTAAATTAACTTAAATTAAAATTTGATACCTACAAAATTTTATCCGGTCGAGCTCTCCTCTGTAAAAAATCTAATTGTCATGTCAGGGCCTCATCATAGCATTTTTGGACATTCCATCTGCATGAATGGAAAAAAGGTTAGCTTCTAGATGCTCCTCCTCTTCAGTATCTTCATATTCACCATTTGCATCAGCATCCTCATCCTCTTCTACAGTAGAATCAGTTGGTAAATTAATCGTAACATGACCCGAAGCATTGTAGAACATATCACTTGACATTGCACAATAGAAAGCTTGAGTCCATGTCATTGCACACGAAAC
Source organism: Asparagus officinalis (assembly GCF_001876935.1). Lineage (NCBI taxonomy): Eukaryota > Viridiplantae > Streptophyta > Magnoliopsida > Asparagales > Asparagaceae > Asparagus > Asparagus officinalis. Next base: position 22,410,283 of record NC_033796.1, read on the forward strand.
ATTTTTTAAGTGCACGACATTTGCAGATGAAATGAATTCGTTCGAGTTATTTTCTAAGTCAAGCATGCGGGAGAACTCTCCAGGAGCATTTGAAACTTGAGCAACATTGGATATTAGAATATTTTTAATGAACAACTTGATTGAAATTTGATTTTTCGCAAGTTGTATCATGTCACTTAGTTCTTGATCATTGTTGATCGCTACAACAATTGTTCTTTTTTCATTTTGTACTTTGCATGATTAATTCTAGTAACTCTGTATATTTGCCCCACCATTCCATCAAAGTTGCAATTTCTAGATAACAAGAACATTTTTCTAGATCCTGTCTCATATATAGGCATATTATTCATTCCACACTCAGTTTCCTATTGAATAAGCAAATAATCGGTATTCTATTTGCCATTCGAACTAAAATATTAACATTCATCATATGTAAATTATTTATATTATTCAAATTTAAATTTTATATATCTTATTTCTAACTACTAGTTAAACTGTAGTCGAAAGACTTTCTATATCAATTTTAATCTATCAAATTTTAACCAAATCCTATTATTTATCATAATTAATAAACTTATTCTAAATATGGAGTTATTTCCAAACTATAATTTTAACTATATAATAGAGAGAAGATTATAAAAAATAAGAAAATTATACCTTGATAAAGTTTTGAAATTCGTCGATGTCGGAGAGGCTAGATAGCGTCGAAGATCAATAATGCTAAAGTGAACTTTGGGGAAGATCTCAATTTGGAGAGAATAAGAGAGAGAAAATTGAGGAAGAAAGAGGTGATTTCAGAGAGAATCAATGGAATGGGGGGAGAGAGATTGTGAGAGAGAGATTGTGAGAGGGTTTATCAATTAGGATTTGGAGAGGGAGAGAAATCGGGTGAGAGAGTTATGCCCTAATTTTTGGGCATAGCTGGGGCTTAAATATGCCCGAAAAATCCACAGACTATTAGTTCCGTGGATTTGCTGGTCGCGGGACACAAAGTCTCTGTCTAACGCACGGAACTAGTAGTTTTGTGCGTTTTTAAAAACTATTCAGAAAACCCACGGGAGTAGTAGTCCCGTGGGTTTTCTGAGTCTTGTTTAGTGGCCGGTTAGTGACCACTAAACACACGTGACTATTAGTCCCGTATGTTTTGAAATACACTTTCAGCAAAACCGACCTCTTTTTGGCCAACTTTGATGATCTGACCAAAACGAGGTCGATTTTGCTAAATATTTAGCACAAACGATCAGTTTTGCTAAATATTTTAAAAAAATCTCCAACAATAAAATAACAAATCAGTAAAGAGGTGTTACAAAACTTGCCAATTTAGTAATTTAATTGATATTTCTTTTAGAAACATGCGAGTTTAATCAAGAACGCATACGCTCCTTGCCTATAGTACTTAATAAATATTTTTTTCAAGAATAGACAACTGAGCTCACTAAGGGTACACTTAATTTTGTGAAAAATATTATAATGAGCTATAAACTCATCCTTTTGAGCAGTAAATGAGATTTTATATAGTGACTCAATACACATGGATAGGGACTAATTTCCTAAATATTAATCATCCCTAATTATAAGCCATTAAGAAAGTGGCAAATCTCTTCAATTATTGATTCGCACGCATACTTCTTATTCCACACACCAATTAGCCTCTAAAATTGGATGAAGAAAATGAGAGGAAAAAAAAAAGAGAGTTCACTCATAGATAAAATAATCTGATATCATTACTAATTTTGGTCTACGGTAGGTAAAATTTCCCCCTCATTGTTGACAAGTTCAATATGAATAACTTTTTTTTTTCTTTTTTTATTTGTGTAAAAGGATGAAGCTTTGCGAAGAAGCTCCAGCCACACCTCTATTATGTTAAGCACATGGTTGTTACAAAATAATCGTTTACAATTTCAACCAAAAAGTTGTAAAATTTAGACTATCAACTAAAACACAGAATTGCCATGTCCAAAAGATTCCCATCCTGTCCAAATATTTACAATAAAAACAAAGGAAATGCATTTATACAGAGTTCCTCTATAAGACATCCTTTTTAACTCCTCTTCAAACAGCAAGTCTTCTAGTCTAAGGATCTCCTTCTATCTCAGCGTTACCCAATCTTCCAGCAATTTCTTTTGTGTTAGACACCCGAATTTTCTTATGGACATGCTTCCATCCTTAAACCTGCACGGAGCATTACCTAGCTGCAACACCAATGCGGATAACTGTAAATCACCTGTCGTGCATTTTCTTGATCTCTTCATGCCTCAATATAATATTAGGTTCTTAATGTTGAAAAATTGCATGAAAAAACAGCTACAGGAAACACTCCGGTCGGTCGACTGATGGGTGTGATCAGTCGACCGATAACTTGCACATTGCAGGAATCGAAAAAAGTTTCATTGGACAGTCGACCGATGATGCCTTGTCGGTCGACCAATGAACACCTACCAGTCGATCGATGAATTCTCATCAGTCGACCGGTAGCGGTTAAAACGGTTGACTCGTTTCCTAGCCTGCTTTGGATTTAGGTTGTTTATAAATAGAAGCACGTTTTGTTAGGGTTTTTTATCAGAGAAAAGAGAGTTGTTTGAGCACTTTGAGAGAGAGATTATTGAGAGGGAGTGAGATCTTGTTGGTTAGGGTTATTGTGATTGTTTGAGAGTTGTAACCCATTGTATTTCTCCTCCATATAGTGAAATCTCGTCATCCTCTCCCCGTGGACATAGACAATTTGCTAAACCATGCAATTCTCTGTGTTTGCGTTGATTTTGGTCGTTCTATTGTGGATTGCACTCATTGTGATTCTTCGTGCATTGCTTACCGACTCATAGTGAATTTTGAGTCCACTTCCGCCGAGTGCAACAATTGGTATCAGAGTCTAGGGTTTTAGATCTAGAGTTTGATTTGAGTAGAGGAAAACTCGGTGTTGGAAGCTTGGATTTTGGAGATCTAGGTTTCGGTGGAAATAACGTTACAGCATTGCCATTGGAGAACTCGCCTTCCTCGTGTGGCTGGGAGATTGTTTTGGAATCCTATCTAGGGTTCAATTTGGGTAATTTCTTAATTCTATCAGTCAACAAATTCTTTCTATACAATTTAAGTTTAGTAAGCAATGGCAGGAGAAAGTGGTGAAAGTAGTAAGGCTACATCGGGTACAGTCCAGGTTGCACATCAGAATACGAAGATCAATGTTGTGAAGTATGTCAGCAAAATCAATTGGGTTGTGGATGAGTGATGTGCAAGATGTTTTGAATGCTCAAAACTTGGAAGAAATGATAATGACTCATGAAAGGCCACCTAAATATGATGAGGCGCTATGGGACAAGATGAATCGAAATGCTTATGGGGTGATTAGATCTTATTTAGAACAAAAATTGAAGTATGATGTTATTAGCGTGACGTTTGTGATGAAGATGTGGAAGATTCTTAACAATAAGTATCTTACGAAGAGTGTTGAGAATCAGTTGCACTTGTTATGGAGATTATTCAGATTCTAGATGTCCAGGGGTACCTCACTTGCATATCATATGAACAACTATACGAAGTTGTTGTCGGACTTAGCCAATGTTGATGAGAAGATATTGAATGAGTACAAGATAATTATTTTGTTAGGATCATTACCTGATGAGGATTTTGATACTTTTATGTTTATATTGTTGAATGGTAGATCTTCCATCACCTATAGTAAAGTGACTAATGTATTGATAAATTTCGATTTGAGGAGGAATGATAAAGAGTCTTCCAGAGCTAGTACTTCAGGAGAAGTCTTGTCGACAAGAGGAAGGAGTTCCTATCCTAGAGGTGGTAATCGAGGCAGGTCAAAGTCAAGAGGCCACTACCAAATTGTAAAAATCAGTGTGCTTTCTACAGAGAACAAGAACATTGGAAGAGAGATTGTCCGAAGCTGAGAGAGAAGGAGAATAGCAAGAAGAAGGGCCCAAAGGCCAGTGAGGTGAATGTTGCTAGAAGTGGTGACGATTCCGATGATTCATGCTTTTCTCTTCTGATTACTCCAGAGATTAACCATGTTGAAGCATTGGATTAGATGCTGGATTCTGGTGCTACTTATCATTTGACTCTCTGGAGAGATTGGTTTGTATCTTTTGAGAAACTCGATGGGGGTGTGGTGGTCATGGGAAACAATTAGTCTTGTGGTATTTGTGTAATAGGTATCGTCAGGATTCGGATGCACGATGGAGTTGTAAGAGAATTGAATGAAATAAGATTTGTTCCTCAACTGAAGAATAATCTTATTTCTGTGGGAGCTTTGGAGGCAAAGGGATTCAATGTAACTTTTGAGAACGCTGTAGCTAAAGTTACTAAAGGATCATTGGTAGTGATGAAAGATGTCCACAATAGAAATCTTTATTATCTAAAGGAAAATAACGAGATTGGTCAGGTAGCTTTAGCAGTTTTAGAGGTGGATGCTAGTAGACTTTGACACTTCAGACTTGTGCACGCAGGGAAAAAATTACTACAGGTATTGTGCAATCAGGGATTATTGAAAGAAGCAGAGAGTGGAAAAATTGAATTATGTGAGCACTGTATTCTTGGCAAGAAGACTAAATTAAAGTTCGGGACATCCATTCATAGGACAACTGGCATATTGGACTATATGCACACGGATGTATGAGGTCCTACCAAGATGATATCACTTGGTGGTTGATATAGGTTCGTCACTTTTATGAATGACTATTCTAGGCTTTGTTGGGTGTACACCATGAAACAGAAGAATGAAGTCCTAGAGATATTTATGGAGTGGAAGAGAAGATTGGAACTGTAGACACGGAGAAAGATCAAGACGTTGAGATCCGACAACGGTGGTGAGTACACATCAGACCATTTTCAGCAGTTATGTCGAGACGATGGTATAGAGAGACGTTTCACAATTAGTTATACGCTATAGCAGAATGAGGCAGAGAGGTTGAATCGATCTTTACTGGAGAAGATTCGATTTTTGTTATCGCAGAGTGGATTAGAAAAGATGTTTTGGGCTGAGACTTACATATGCGAGCCACCTCATTAATAGGCTGTCTTTATCTGCGATAGAGGGGAAGACCCTTATGGAGATGTGGTCGGAAGAACTAGCATATGATTATGACCAGCTCAAGGTTTTTGGGTACCCTGCATTTTATCATGTCAAAAATGATAAATTAGAACCTCGAGCTAGGAAGATCATCTTTGCGGGTTTCAAGTGTAGTGTGAAAGGATACAAGCTTTGAGATCCAGTTGATAAGAAGATTATGCTAAGCATAGACGTCACATTTGATGATGCTTCACTCTTGAAGCCTCCCAGCTCTCATTAGGTGGAGAGCACCCTGACAGTAGAGATATCGCAGATGGTGGAGATTGATGTATCTTCACAGTGTCTAGATGAGATCATATCCATTAGAGTGTTAACTGAGGTGACGCCAGGCAAGCACAGTGATGATTTGGAGGATACAGGTACAACAGAGCAGGATCAAGGACTGACGACTCAGGTTCAGGATTCTATTGTAGTTCGGAGACCGATGAGAGATATACGGTTGCCAGTATAGTATACAGATACAGTGGTTGCTTATGCACTTTCGGTGGAAAGTATCAACGAGATGGTTTCTACTACTTCAGAGAGGCTGAACAGAGTTCAGAGGCTGATATATGGCAAAGTGCTATGTAGGAAGAGATGGAGTCTCTTCAAAAGAATGACACATGGGAGCTTGTCGAGCTTCTAAAAGGGTGAAAGGCAATCAGTTGCAAATGGGTGTATACCAAGAAGGAGGGTATTCAAGGCACTCCCGTGAGATTTAAAGCTAGGTTGGTAGCAAAGGGATATGCACAAGAAGAATGTATTGACTACAATAAGATCTTCTCTCTGGTGGTAAAGCGTTCTTCGATTTAGATTTTACTAGCTTTGGTGGTACAATATGGATTGGAATTGGATTAATTGGATGTGAAAATAATATTTCTTCATAGTGATATTGATGAAGAAATATATATGACTGAGCCATTGGGGTTTTGAGCTGCAGGGAAAGAAAAATTAGTGTGTAGATTGAAAAAGTCGCTAAACGGGTTGAAGCAATCTTCGAGACAATAGTATAGGTGATTTGATGGGTTTATAATCGTTAAGTCATACATTAGGAGCCAGTTTGATCTTTGTGTGTGCTATCACAAGCTTCATAGAGGTGCGTATATTTATTTGTTGCTTTATATCGATGACATGTTGGTTGCTTCTATTTTTAGATTCGCGATAGATAAATTGAAGATACAGCTTTCTAGCGAATTTGAGATGAAGAGTTTGGGTGAAGCAAAGCGCATTTTGGGGATGGAGATCGATAAAGATAGAGATAAGGGCAGAATTTATTTAACACATGTGACTTATTTGAAGAAGGTGTTACAGCGATTTAATGTTAGTATGAAGACGAAGCCAGTTAGTGTACCTTTGGGAGTCTATGTGAAGGTTTCAGCTGATCTTTAACCAAAGTCAGTTGAAGATAGAGAGTTGATATCGAAGACTCCTTAGGCGAGCGTAGTGGAAAGTTTAATGTAAGCAATGATATGTACGAGGCCGAATCTATTACAAGCAGTTAGCATGGTTTCACGATACATGCATGACCCAGGTACAGGTCATTGGGATGTCGTGAGGTGGATTTTGAGGTACATTCGAGGTACTCTCAATGTTAGTTTGATGTTTGAGCGGGACACTAGTGGGCTTGTGCATTGGATACATTGATTCAGACTATGCTGGAGATTTGGATAAGTGCCGATCGACAACGGGGTATGTGTTCACTTTGACCCTTACGTCGGTGTGTTGGAGATGCACCTTGCAGTCTACAGTTACTTAGTCGATGATAAAGACAGAGTATATGGCGATTACAGAGGCTGTTAAGGAGGTAATTTGACTTCGAGGACTTTTAAAGGATCTTGGTGTTTCACAACGATCTGTCACCATTCATTGTGATAGCATGAGTGCTATATATTTGTAGGTTGTCTAAAAATCACTGCAGATAGCTGTCCCTATCAAACACGATGATTTGATTCAGACTATGCTGGACATTTGGATAAGTGCCAATTGACGACGGGGTATGTGTTCACTTTGATCCGTACGTCGGTGTGTTGGAGATGCACCTTGCAGTCTACAGTTACTTAAACGACGATAAAGGCATAGTATATGGCGATTACAGAGGCTGTTAAGGAGGTAATTTGACTTTGAGGACTTTTGGAGGATCTTGGTTTTTCACAACGATCTGTCACCATTCATTGTGATAACATGAGTGCTATATATTTGTAGGTTGTCTAAAAATCACTGCAGATAGCTGATCCCTATCAAACACCGATGATAGAAGTTACAATTTGACGGTTTTCAGAAGACTACAATTCAAAAAGTTTTACGTAAATCGATGAAGATTACAATTTGACGATCTTTACAATAACTGATGAAAGCTCTAATCAACAGTCTTCACAATCAACATCAGGAGTTACAATCTGACGACTCTCATATTTTTAAGGAACCAAGATAAAGATTACAAGATGATAATCTTTACAAACACTCAAAAGAGACTACAAATTGATGGTCTCTTCAAATCAAGACGCAGAAATCCTCCCTGTGTACCAAGACCAAAATGCAGAGGTCCTCCCGACATTCCAAAATTAAAACGCAAGGGTCAGACCCGCGTCCCAAGCTCCAAACGTAAAGCTCGTGGCCGCGTTCCAAACTCCCAGAAGCAAAACACAGAGCCCATAGCTGTGTTCCATAACGAGACGCAAAGCTCAAGAGCTGCGTTCCAACTTCAAAACGCAAGGGTCAGCCTTGCAGTCCAGATTCAAAATGCAGCACGACCTATGCGTTCTCAGCCGCCAACACAGGTCTCAACTCTGTGTTTCAATCCTAGAACGCAGTGTTCGCGCCCAGAATGCAGACCTCTGCGTTTTAGCTTTGAAGCACAGAGCGACCACTGCGTTTTTTGCCCCAAGCGGAGCTCAACTCTGCGTCCCAAGTCCAGGACGCAGGGTCCACGCCCAGAATGAAATTCTTTGCGTTTGACTCGTTCAAACGCAAGCTGAACGGTTCCAAAACCGTTTCCCACAATTTAAGGGGATTACAACCCTACTTAGGAGCGAATTAAGGGGCGGTTATACCCCTTAATCCCCTATAAATACGTCAAAACTCAGAAGAGTTCGGGATCTTTTTTGGGCAGATCAAGATCGGAGACCATCGAGAGGCTTCTGGAATAAAATCGCAAAGGGGGAGATCGGCATTCATCCTTCAGTGACATTCAACAACAGGGAGCTTTTATCCTTGGCTATTAACCGATTTTCGGTTCAAATCAACTCTTTTTTAAGAGTTTAAACTCGCTCTGAGTTATCAACTTGTTCAGAGTTCCAAACTTGCCACGCAAGTTATCCTCAACATCAATCAAGAGGATTCAACCGTGTTCCACGAGTTCAAGACGTTCGGATCGTTAACGAGAAACAAACTCGACGCGAGCATTCAAGAGAGACATCTGATCGCTACCGTGAAGAACCCAGACTTAAAAAAAGGGGAGGATCTCCGTCGATCTTCTTCTCTTTTGTAATCGGGAATTCAAATTGTAATTGAGATTAATAGAGTTGTAAACATTCTTTTTCTAAGCAGTTAGAAAGAATAAATCAAATTCAATTCTTTCATTTTTTTCTTCTTATGAATTTTCCGACCAAACACTATTTGGCGAAGAATTAAGTTTTTCATGCGAGAACGAAGCACATCAATGTTCACTATCACTTCGTCCGGGATGTTCTTGAAGATGGGGATGTGGAGCTTGTGAAAATCCACACAAAAGACAATCCAACAGATATGCTCACGAAGGTGGTCCTAGCAGCAAGTTTGATCACTGTAGAAACTTGTTGCGGAATTATGCTTGTTAAGTCCTGTCGAGGCCATTTGGAGGAACTACGGGCAACTTGATCCCTTGGGAGAGGGGGTATGTAGGCAACCATATTGGTGCAGCCGGATTTGGAGAGACCGGTGCTTTTGTTGGTGTCGGCTTAGTTTTGGGAACACTTTGCCGAGGTGGAGAAGTGTTGAAAATTGCATGAAAAAGTAGCTACATGAAATACTCTGGTCGGTCAACTGATAGGTGTGATCAGTCGACCGATAACTTGCACACTACTGGAACCGAAAAAAAATTCCACTGGACAGTCGATCGATGATGCCTTGCCGGTCGACCGATGAACACCTACCAGTCGACCAATGAATTCTCATCAATCGACTGGTAGCGGGTAAACCGGTTGACCCGTTTCCTAGCATGTTTTGGATTTGGGTTGTTTATAAATAGAAGCACGTTTTGTTAGGGTTTTTTATCAGAGAAAAGAGAGTTGTTTGAGCACTTTGAAAGAGAGATTCTTAAGAGGGAGTGAGATCTTGTTGGTTAGCGTTATTATGATTGTTTAAGAGTTGTAACTCATTGTATTTCTCCTCCATATAGTAAAATCTATCAATCATCTCCCCGTAGACGTAGGCAATTTGCCGAACCACGTAATTCTCTGTGTTTGTGTTAATTTTGATCGTTCTATTGTGGATTGCACTCATTGTGATTCTTCATGCATTGCTTACCTACTCGTTGTGAATTTTGAGTCCGCTTCCGCCGGACGCAACACTTAAATCAATATTAAAATATCTCAATGTAAACTCATCCGCCTGCAACATATGGACAATAATTTAAGCCTTGACCCCTGCTTTTTCAACTCACAAAATGAAGCGCGCATGACGCTTCCATTAATAGGGATTTGCTAGAATAATGGGCTCTATGAAGTACCGGCCATTGTTTTCTGTTTCTTTATTTAGCATGCACGGGCCTTGGCCCATTCTATTAAAGAGATATAATTGTCACATCCATACAAACAATAAACCCGAAACAACAATAAAATATTTTTCCATAGCGTCCATGGTTAATAGCACATCATTGTATTTCTCCTTCATTTTTTTCTTTTTTTATTTTACATTTGCAGCACTCCTTTTTTATGCATACAATATCTCGCTTAACATGGTAAGCATTAATCTAATGCATAATTTTCTTTTCCCTAATACAACATTCAATATTTTCTTAATTCCCTCTTATTACAGATACCATTTTAAAATGCACTCTAACATTTTTTGCCTTCCATATACTAATGTTATGCTCATCTTGTACTTGTAGCCGTACAATTTGTTAGACGAAGAATGATGATTTATGTGAGCTGAGCTGGTAAAAATAAGTTATATTTATAATGCATAGGGACGGCAATTTTGCTAGAAAGAGACTGTATTTGTATCAAACTTACATCTACGATTGCTTCAATTTTATATGGAGTTGCACATTTTAATTTTTTTAAATATATTACTTTTTTGCGTAACCTTACCAATGGTAATATGATGAACTTTTGAGTGGGATCCACATAATTATCAATTTCTAAAGTTTAATTAGGCAAACCGAACAAACACTTTATGATTCCAATGAAATCCAAACCAAGCAAAGAAAAATGTGAAAGTGAAAGTGATGAGTTTGACATCAAATTTCCAATTTGCGTCATAAATACACAAGTTTACCGTGAACGACCAAACGGGCTCTAATTTTTTTTCGTCATGAGATTAATATCTAATTTTTCTATTTTTCCTCGAACATATTAGTCCTTACATTGAAGAACGTGCACAATAATTTGGCTCTAATGACGATGATGCTCCAAGTGTTGGGCACACATTCCCTCTTGATTTCTAGAAATAAATCCATGCACGGCAGCGACTCATTCTCTCCCCAACCGCTCAACGAGAAGGACTCAAGCTCAAATTCAGTCCTCGATCGGAAAATATTTTCATAGACAAACTTCCAAGGCTGAAAAGAAACGCAAAGCAACTTTTCGAAAAGTGATGGACAAAGAAGAAGAGCAACTCTTGGTATTGTATAGATGGATTTCGTCATCGACTGCGCGGTTCTAGTAGAGGAAAGTACCACGCTATATAAATGCATGCTCCGGTTTTGTTCTCTCTCTTTGGAGCATTATTCGATGGGGGGCCATTTCTTTGTTGTGTTCTCTTGTCCCGTAAGAACACAAACACTGCTAAAAATGTTCTGATTGTAGTGAAAGTGAACAGATTTGCTTCTTTTGTTGCATCCGTGATCGATGAACAAACATCAATTGTTTGAGTGTAGTCCAAAATGCTGGTTACTGATCATTATAAATTTTATTTAAATGCATATTGAGCAAGCAAGTGAAGAAACTTTCCTTAATTTTGAAGTTACTTGAATTTTCTTAGTTCTATAGTTCTAGTGGCAGAAAGATTAACTGAGTCAGGTAGGTAGTTAAATAGATGAAAATTTCTTTGATCTTATCATGCAGCACAAAAAATCTCCAGGTTTCTCAAATTTCACTACTCGATCGCATTGCAATCTTTTTTTATTTTCAGAAGGGAGGCACTAGGGGCACATCCTCTACCACACCCCCAACCACATCACCTCTCTTGCTACAGTGCACGGGGCCCACATGATATTTTAAAAAATAAAATATCATGTGGGCACCGTGTACTGTAGCAAGAGAGGTGGTGTGGTTTAGAGTGTGGTAGAGGGTGTGCTTCTATCATTATTTTTTTTAGAATCATAGGTCTCTCCTACCTGAACGCCTTGCCTTGGTAAAAATTTATAATTAAGAAGAAATATATAGGTTCAATTTGTCATTTACTCCTGAAATTACAAAAATGGTCCTCTTAGGACAACTTCCAGAAAGCTAAAGAAACGCCGCAGGTGTCCTCCGTGTAGTATCTTCTGCCTCCGAGTCACGAGCAAGAGATTATCATGAACAAGAAAAAAGACACACGTAGCACAACTTATCAACCACAGGATATTTTTGTCGTTGGCTCTCGGTGCCGGGCGTTCTGATCCGAACGTGGGCTTAAATCAAGGGTGTTTTTGAAATTTCGTAATCATCCTCGAACATCATGGGATTTGGTTCTGATAGAAATTCTACTCTTTTGCTCAGTACTGAATCAATCCAAATCACAAAGTCACATCACCGCATGTTTTTGCCAGTGATTTTAGATCTCCCATACATTCCAGAACGTTTAGATACCTGTTAAGTGTACGGTACAATCATGTGCGATATCTCTAGACAAAATAGCTCACATGCCAGTTTTTAAGAATTGTACTGCAAATCTGAAAGCCAAAATTTCTTTGTGTATGTGCATCTTTCATATTCTCAGAAGAATGCAAATTAGTTAACGTACTCTAGTTTTTGCCTAACATTATGCGCCCTTTGCTGTGCACTGTTAAGATCGTAGGCGATTGGTCCTCGTTTTTTATGGTTTAAAACTATCCAAATAACAACTTCACTTTCTTAACTGAAGAACTACAATTGCCATGCATTTTAAATTTCTTAGCAGAGTTTAGAAGTCTCACCGTTCATCATTTGTCACGACAATACTGTTTTCTTTTCGCCAAAACACTGTCAAGGATTACGGCGCCAGTAGGAACCAAACAATACATGTTTGATAATATGAACATGTCATTTAGCCTTAAACAATACATGTCCTCTTCAATATTTTGAGATCTCAAATCTCATCATACTTCCCATATCCATATCAAATAGGACTGAACATTCCATGGCCAAAACTCAAATTAACATGAGGAAAAATTTTCTAGGAATAAATGAACACAGTGTATCATTAATATCTCCTGCAAAGTACCATACGGCAGTTGAGACTTACATTAGGGAACATTTACTTGGAAATTAAAATTAAGGACAATCTTCTATAAAAAATGTTTAATTTCCTCCTTTCCTTTCCAAAGTCTTTTGGTGCATCCTTGGACCATCAAAACATGGTGTTCAGTTTTGGGAGAAGGGGCAAAAAAATCTATATATATTCAAAATCACTCCAAAGGCTAATATCAGCACGCATATCCTCCCATCCTAAAAATCCCTCCAAAAGAAAATCATCATGTCCGAAACTTCCGATATCTTCAGACCTAAAGTCTGCCTGCAATTCTTGCATCATCCCAACTTCTTCAATATTAGACGCAGAAAAGTTTTTACTCTCTAAACATGTTGCATTCGTACTGCTGGAAGTTGACAGGTGTTTTAAAATATTGGCTTCTTCTTGCTGGTTATTGCTTTCAGAGGCCTCGTTATCCTTCGACCATTTCCAATTCCAAGGGATTGTTTGAGGTTGGGGCTTAATGACTTCAACATAGGCAGCTTCTGCTTCTTTCCCATGTTTCTCTGCGAGCAGCTGTTTGCTTAGATGAGTGTTCCAAAAGTTTTTGACATCATTTGCAGTCCTACCAGGGAGTCTACCAGCAATCAGAGACCACCTAAACAAGGAAACAGGAACATTAATTTCTCAATTTTTTGTTTGACAAAGAGAGAAACATTTACGGAATATAGAGGACAAAGGAAAATATAGAAGAAACAAAATAGATATATCAAGTTTTCTCCAATCAGACAAATAAATCGTGCTGCTATATATGATGGCTTTTTTAACCCTATGAGGTTTAATGCCATAAAAATAAAGAAATGGTAAAGATGGAACATTAAGAAATTACATAAACGAGAAACTTATTAACTTTTTTTTATCCATATGCTTGAATAAATATCCTTTTGTTTCTTTTGCTGCAGAAACATAATACGGGCATTATTGTCAATAGTGCAACAACATGACACTCGGTAAATTATCCTTATGTTTCAAGTGAATCAACAGCAAAAGCTAGTTACATTGATCAGCACAAAAATAATATGAATAACGCAAGGACCAAACATATAATCAGTGAAAGTACATAAAAATATCAAAGTCCATAATATCTTTTTCAATAAGATATAAAGTAAATAATCGTTAAGGAAAAATATGTATGAAGTAATTTTCTCAAGGAAAAAAATAAAAAAAGAAATAGAAAATTCAGAAAATCTGTAAGATCACAAGGCTTTGAGTTCAAGAAGAGACTGACGTCCTCACTTTCAACAATATCTGAGAAAAGAGGGGAAGATAGCTAACTCTCACTCACCTCTTTGATCTTGTACACCGTATTCTCATGGAACACAACGTCACGACTGCGCACCACCTTGTGTGCATCGTGATCCCAGAAACGGTACTCATACTCATCTCCTCCATAGCCGATGAAAGAGAGCTTCTTTGACTTTAGATCAAGCTTTGAATGGTCTGCAGGATTGGTCATGACATAGGCGTCACAACCAAATACTCGTAAGTGTTCTAGCTTCAACTTCTTTCTAATCCAAGCCTCTTCAGGTATCCTATAACTGAGAGCCGCGGATGGCCCACAGTTGATCAAGTATGCAACAGGATTGACAGCTTCGGTCAAAAAACTCTTGGGCAATTCGGAGTGGATCCTCATATTTCTGGCGTGCTCCAAGATAGTGCGATTCATACGATCTGTCACTCCATTGTGTTGAGGTGTGCCTGGGACGATCTTCAGTTTCCTAATCCTATGAAACGAGCAGAAGTTCTTGAACTCCTGACTGTAATACTCTCCTTCATTTTCAGACTTTAGGCACTTCAGCTTATTACCTGTTTCGTTCTCCACACAGGCAAACCACTTCTTAAAGATGATGAAAACATCTGACTTGTGCCTCAAGAAGAACACACACAGTTTTCTAGTAGCATCATCAATGAAAGAGACAAAGAGAGTTACCAACAGATGGGACATGCGCAGGTCCCCATACGTCAGTGTGTGCTAACTCCAATTTTTACAGTTTTGAAACCGGTCCGGTCTTGTTGAAGCTCACATTCTTCTGTTTGCTACGATATAGTCCTCACAGAAAGTCAAATCGATCTTGTTCAGACCCGAAAGCTTCTCTCCCATGGCCATAATCTGCATCCTCTTCTCGTTCATGTGGCCAAGTTGTCGATGTCAAGTCATGCAGTTGACAGATGATGATGATGCTTGTCCTGCGGCAAGCAAGCGATCGATTTTCCCATTGACGATGTAGAGAGACCCCTCGTGTTTACCGTGTGCCACTACCAAGGCACCTTTGGACACCTTCCAGCTTCCCCGCTCGAAGGATACTCTGTAACCGGAGTCGATCAGTTACCCAACTAATATATGATTCCGCCTGAGATCCGGTATATGCCAAACATTGTTCAGCGTTAAGATGGTCCCGTCCTCCATCTTGAGGGTACAATTTCTCTTCCTGAAAACCTTGCAAGGTAAATCGTCGCCAAGATAGACTATCCATAAGTCCTTCACGAATAATAAAAACAGCTTTTGTTGTGAGGTTGCATGGAAAGATGCGCCAGAGTCGATGATCCATGTATCGCTTTTGTCTTCTAGGGATAGGAAAAGTACATCTGAATCAGTTTTGTGCATGAGATTGGCTGCACCGTCAGCCTAATCATCCACTGCTAATGATGAAATAGAAACTCTGCAGTCCCGTACAAAGTGACCATTCTTTCCACATATGAAGCACTTCCCTTCATCGTAATCAATCGGGTTCGGCCCTTTAGACTTCTCTCTGGACTTTGATCGACCTCGTCGTCCCTTACTTTTCTTCTGTGCACGCCCTCGTGCCTCAACATGCAGAACACTCCCACTACTAGAGGTCTCAGTTCTTGAGACTTCACGACTAGATTCTTCATCCAAAATTACTCTAATCATCGTGTCGAGCTTCATCTTGTCATTGTAATTGGTGTTGCTTACCGTTATCAACATATTCTCCCACGAATCTGATAGACAAGAAAGTAACAGAAGAGTTTGGATCTCATTGTCAAACTTAAAATCTACTGCAACAAGTTGTTGCACCACAACCTGAAATTCATTTAAGAAGTCCGCCTCACGAGCTTCTTGCTGCATTTTTAAATTGAATAGCTTCTTCATCAAGTACACCTTATTTGAAACAAACGACTTCTCATACAGCGCCTCCAAGGTCTCCATCAACTCCTTGGTGGTGGTCGCATGCGAGACGTTATAAGTCACATGTTGGTGAAGGTTGTGCCTGATAGTGACAAGTACTTCACGATTGATCACCTTCCACTTATCATCGTCCATCTTCTTAGGTTTTTTCGCCTATCCTTGGAGGGTAAGAAGAGATATTTCTAGTATAAATATTCTTCTATTTGCATCCTCCAATACCTAAAATTTTGGTCGTCGATCGTCTCAATTCGAAGCCTGTTGTCTTCAACTGTAGATCTCATGACGAAAGATTACTCTATAGCCTATTTGCATCCTGATTGTAGGGACTTTTCACCTGTGTGTCCAAGCCTCATGTGTCATAGTGTGATAGTGTCCTCCTCTGTGGTGATAGAAGCAGCCAGACCCCCTGTAACTGTCTTGCCATTCAAGTAGTATATGTTGTTTTCCCTGACACATCGCATCACCACCATGGACCCCTTCATGACCTTCAAACTAGCATCTTCTAAGATCACTCTATAGTCGGATGCCTCCAAAGTTCCAAGAGAAATGAGGTTCTTCGTCAACTGCGGCACAAACCTCACTTCTTTCAATTCCCTAGTCATCCCGTCATGCATTCTGATTCTGACTGAGCTAATCCCACTAATAGGACAAATGTGATCGTTCCCCATGAGCACCACGTCTCCTCTCTTCAACTCCTCAAAGTTGGTAAACCAATCCCTCTTAGGGCAAATGTGAAATGTATCTCCTGAATCAAGCATCCACTCCGTAGAATCGGCATAACAAACTGACGGCAGTACGAGACAAGAATAACCGAAAGAATCTGAATCTGAAATATCTCCAATAACCTTAGCAACATTCACCTCTGAAGCTTGTACAGCTTTCCCCCTTTGCTTCCCGGCTCTATCCTTCAACTTTGGGCACTCATTCTTCCAATGTCTCTCTTCTTTGCAAAAGGCACATTGATTTCTACCAACACTTTTATGGCCACCCTTATTCTTTGATTTTGAGTGGTTGAACTTTTGGCGGTTTGGACTACGGCCACGAACTGCAAATGCATCACCTGATGCCTTCTCGGAGGGCTCACAATCATTCTTTCTCAGCTCATAATTCACCAATGCCGAGGTCACCTCCTTGTAGCTAACTGTAGTTCGCCCATTTATCATAGTGAGAACAAAAGTACTAAATTCATCATCCGGCAACGAACACAATAATAACATCGCCTTGTCTTCATCCTCCACCATGATATCAACATTGGCCATATCCGAAATAAGCTTTGTAATCCGGCAACGAACACAATAATAACATCGCCTTATCTTCATCCTCCACCATGATATCTACATTGGCCATATCCGAAATTAGCTTTGTGAAGTTGTTAACATGCTCCCGAATGGAAACTTCTCTCTTCATCTTAAATTGGTAGAACATTTTCTTCAAGTGAAGCCGATTCTCAATGCTCTTCGTCAAATATTTTTCATTGAGCGTTTCCCACAATCTCTTTGCCGAAGTCTCGTTCATCACATCATAAATGAGATCCGGCGTCAAACATGATCGAATCACCCCACAAGCTCTACTGTTCATTTGGGTTTCTCTTGAAACTCAAGAGTCTCCTCCAAATTTTGTGCATCTAAGGCGTCCATTACTTGACACCTTCATAAACCAAAGTTAATCTTGCCGTCGAACTTTGGGACATCAATTTTAGTGTTATTGATAGGGGTGTGCAACGGTCGGTTCGGTTCGGTTTTTACCAAAATTTTTGAACAACCGAACCGAACCGCCTATAATTCAAAACCGAACCGAACTGTTGCAAGTCAGTTCGGTTTGTTCGGTTCGGTTTGTTCGGTTCTAACTTCATCAAACTTCTTATTAAACAACAAACTGTGTTAAAGAAAAAAAGATATCAACAAAGTAGGAGATTATGAAGCATTAAACATTAATATAATGATATTGTTTTCAACCCATAATAATTCAGAAAATGAGTTTAGGGTTTGAGTCTTCGACTCTTTGAAAACGGGTTGGCTAGGGTTTGAGATCATAATGGGTAGTATTGCACTATATTCGGTCGGTTCGGGTTGAAAAGTTCTCAAACCGACCCGAACCGCCCTACCCATAAAACCAATTTTTTTGGGTCGGTTCGGGTCGGTTCGGTCGGTTTTTTCGGTTTGGACCGAACCATGCTCAGCCCTAGTTATTGATGCTCAAATTTTAGATCGCTTTTGTCAAAGCCGACCCCGATGTACTAGTAGCACTTGAACTAGCCCTGCTTGTTTCAACCATATTGTAGATCTACTATTCAACCAAGAATCCAACAGTGAATCCTTCGAACAAAACTCCCAAATCCAACCCGAAGCTCTGATACCACTTGTTGTGCGCCGCGAAAGCCCGATTAGACAAATACAAAAGCACACACAAGAACAATAGTAGACCACAAATAACACAAGCCAACCAATCTCAGCAAGAACACAAGATATACGTGGTTCGGCAATGTGCCTACGTCCACGGGGCAAGGAGGGGGAAGCTTTACTAATGGAAATCAAGGGGAATACAAATTAGGGTTACAAATCTTACCCAAAACCCTCTTACAAGACCACTTGATCTCTCCAATAGACTCCAACAATAGAAGCCCTAGAAATCCCCTTTCAGCAGCTCAAAATCACCCATTGCTTAACCCTAGAAACGAGTTTAGGGTTTATATACAACTCACAAACGAAACGGGTCTGGAAACAGAACCAAGGCCCAAACCGCTTCGGCGGTCGACCGGCACGGTCGACCGCGATCCATCGCGGTCGACCGGCGCGGTCGACCGCCCTTACTGCCAATTCTACAAATCTCCACCTCGGCGAACGTTTGTCAAAACTGAGCAATCACCAAAACCGGCTGCATCTGCAAAACTGCCTACGTATCCTTTTGCCCAAGGAATCAAGCCGAACGTAGTTCATCCAAATGGCCGCCAACGGCCTCAACAATGAAGAATATTCCACAAGTTCAAACAATGACCAAACTTCACACCTGATACAACTTTGGTTAACATATCAGCAGGGTTATCCTTAGTGTGGACCTTCTCCAACGTGACATGACCATCATCCAATACGTCACGTACAAAGTGAAATCTGACATCAATGTGCTTCATGCGTGCATGGTAGACTTGGTTCTTCGCCAAATAGATAGCTGACATACTATCACAATGTACCTGAATGGTCTCCTGTGCAATCCCCAAATCATCCAACAAGCCATGTAGCCACAAAGCCTCCTTCACTGCTTCAGTCACCGCCATATATTCCGCCTCCGTAGTAGAAAGCGCCACTGTAGACTGAAGAGTGCATATCCAACACACCGGTGCACTAGCCAATGTAAAAACATAACCTGTAGTGGACCGACGCTTATCAAGATCTCCGGCATAGTCTGAATCCACATAGCCAATACAATCCTGCCCTGTCTCCTCATTCTTCACAAATATCAACCCAACATCCACGGTACCCTTAATATACCGTAGAATCCACCTCACGGCCTCCCAATGCCCCTTACCGGGGTTATGCATGTACCTAGATACCATGCTCACGGCCTGTGATAAATCTGGCCTAGTACACACCATAGCATACATCAAGCTACCCACTGCACTGGCATACGAAACTTTGGACATGTAGTCCCTATCCTCCACTGAAACTGGTGACATCAAAGCTGAAAGCTTAAAGTGGGGAGCTAATGGAGTATTCACCACCTCGGTATTACCCTCAAAACTGAATTTCTTCAGCATCTTTTGCAAGTAACTCCTCTGTGTTAGCTTCAATCTCCCCTTCAACCTGTCTCTCTTAATCTTCATACCCAATATCTTCTTAGCCTCTCCCAGGTCCTTCATCTCAAATTCAAATGACAGCTCCTTTTTCAATTTCCCAATAGCTGAAGTGTTCCTGGAAGCTATGAGCATATCATCAACATACAATAACAAATAAATATGCTCACCATCCTGTAGCTTGTGCATATAAACGCACGGGTCATAAGGGCTCCTCGTGTACCCTCGGCCAATCATAAAGCTATCAAATCTCTTGTACCACTGTTGCAGTGATTGCTTCAGTCCGTAAAGAGATTTCATCAATTTGCACACTAAATTTTCCCTTCCTGCAGCTTTAAACCCCAAAGGTTGTGTCATATAGATCTCCTCGTCTAAGTCTCCATGTAGAAAGGCCGTCTTCACGTCCATTTGGACCAAATCTAAGTCCAGCTGTGCCACCAATGCCAATAAAATCCGAATAGATGAATGCTTCACAACGGGTGAAAATACCTCGTTGTAATCAATGCCCTCAAGTTGTGCATATCCCTTGGCAACCAATCTGGCCTTGAACCGAATGCCCTCAATAGAAGATCCCTCCTTCTTAACATACACCCACTTGCAACCAATAGCTTTCTTATCCTTAGGTAGCTCTGCAAGTTCCCAAGTGTCATTCTTCTGAAGAAATTACATTTCCTCCTCCATAGCATTCCTCCACCTAATAGAGTCAGGGCTGGACTCTGCCTCCCTAAATGTGGCAGGAATCAAATCATCAACAACCTCCACAGATAAAGCATATGCCACCATGACATCATCATATCTAGCTGGCCGACGAATCTCTCATCGGTCTATCTGCTGCAATGGACCCCTGAGCATGACCCTGCTCCTGAGCCTCACCATCCACTGTATCCTCCAAATACCCGACTGTCATCTCATCTTCTTCCGGTGTCACCTCTGTAGGAGTCTCAATGGGCACAGTACTGACTGGAGTGGGTGGAGTCACATCATCCTCCACCTGCTGCGATATCCCTCCTGTCTGATCTTCCTCCACCTGCTGAGGAACTCGAGGCTTCATCATGTACGCCTCATCGAATGTGACATCTCTGCTAATGATCATCTTCTTGTCTTGTGGATCCCATAATTTGAAGCCTTTTACACCTTCTCTAAATCCCACAAAAATCGCCTTCCTCGCTCTCGGATTCAACTTCCCATCACTAACATGAAAATAAGCTGGACACCCAAATATCCGAAGAGTCTCATAATCATTAGCCACAGAACCAGACCAACGCTCCATAGGAGTCTTCCCCTCTATCGCAGTGCACGATAACCTGTTAACGAGATGGCTCGCATAAACCAACACCTCGGTCCAAAAAGATCTAGATAATCCACTCTGCGTCATCATACATCGTACCTTCTCCAGCAAGGTACGGTTCAATCTTTCGACCACCCCGTTCTGTTACGGTGTCTCTCTAACTGTGAAGTGTCTTCTAATGCCGTGATCCCGATAAAACTGCAGAAATTGATCACTCTTATACTCTCAACCATTGTCTGAACGAAGAGTCTTCACCTTTCTACATGTCTGCAGTTCCACTTTCTTCTTCCACTCCACAAATATATCCAGGACCTCATGTTTATGCTTCATGGTATATACCCAATTCCTCCTGGAATAGTCATCAATGAAAGTGACAAAATAATTTTCCCCATCAAGCGATGCGTGCTTAGAAGGGCCCCAAACATCTGTGTGAATGTAGTCTAATATACCTTGGGTGTTGTGAATTGCGGTGCCGAACTTCACTTTAGTCTTCTTCCCAAGAATGCAATGCTCACACAGCTCCATCTTGCAGGTCTTTGCACCTTTCAATAGCCCCTGTTTTGCCAATGATTGTAGGGACTTTTCACCTGTGTGTCCAAGCCTTATGTGTCATAGTGTGGTAGTGTCCTCCTCTGTGGTGATAGAAGCAGCCAGGCCCCCTGTAACTGTCTTGCCCTTTAAGTAGTATAGGTTATTTTCCCTGACACCTCGCATCACCACCATGAACCCCTTCATAACCTTCAAACTAGCATCTTCTAAGATCACTCTATAGCCGGATGCCTCCAAAGTTCCAAGAGAAATGAGGTTCTTCGTCAACTGCGGCACGAACCTCACTTCTTTCAATTCCCTAGTCACCCCGTCATGCATTCTGATTCTGACTGAGCCAATCCCACTAATAGGACAAACGTGATCGTTCCCCATGAGCACCACGTCTCCTCTCTTCAACTCCTCAAAGTTGGTAAACCAATCCCTCTTAGGGCAAATATGAAATGTAGCTCCCGAATCAAGCATCCACTCCGTAGAGTCGGCATAACAAACTGACGGCAGTGCGGGACAAGAATAACCGGAAGAATCCGAATCTGAAATATCGCTAATAACCTTAGCAACATTCACCTCTGAAGCTTGTACAGCTTTCCCCCTTTGCTTCCCGGCTCTATCCTTCAACTTTGGGCACTCATTCTTCCAATATCCATTTTCTTTGCAAAAGGCACATTGATTTCTACCAACACTTTTATGGCCACCCCTATTCTTTGATTTTGAGCGGTTGAACTTTTGACGGTTTGGACTACGACCACGAACTGCAAGTGCATCACCCGATGCCTTCTCGGAGTGCTCACAATCATTCTTCCTCAGCTCATAATTCACCAATGCCGATGTCACCTCCTTGTAGCTAACTGTAGTATTCTTCCTCAGCTCATAATTCACCAATGCCGATGTCACCTCCTTGTAGCTAACTGTAGTTCGCCCATTTATCATAGTGAGAACAAAAGTACTAAATTCATCATCCGGCAACGAACACAATAATAACATCGCCTTATCTTCATCCTCTACCATGATATCTACATTGGCCATATCCGAAATTAGCTTTGTAAAATTGTTAACATGCTTCCGAATGAAAACTCCCCTCTTCATCTTGAATTGGTAGAACCTTTTCTTCAAGTGAAGCCGATTTTTAATGCTCTTCGTCAAATATTTTTCATTGAGCGTTTTCCACAATCTCTTTGCCGAAGTCTCGTTCATCACATCATAAATGAGATCCGACGTTAAGCATGACCGAATAACCCCACAAGCCCTACTGTGCATTTTCTTCCAAACCCTATCTTCAATCTCCTCGGGTTTCTCTTAAAACTCAAGAGTCTCCTCCAAATTTTGTGCATCTAAAGCGTCCATTACTTGACACCTCCATAAACCAAAGTTAATCTTGTCGTCGAACTTTGGGACATCAATTTTAGTATTATTGATGCTCAAATTTTAGATCACCTTTGTCAAAGCCGACCCCGATGTACTAGTAGCACTTAAACTAGCCCTGCTTGTTTCAACCATATTGTAGATCTACTCTTCAACCAAGAATCCAACAGTGAATCCTTCGAACAAAACTCCCAAATCCAACCCGGAGCTCTGATACCAATTGTTGTGGGCCGCGGAAGCCCTAATTAGCCAAATCAAAAGCACACACAAGAACAATAGTAGACCACAAATAACACAAGCCAACCAATCTCAGCAGGGGCAAGGAGGGGGAAGCTTTACTAATGGAAATCAAGGGGAATACAAATTAGGGTTACAAATCTTACCAAAAACCCTCTTACAAGACCACTTGATCTCTCTAATAGACTCCAACAATAGAAGCCCTAGAAATCCCCTTTCAACAGCTCAAAATCACCCCTTGCTTAACCCTAGAAACGAGTTTAGGGTTTATATACAACTCACAAACGAAACGGGTCTGAAAACAGAACCCAGGCCGAAACCGCTTTGACGGTCGACCGGCACGGTCGACCGCGATCCATCGCGGTCAACCGCCGCGGTCAACCGCCAACCATCCAGCAGCAGATCCAAAAGTCCAGAGAGTTCGGCGGTCGACTGCACAAACGCGGTCGACCGCCCCGGTCGACCGCCACCCAGTCTGCCTGAATCTGTCAACCTGCTGCCAATTCTACAAAAAAGAGATTCATTTTGCTTGGATATATGTGAAGAACACTACTACAGTGATTTCTAAAGAAACAATTGCTATTTTATCTAAATGCATTGTCAGCATCAGTTCACTGGGAACGAGAGAAGAACCTGAAACCTGCATGTCCACAGAGGAACTATATGTAGAATATTAATCTATATAGTTAGGATTTTATGTAGAGTTTGACAGTCTAGGTCGACGTACAGCTTCATTCACATAAAAGAAAAGAAAATTCAACCTTCCATCTCTCCGCATGAGAAAGCGGCTGCATTCACATATTATAAAGTGAAAAAATTACTGACGCAAGAATCTGAAAACCTCGATATAACAATTGTGTTACTGGATACACTTTAGATGTTAAGCAAGTATCCATAAAAAAAATCTACTCCAAGACAGGGCATGATCAGTGAATATATATCAGCAAGCTATAATGAAAGCATAATCCAGTGGTTAGCTTTATATTGTATGTCTCACCAATTTTGAACCTGAGAGAACGGAACTTCGGGCGATTCTGCTGGCTTATCCGAAAACAAGTAGAGGGAAAAAATGCACCAAGCACATAAGTCGTAAACTAATTAAAAGTTAATAAGTAAACCTCTATTTGTTTGTCAAGGTTCAGCGTTGTGCCTGCTTTCTTCTTTCAAACATTTCAATCAAAATTAACACAGTGTAATCTTGAGTTACTTCAAAAGTCTGCAACTTCCATCTCATATCTGATATTTTCTTTATCTATCTCCTTAATCTTTTCTTAAATAAATTCTAATCCATGTTGTTGGCAACTTTCCTATAATATTCACCATGTAGCTTGCAATTAAAACAAACGATAATGGCTTTTACTGCTGTTTTATGATACCAATGAAAAATACGCGGATAAGAAGTAGAGATGCATAAGTGTTACCTCGTAACTTTTCCTTCATGAATTTGATGAGCTAAGAGTGTTGAATTGAACATAGGGGCCAGAAGCAGCATGTGATTCTTCAACAATGAGGATAAAAATTGTTAGATTATCTCTATAAATGAAGGCTTGAAACTCATCCATATATTGAAAAATAGGAGAAACTAAACATCAAGATTGACATTATCTTTTCGAAAAATATATCAACATGAATAATAAACATGCTACTAATATAGTTCATAAGCATGCTACATTTTCTAACAGGAGAAAAGCCATTTCAAGGAGTAAATACTGCATCATTTTCACATTTTGTGTGTCATCCAAGGAGAAGAACTTCATGGTCTTTGAATAGAAAATAGCTGCACCAGCTAAAGCAGCTCCCAGATATCAGATGCAAAATCAAATTACATCTTCTTAAGTAAGAGCCTTACTCAGAGAGAATTTGACTTCTTTGGATTGTGCTGCTTCTGTGAAGTGCAATGCTTGGCTGGGAAGTTCATGCAAAAAATGAAGAGCCACATGAAAATCTTGTAAACGGACTTGCCAAGCAGCTTCCATTTTAGGCAATTGATCCACAAAAGTGCATCTATCATTGTTTTGTGAGATACGAAAAAGAGAAGTTCATTATGTCCAAACTGAAGATACTGGATATAACCAAACTTGGATACTTGTGGCTTAGCATGTATAAAACTGTAATTCAATCAATAAGAAAATCATGGATTAAAACAGCAGTTGATAGTTAAGGTAACAGAACAGCATACATTTCAACCCATTCAAAAATAATTCAGCAAGATAAGCTACCCATAAAGTTTGTCATTTACATGTTCAGAGGTTATTTCAGACTGCAAATACAGGAAGGACAGTCAATAACAAGACATGTTACAGATAAATGGAGCATAGTCATGCAAAATGAAAATACCATGCCTCCAGTGAATTATTGATTAAGTGCAACTTTGACCAAAAGAAAATAAACAGAAGCAGAAATAAAACATTATAATTGACAACATGGCTGTCTCGCACTATATCATCCTTGGAAGATGGTATTATTGTAAAAGATCATATCTGAAAACGTTACGCTGGATGCAAAATAAAACTATTAAACTACTAACCTACAGCTAGTTGATATAATGTCATGGATAATCCACAATTCATAGACAGCAGAAATAAATTGGTTGGAGGTGAATGATTCTTTTATGTTTAGCAAGAAGGGAAAAGGGCTTGTACAAAAAGGGAAGAAAGATTGTACCGTTGTAGATGCTGAATGTAATCTATGTATATATTTTAATGTCCGGGATGTGTTGGATGTTGGGCCAGTCAGCACCTTCATTCTTCCGGCACCGCTCCTTCAATGTCTCGTTACAGCCTGAGATCATCAGATATCACAGAGACCAAGGCAGTTGTGGCAGTGACTGTCGACTGAAGCTCATAAGCTTTAGTAAGTCTTAACACCTTGAGGGAAGAAAGAGTTTGGAGGCTAGAAGGTAAACAATCTGCAATATTATCCAGATGGAGACCTTGCAGGAAAGTTCTGTTCTGCAATAACCATGACTCTACCTGAGTAGCCTCCAGATTCCTACAATCTTCAATGAGTAGCTTTCTGACAGATGCGAATTTTCTCAAAGGCTCAATATGGAGCAGCAAGGGGTCATCAATATCAAAAACATCAACTGTTAATGTGAACTCCTCCTCATCCCCTTCAATTGACGCTGAAGTTTCTACTGCAGCTGCTTGCACAAGCCTGGGACACTTGCGAATAGTAAGATCATAGAGGGGTGTAAGAGCCTTTAAACCCTCATTGACTTCAACTCTACACACTTTCTCAGTCTCAACACTACTAATGAAGTCGGTCTTCTACACACTTCTTGAGAGGGAAAGGAGGCAATGTGGTTAGCACCGTGCAGTTTAATTTCTGAAAGAGAAGTAAAGTCACCTTGCATCATTAATGTCGGAAAGATTCTGTCCAGTTCACTGCAATGTGAAAAATTAAGGTCTCTGAGTGACGATGAGAGGGGGATACAATCTGGGGCGACTGTGTCTGGAGCCAACTTCAGCTTAGGCCAATCTTCAATCCATAAATATTCAATGGAGTACAGATGTTGAAAGCCTTCCTCCGCATTCACGTACACAAGCTTTTTGCAGTGTTTGATCTCGATATATCGGAGAGAGGTGAGACGATGTTGTAACAAGCCAGCCACAGATGTTAGCTCTTGACATCTTTCAATTTCCAAATGTCGGAGACAGGATGACGATGAAATGCTATTACCGCAGTTGTCACCCATCCAAAATGTTGGAGAATCGACCAGTCCCACATTAGACAACTCCAATTCTTGGAGACTGAGAGTGGTAGAGGAGGCAACGCATTCAGTTTGGGACAATCCTTAATAATGAGTTTTTGGAGGAGAGGACACCAAGGGACCATCTCCGCTTTTAATCCGGACCAGTCTTTCCATTGCTCACAATCAGAGAAACTTAGAAGCTTTAAATGTGGAAAGCCACCTTCAAAATCAATTTGCTCAAGTTCTCGCATTCTCGTCAAAATCAACTTCTTCAGATATGGAAGCTTCTCAAGAGAAGGAAGGTTCTTCCATGCTAGACACTCTTTAGTGCTCATATACTCGAGATTTTTTAATTCTTCTGGTTCCATCCAAGATGGAGACCTGGCACCATGGTATCTTTCGATTGTCAGTTCCTTGAGGCTATCGGGTGGCTTCAGGCAATCAAGCACCAGTTCATACTCCTCCGCCACATCAATCTCATCTGACCAGACCAACTCAAATCTGCTGAGGTTTTTTTTACTATGCAACTGGACCATATTAACCTCCTCTCGATGTTTGTGATTCTCAAGGCCATCAATCTTCAGTTCACAGAGCTCTATCAGATCCTTCAATTCGCTAAGTTTATAAGAATGAACAGGGAACAATAACCTTCGAAGCGAAGTTAGCATCCCAATCCCCACGTTTTTTCCATAATAAGTAGAACATGGTATCAGGAACCTCAAGCTAATACGGTTATCAAAGTCCAGAATGGAGTGAGTACCAAACTTTTTGCAATCAAGAACCTGCAGGTGGTAAAGATTGCAGAATGAACTAGGTAACTGAGAAATACTATGCTGAATTGACAAATATCTAAGATGCCTCAAGTTACCAGTTGCATTTGGCAATACATCCATGCCATCAACAGTTATACTTAACACCTGAATGCTTTCTAGAGATTCGAACACTTCGTCAAAATCCTTGGCATGCTCATGAACATTAGAACATATCCTTTGAAGATCAAAACAAGGGCGCGTAGATGTTGTGCGCAGCGGAAATTTCGACAGCACCTCCGGTGCGTAAGGTGCACAACAAAAGATTAGATCACAATGAAATTCTCGTTTCTCAAAGGAAACAAGAACCAAAAGACAGATATCTCATCAAAGTGAGATATCAGCTCTTCCTCTCGTCAGCTCTAGGACTGCGCGTCGAGGGAACCTACAAGCTATTACAAATCACGACAAGAACACAAATTTTACGTGGTTCGGCAAATAGCCTACGTCCACGGGGCAAGGAGGGAGAGATCTACTACTAGAGGGAGAGAATACAACTAGGGTTTACAATCACTCAATCTAAACCCTCACACAAACTCTCAGATCCCTCACAATATCTCTCTACAAAAGAACACAAAAGACCTGCACTTTTTCTTTTGCTTTTTCTCTGCAGCCGCACGAACTCTGCAGCCGCACAAACAAATCTCCTTTGCATTCCCTGTTCACCTCTGCAGCCGCAAACACCAAAGCCGCAAAAACAAAACCCTCCTATGCACATGAATCAGCCGCCTCTTGTACGAACAAATCCTTGCACAATTAACCTAGGGAATCACGGCTATTTATAAGCTATGCTGCAGAATCCGGGTAGGCCAGCACTTCACATGCAAAGTAACGGAATCGAAGCCGGTTGCCTGCAACACTATTTGTGGGCCTTCTCTTCTTAGGCCTGTATCCGTTCACAATTCTCCACCTCGGTAAAGTTTTCTCAAAACTAAGCCGACACCGACCACACCAAATGCCTCACTTGTTGCGTCCAATACGCCATGACAACGGACTCATGACAACGGATTCCATGCACAACAAGTCGAGACCCAAACGGGAGTGCGAACACTCAACCAAACGTCGGTATCTACTCACCAAATCGGTCTCACCCCCATCAAAATCAACTAATCCAAACCGGCTGCATCTGAAAGACTGCCTACGTATCCTCTTGCCCAAGGAATCAAGCCGAACGTAGTTCACCCAAATGGCCGCGAACGACCTCAATCCAATAGAAGAGTTCGCAACCCTTCTCCAATATCACGATCAAGTCTACGGCTGATAGTACCTCCATTGGCCCCAAACTGAAACAATCCAAACATCTCCACCTGAGATGAACCAATGACCATATCCTGACTACATCTATCAGCTGCACTCGAATCAATCAACCTATCATCTGCATCCAAATTAACACGATTCTCAATCTGTGTCACATCAGCTGAAATCCCAAATGATACAGTATGATCTGGAGTTTTCACCCAACGTGGAGTAGCATCACTCTCCACCCGCTGCGATGTCCCAAAGATCTGATCATCACTCTTCACCTGCCGAGAGTCAAACGTGACATATCTGCTCAGAACAAAGTCAGAAGCCAATACCTGATAATCAAACACGCCTCTGAATCCCAAATGTGCTATCGAATCAAATCTCACATCCACGATGTGACCAAGTGCTGGGTAGCCAAATATCTGACGCAACCCAAAATCTGAAACAGCTCCACCAGATCCTATATCTCTACATGCAGCAGTCGACAACCTATACATGAGACGGCCCAAACATATCGTAGCCCGCACACCAATGCCAATGCTCGACATCAAACGCCGATCCTCCTCCAGAAAGGAACAGCTCTCCAAATCTGCCATCTCATCACGTCGCCTCAAAGTTTCCACACCAATGAAGTGTCTCCAATTTCCATGAGCTCGGCACAAATGCAGAAATAAGTCCCTCTTGTACCTCCCTCTAACATCAGACTGAAGTACCTTCACCTTTCTACCAATACACTTCCTCCATTTGTTGCGTGCTTCTAGGACTTCACACCAACGGGACTTGGTTGCAACCCACCAATACCTAGAACAATCCCCAACTACGAAAACCACATACCTATTACCTTCCAATGATACTCTCTTGGAAGGCTCCTGAATGTCTGAATGAACACCCCTCAGAAGACCCCTCGAATGATGGATAGAAGTGCCAAACTCCATCTCGGTCTTCTCGCTCATACCAATGGGTTCACAGGACTTCAAACTGCAGGTCATAGCATTCCTCAACAACCTATGCACGGCATTACCAATCAAATAACCCAGCATCAAATAACGCCACAGTCTAGCCGAATCTGATGAAGTCGTCATCTCACTATTAATCGCCGTGCTTCCAAGTAAATAATAAAAATTGCTCCTTCTGATGCCCTTCATCACAATCATGGACCCCGATGTGACCTTCAAACGTGCATCCACCAAGGTCACTTTATAGCCAGATGCCACCAAAGCTCCTAGTGAAATGATGTTCTTCGACAACAGCGGAACGAACCTTACTTCATCCAACTCCTGAATCACTCCGTCATACATCCGAATACGAACGATACCAATACCACCAATAGAGCATGCATGTTCATTACTCATGAGCACAACATCCTCTCTTTTTAACTTCTGAAAGCTGAAGAACTAATCCCTCCTAGGACAAACGTGGTATGAAGCACCCGAATTCAACATCCACTCTGTAGAGTTAGCAACACAAACTGACGATAGTGCAGATAACAAATAGCCCGAAGAATCCGAATCTGAATTGTTGCCACTAGTCTTGATAACATTCACCTCTGAAGCTTGTACAACATTCCCCTTATTCTTCTCGGCTCGATCTAACTTTGGGCATTCGGCTTTCTAATGTTCATCCTCTTTACAAAAGGCACACTGATTCCTACGAATCCCACAATGTGCACCTCTAGACTGCGACCTCCTGCTTCGGTTTGAACCACGGCCATAAACTACTAATGCATCTCCCGATGCCTTCTCGGAGGACTCATCCACACTCTTCCTCAACTCATAATTCACTGAGGTCACCTCCTTGTAACTAACAGTAGTTCTTCCATTAATCATAGTTAGGACAAAAGTACCATAATCATCCTCGAGCAACGAATACAAAAGTAGCATCGTCTTGTCTTCATCCTCAACCATGATATCCACATTGGCTATGTCTGAAAATAGCTTTGTGAAGTTGTTAACATGCTCCCTAATAAAAACTCACCTCTTCATCCTGAACTGGTAAAACCTCTTCTTCAAGTGAAACCGATTCTCAATGCTCTTAGTAAAATACTTTTCATTGAGTGTTTCCCACATCTTCTTCGCCAACGTCTCGTTCATCACGTCATAAATAAGATCCGACGTCAAGCATGACCGAATAACTTCACACGCCCTACTATTCATCTTCTTCCAAACATTAGCTTCCATCTCGGCAGGTTTCTCTTGTAACTCAAGAGTCTCCTCTAAATTCTGAACGTCCAAGGCGTCCATCACCTGACACCTCCACAATCCGAAGTTAATCTTGCCGTCGAACTTCGGAACATCAATCTTCATGTTATTGATGCTCAAACTATGTATCGTCTTTGTAAGAGACGATCCCGATGTGCTTGTTTCACCCATGTTGTCGATCTAATTTTCAAATAGGAATCCTTCAGCGAATCCTTCAAACAAGCTCCCAAGTCCAACCCGGAGCTCTGATACCACTTGTGCGCAGCGAAAATTTCGACAGCACCTCCGATGCGTAAAGTGCACAACAAGAGATTAGATCACAATGAAATTCTTGTTTCTCAAAGGAAACAAGAATCAAAAGCCAGATATCTCATCAAAGTGAGATATCAGCTCTTCCTCTCGTCAGCTCTAGGACTGCGCGTCGAGGGAACCTACAAGCTATTACAAACCACGACAAGAACACAAATTTTACGTGGTTCGGTAAATAGCCTACGTCCACGAGGTAAGGAGGGGGAGATCTACTACTAGAGGGAGAGAATACAACTAGGGTTTACAATCACTCAATCTAAACCCTCACACAAACTCTCAGATCCCTCACAATATCTCTCTACAAAAGAACACAAAAGACCTGCACTTTTTCTTTTGCTTTTTCTCTGCAGCCGCACGAACTCTGTAGCCGCACAAGCAAATCTCCTTTGCATTCCCTGTTCACCTCTGCAGCCGCAAACACCAAAGCCGCAAAAACAAAACCCTCCTATGCACACGAATCAGCCACCTCTTGTACGAACAAATCCTTGCACAATTAACCTAGGGAATCACGACTATTTATAAGCTATGCTGCAGAATCCGGGTGGGCCAGCACTTCACATGCAAAGTAACGGAATCGAAGCTGGTTGCCTGCAACACTATTTGTGGGCCTTCTCTTCTTGGGCCTGTATCCGTTCACAGTAGATTCTTCCATCTGGTCTGTGGACATATTTCTGACAAATCTAAAGCATTCGTCATGAGATACTTTACATGCCAGATCATGCATACAATCATGCATGATGTAGCAATCTTCTAGATTGAAATTACTATAATGAACTTGTTGTTCAAGAAATGATAGTTTCACTAAATCATCAAAGTAACAATTTCCAATATCCTCCAGTGAGTCTTTTGGATTTTGACGACATTGTTGAATGAAGCCAAGAGCCATCCACATTAAGACTAGATCATCTTTGACAAACTTATAATCTGGAGGAAAGATGCTGCAATAAGCAAAACAAGGTCTTAGGTGCACTGGTAAATAAAGATAGCTTAACATCAGAACAGACATCACGCTATCCCCATGCTGCATGTGGTCTAATATATTACTAGAATGCAAAATGCTCATCCAATGACCATCATCGAGGTTAGAACGCAGCAAAGATCCAATCATCTTTGCTGCCAATGGCAGCCCCCAAGCCTTCTTGCTATCCGCTCACCAATGCATTCTAACTTTCCATGACCACAGCAGTTTACACCATCAAATGCATACTGGTTAAAAAGTGGCAAAAAGTCATCATCATCTAGGGGCTTTAGTTTCATTGGTACATTTATCGATCCTCCCAAAGCCAATGCAGCCATTTTTTAAACCCTCTCCATTCTTGTTGTTAATAGGATTTTGCTTCCTTTGTGTCCACTCCTTAAAGGAGCAAACAATTTATCCCAATCAGAACGACTGACATCATTCCAAGTATCATCCAAGACTATGAGAAACTTTTGAGACAAAATCAGTGTTCTAAGAGCATTCTGCAGTGTGCCAAGCTTCCTAACTTCGGGTCTCCTCTCAGTGGCATATTCTATCATATCTGCCATAACATTTTTTATATCAAAGGGAGTGGAAATACACACCCAGATTCTGGAATTGAAGGATAAGCTCTCGTCATTATAGATGATTTGAGCAAGGGTTGTTTTACCCACCCCTCCAAGGCCCACAATGGAGAAAAGGGGAACAGTGTTACTACTTTCATCCTCATCTTTCAACCAATGTAATATTTCTTGCCTCTCTTTGCTCTGCCCGGACACTTTTGTCTCAGTTAAAGTTGGTTCAGTTTCGTGATTAGAACAGGCGCGCTGCAGTTTCTTGGATTCTTGTAGGATGCTGATGAAATTTCCCACACCTGCCAGCCACTTTATCTAGCCTCTTAACCCCCCCCCCCCCCCCCCCTCAACTTCTCGAGTGTGGGATCAGATTTGTTGACTCTTGTACTGAATTGAGAACTTTGTGTCTAGAACCAGAAAGAAAATCACACAACTTGCTACAGTTATGTTCTCTGCTGCCTGCGTACCAAATTGGTAGAAAAGTTCATCATCTTTTATTGATTAAAACAGAAAAAGCATCAATTATTTTTGAGTATATATTGTTAAAATTTATTCATATAGCATGACGGATTTTGTTGGTTTATGAATGATTACGTACTATAATGGATGACACATTGATGAATTTCTTCGCAGGATCCCTAAGACCTCAAATCTCATTAGGGTGGTGACAGCAATTCTTTGTCTGTGCATCAAAGAATCAGGCGAACCACTTTAAATTAATGAGTTTGCCTTAAAAAAATCAAGGAAAAAATTATTGAAATTTTGGTAAAAGAAATGTTTGGAGTCAAAGAGACAATTAACAAAAAAGAATGAGTATGAGTAGAATCTCTGTCTCTATCCTTGATTAAGACTAATTTTGTCTCATGGAGAATGCATTAAGTTCATACGTTTTTGTGAAATTTACCCGGAAAACAGCAAATCAACCTATAAAAGTTTTCTATTTTGATTTTCAAATCCAGAACTTACTGTGACCATGTCCCTTGCTGTCTGAAGCCTTCATCGCTACTTCTTTCTCCATCTTGAGATGCTCAAGCTCATCTAGCACATTGTCAGCCTGATATAATGCATCTTTAAGTTGCCACTACCATTCATTGAGTGATCCAGTGATTTCTCGCTGCCGCTCTCTGCAGCCTCAACAACGGCTCGGATACAAGGAAGAGCATCCTTGAGCCTCACAAGCTCATATTTCATCCAACTATGCCGAGCAAAATAATGGTCTGCCACATAGTCGAATCCCTTCTCCACCAGCTTCTCGATGATTTTGGTCACAATAATGGCTCCGACCACCACCATATTGTTATTGATACTGAGCGCTGCTTTCGTGCTTGGTAGTAGTAGATGTAAGTTGTGGATGTTTGATTGCAGATAGTAGCAGATAAACTCCCATAGTAGCAGATAAACTCCCTACTTGTTATTATTATATATTAATTGAGGAATAGGGATATAGTGATTTACTAATTGATAAACCTTGCGTCAGACACAACCTGGAAAAAGGAATCTATGTACCGGAAGGAACCTGTATAAAATCATACAGGAAGTAGGTAATTAAGGGGTTAGAGTTATTTCATTATCAGTTTTAAGTCTGTACACGCTAATAACTAAAATCTGAATAACTAGTTAAAACATTAGTGTAAATAGTATGGAAATCAGTGCAACCATTTACTATTAGGGGCTGTTTGGTTGGCTGAGAAACTAAGAAAAGTAAATCAAAACACCCGACACACCCATGTAGAGGTGTTAGATTTTCCTTTCTTGTGTTTGGTTGAGAAAGAAAAAAGATGTTGTGTATGTGGGACCCACCCACTAGTAAGATAATAGGCGCCATGGATCCCAAATTAGGAGCTGGTTGGTTCATTTCCTCGAAATCTAAGTTTGGGAGATTACTTATGGGAAATAGGTTGTGGGACCCATTTTCATGTTTTCAAACGAATTTCATGACTTTTTGGGAGGAAATAGGTTTTCTTATATTTGGGACTCATGACACTATTATCTTACTAATGGGTGAGTCTCACATGCACAACATCTCTTTTTTCTTCTCTCAACCAAACACAAGAAAATGAAATCAAAAACCTTCACATGGTGTGTCAGGTGTTTTGATTTCATTTTCTTAGTTTCTCAGCCAACCAAACAGCCCCTTAAAGGAAACTCATTTCATCCCAAAAAGTCATGAAATGAGCTTGAAAACATAGAAATGGGTCCCACAACCTATTTCCCATGAGTAATCTCCCAAAATTAGGTTTAGGAAATGAATCAAACAGCCCTTTAGTTTTAAATCAGTATAATCATTTGACAAAAATTAACAAACAATCAACCGCTTCCTTTTAACTTCAACATTAATTAGTATTGCCATAGTACTCTTCTATAGACAGCCCTTTAAATGATTTTTCTTCCATTCAACCTCCACGTGGACCCGTCATGTATGTGAAAGGCAGTGGACTTTCATAAGGGGAAAAAAAAGAATCATGCTACTTGTAGGCCCCTCGTTTTTAGGAAGGAAAATGATAGGGGCACACTCCCAACCACACCTCCAACCACACCCCCTCTCTCATTTGCTACAGTGCACCGGGCCCCACATGGGATTTTAAATTTTAAAATCCCATGTGGGGCCCGGTACACTGTAGCTAATGAGAGAGGGGGTGTGGTTAGAGGTGTGGTTGGGAGTGTGCCCCTAGTGTCACCCTTTTAGGAAGTAATTTCCTCGGATCTTCAGTGGGCCATAGTTTTCATAGAATAATAGCCATTGTCTCAATCCTTTATCAAATTACGAGTTGAAGGGTCGTTATCTCTCACTAAACCTAGTCGCCAGCAGCAACCATCTCATTTCTCAACTGTAGGTCCTGCGGCGGAAAAGTATCACATTGTGACAGTACAAATCTTATCAGAACACCCTACACCATGTGGGATATTTCAAGCCATAAATGTGCAAAACAGGGAGGCAGTTTTGATATTCCACGCTTCCCTAACAAGGTTCATATCGCCCCACGTGATGGGTTGTCCTGATAGGAAATCTAATCAGCGGTAGAGGTCTCTATTGTAAAATAAGGAGGCGAGTCAGCAAAATGCCACAAGTATTCTATTGTAAATTTTCAAAATTGATAATTACACTGATTTATGTACTGATTCAACTAATACATTAATTGTTACTCTGATACTGATACTTTTACTATACGTATTGATTGTACCACATATCATGTCTGATTACACGAACTTCATTAGTGTATTGGAACACATATTTCACATCAAATGCTGTGTTAACTGATTGCTGAAGATATAGGACTTGTCATGCAAGTGAAGACAGTTGATTTTGGGAATAAAAGATTCCAACGATGCTTCTCACCAGGCTCATGGTCTGGGAGAGCAATTTCCATTCATTTTCTACCTGTAAAAACTATAGAAAAATCTGACAAAATCTCCTTTCTCAAATTACTACCTGAAAGGTTATGTCTCATGTCTTAACCCCAAGGAATAAGTGAAAAATCAAGAATCCTTAATTGATGTCCAAAAGGAGAAACTCAATTCAATACAGTTATTCCATTATGCACCTAATTTATATTGGTTTGAGAATATATAAAGTTTGAAACAAAAGTCACTAGAATAGCCTTCCAATCTATCAATCATTCTCTTCACACTTTTACTACTCACCGCAAGTTACTTTAGTTCAATACTCTGATAAGCGAGAGCCTGGCTCTGTGCAAACTACTTTAAATCGAAAGAAACCAAGCATCTGTTTTAAGTTCCGGCAGTTTTTTGAAGTTCACACATGCAAATGCATGGGCTGATAAATCAGCAGTAATAAAATCAATATCAAGCATTGGATTGTCTCGTTTACATCCCTACTGAAAATAAACAAATAAATAAGTTTTCACAACAAAAATTGCTTTTCATGCCAGTAAATGTTTTTTTACCTATGCTTCTACTTATTAGTTGTTAGAACTTAGAATATAAAAATATAAACCTCAACTCTCACCATAACTTTAGAGTTTTGGTGTAATGTTTAGAGGGACTTAATTTAAGATGGTATCGGAGCAAATTTAAATGCCACCGGCCATAAATTTAAAGTAGATTTTCTCAAAATTGATACCGTTAGATCAGTCCAGGTTTTGGCCTAGTTCAAATCCCATCGGCCACGAGTTTGAAGCATATTTTTTTAAAAATTGATTCTACTGCATAACTTCGAAGTTTTTGTCTTATGGTTAGAGGGACTTTATGATTAGTTACCTTGGGCAATCTACTTTACGATTAGTTTCCTTTGGCAATCTCCTCTTAATATAATGAGGCTGTAATAGCACTTCAAGCTAGAAATCAAATGTAAACTCAACTTAGAGCTTCTTAATTAAGATAAACAGATTGGAAAAAAATTTAAAAGATGGATGGTGTACTTAACCAGTCTAAAGGAGCAATATTACCATCAAATTTCTTCAAAGTGCTCCATGGGTGTGAGCCAGTGCAAATATAATGGAAGAGCCCAAGATTTAAGCAGAAGTCTTTTGCCAGTCTCTTATCTGCTTGTTTTCTGAAATGGCCAAGAGGTTAGCATGCGAAAGAACTGCAAATAACCAAATAAATATGCAAATATGCAATTAATAAACAATCTAAGCATCCTCCATTTACTAACTATATCATGCATACATGAAGGTCTCATTAATCACATTTTGACATTTAGCCACCAAATAATATGTTATTTTCTTCTCTTTTGACTCACTTTTTTTAATCATATTTTAGGATGGCCTCATCCAAAATTACACAATCATCTAAAAACCCTCACTTTCTTGAGAATTTTTTTGGAAACCCTTTAAGGTGGGAAACATTTTTGTTTCCCAATTCACCCTCACGTAGGGTTAGCGTTTGTCTTTTAGAATGAAATTAGTTGTAGAAGATAACTTAGCTTGGACACATTGAGATCAAAATCAAATCATAAATGAACAGTGTTATAGATATTGAGAATCAAATGAAAGGCATCATGCATTAAGAACTAGGATTTACTATTTTGTGGGAGGGAAAAGTTTAAAAAAAAACAGAATGAACTGAAGAAAAAGTAGAGCTGCAAAAAGAAATGCTTTAAATTCGGTTGAAGTATCATAAATAGAGATGGGTAAATAGGTTGAGTATCAAGGGGCCTAAATGGAGAAGAGGGTTTGAAATGGGTAAATTGGTTCAGGATCGAGGGAAATTTTAACTTTTAATGATGTGGACAACTAATGTCAAAATAGTGAAGATTTGAGGGACTGATATGGAAAAATCCCTACCCTTTAATATGCTCCACGTCAAAAATTCACGGGTTTTTTTTAACCGGTGGCCAACTTTTGGGTCTATCTGCACAAGGTTCCGAGAAAAAACCAAAATGAAGCTGGGAGAAGAAAAAAAAATCAAAGTGGCATAAGGGTCAAGAAATATGGTATTTTGGCCCTTTTTTGATAAAAAGTGTAAATATGAAAACATTTATCCCTTACAGCTATAAACATGAGGCCGGTGTTTGAGGTGTTTTCTGC
Organism: Asparagus officinalis; assembly: GCF_001876935.1. Classification (NCBI taxonomy): domain Eukaryota; kingdom Viridiplantae; phylum Streptophyta; class Magnoliopsida; order Asparagales; family Asparagaceae; genus Asparagus; species Asparagus officinalis. The sequence goes on from NC_033796.1 coordinate 22,448,613, forward strand.
AAAGTGAGAATTTCAGCAATTTGTTTCATTTATATTTATTTTCTTGGGGTTTAACTCATTATTTTGTTCCTTGTTCAGCCAAAGTATTGATATGAAAAAACTTATCTTTTCTTTCTTCTTCTTTTATTTTTTATTTTTTGAGAAACCGGGGCAATGTTCCCAGGTGATTTATTAACTAGAAAAATATATATATAAGGTATATGAATTAGACGAGGCAGAAGAAGACAAAAAGTTTAGAAAAGAGAAATATTACAAAAGAAAGAATATGGCTAAAACAACTATATGAAACAATGGGTCACGCCACTTCAAGTCAATCATCTACCGTCTATACCAGTGTAAGGCGATGTTATTATACCATTAAGAAGATGAATGTATAACCAAAGGACGGAAGGTATCAGAATCTCTGAGTTTATTCCAAAATACTTTTTCATTCTGTCCATTCCAAATGTAGGAATAACATGCATGAACGACACAATCTCATTGGTTGAGATGTAATGGGATGTTTTGGCGCCAGGAATCCCAAATTGTTGCTGTCGATGATAGAGGTGGAATGGTGCCATAGTCATCAAGGATGAGGTTCCAAATACTGAGAGTATAAGAGCATTGGAGGAAAATGTGATCATTAGACTTTGGATAATTGTTGCATAAGAGACGTGTAGGATTATGAGGCCAAACCCTCTTAGCACGATTATCGGTGGTTAACAATCCACTATATAGTGCTAGCCACATGAGGATTTTGACCTTGAGCAGAGCACACGCTGACCATAACTGAAGGAGAGATGTGATGGGTCGGAGATTGTTGTTGAGTGAATGATAAAAATATTTCACCGTGAAGACACCCTTCATATTAAACTTTCAAGTTCTAACATCCGATCCTTCAGTCCAATTGTGAGTATTTAGAATGTTAAGGAGTTATTGCAAGTCTCAAAACAAATAAGGTGGTGTGTGGTGGCCATCGCCTAAACTTTGGAGTCCAAACAAATCGATCACCATGTACTTCCTTTTGAGAAGGATTGAGATCTCCAGCATTTTGCGCAATTCAGAAAAGTCTAGGAAAGAAGGATGCAAGGTCATTACTTCTAATTCAATGATCTAACCAGAATTTAGTAGTGTCACCCACTCCAACATTCACTTCGATGTTGGAAAGGAAATCCTTACTTGCTTTGAGAACACTCCTCCTATTAAAAAAAAGAAAAAAAAAGAAAACACTCCTCTAAAAAGGACTACAGATGGAGTTGACAAATATGGCGTTTTCGTATTGCAAAAGTTTGGCCCAAGGGGAATCATCATCAATAAAAATCACCATTTAGAGAATGCAATATTTAAATGTTTGAGATGAACAATACCAAGACCTCCGACCACTTTACTCGTACATATGTTTTTCCAATTTACAAGAAAAAATGGACCATTAACCTCTTTCTTCCCCTTCCAAAAAAGCCTCTACGAATACGATCAATGTATTTAAGGTAAACCTGAAAACGAGAACTACCCAGCTTTAAAGAAAATACTACAACTTTTTACTGGATGCGCAATATATAAACCTTATATTGGATGTACAACATATATGTATATGTGGAATAGACTTCAAAATGGACCACTTGCATTGGTTTTAGTTCTCACTTTCGAAGCGTATTCTAGCATATCTCCCATAGCCTTTTTGATATCAAAGGGAGTGGAAACACACCCAAATTTTGAGATTGAAGGAATTTTGTAAGCTCTCATCGTTGTAGACGAGTTGAACAAGGGTTGTCTTCCCAACTCCCCTGTAGCCTACAAAGGAGAAAAGAGAGATATTGGTACTGCTCTCATCCTCATCTGCAACGAGCTTTGTCAACCACTGTAATAGTGCCTCCCTCTCACTGTTTCTTCCCAATACATTACTCTCAGTTAAAATCGGTCCAGTTTCACAATTAGAACCGGCAATTTGAGTTTGATGTTGTTGCAGTTGCTTGAATTCTTATAGGGTACTGATGAAATTTCCCACACCTACCGCGACTTCATATATCCTCTTGAGAGCATGCCTCAGCTTTTAGAGGCTGAGATCAGATTTAAAGGCTTTTTACCAAATTCAACAATTTTTTGTCTAGAATCAGAGAGAAAACCATGCATGTGAAACACCCATTAGTCCCACATCGGGAAACGAGTGTAAAGTTAAGTGGCTTAAATAGGTAAGCTCAATACTCAAGTGTAATATCGGCTAGTTGATTTTGACATGTGAGAGACTCTTATTAATCCCATAATGCATTACACTCGGTGGGTTCCACAGCTTGTACTACGCCAACATGCCTGTGGGCTCTGGACGTGACAAATGGTATCAGAGCAGTTGTCAGCTGTAAGTGTGGAGCTAAGTGCTACGTGGGGCTAAGTACTACATTGTGTGAAGGCGGTGGGAGCCATCTCTAGAGTCCGTAGGAGCCACCTCTAAAGTCCACATCGCCCGGGAATACTGGGATGTGGTAATTGTCATGTTGCGATGAGGACGTCGCTTATATAAGGTGGGGTGATTTTGAGATCCCCATTTAGTCTCAAATCGGGAAATGAGTGAAAAGTTAAGTGGCTAAAATAGGTAAGCCCAAAACTCAAGTGTAACATCGGCTAAGCAATTTTGGCAGTGGATTTAGCCAAACAACGCGTTACACTCTGTGTGTTCCACGGCTTGCACCATCCCAACGGGCCACGGCATGACGATGCACCTTATATCAGCCTCGTACACAACATCTTTGAGTTGCCCAAACCATTTGTTAAGTGCTCCAGTGGTTTAGTGTTGCCCACTCTCTACCACCTCTACAATAGCTTGGATTCGAGGAAGAGCATCATTGAGCCTCTCAAACTCATCTTTCATTCGAGCACTCCGAGCAAAATACTGGTCTGCTACATAGTTGAACCCAAGCTCCACCAGCTTCTCAATGATTTTGGTCACAATCACATCTGCGACCACCACCATATTGAGGTCTTGCAAGTAGAAGATGTAAGTTGGGAAATTGCAGACAGTTGAAGAGGAACTCTTTAACCCTAGATGGGGATTCCAAAGTTGATGACAGGAACAATTTGTGCTGATCCGCACATACAAAGCAGATTGATCATTATCCAGGCCAAAGGAATATGTCAAGAATTCGTTTCCTTGTTTAAATCCCTTCTTTTTTTTGTGCCATAAACGGCTAAGCATATGATGTGAAAGACATTTCCTTTTAAAATCTTAAGGCCATCCCCTAGGGACTCCTCGTCAATTGAAGCATCTGCTTTCTTCATTTCATGAGATTCGTTTTTTTAACTAGTAAATGAGATTTTATTTCAAGCTTACAACCAAAGCAAAATAGAATACAAATACAACAATACAGATTATAAACATAACAGAGTAAATTGATACATGACACAAGAGGTGTGCATCTCTATGTCCTAGTTAATATTTCGATAAGCATATGGACGTTGTCGATATTACAGCCCCCGCGCCATGTGGACCATGCATGCAAATTCGCCCAAATCTTATCAATGATGCTCTGTGGACCGAATATCTTCTTCATTTCATAAGATTTTTGTGCAGTCCACGTTAACTTATTCTAATATTTAGGACCACTAGTTGCTATTCACATTTTTAATTTTGTTTCAATCATCTTGATCTAATTAGCTGTTTGTAGCTGAAGCTGTGTATAGCAATCTTAAAAAATAAAAACTCTATTGTCTGCTTGTTTTGGACCTCTAGTTTTAGTTGGAACAATTATTAAGCCCACAAGTTGTAACAGCTACTAGGTGTAAAACAAGCACAGTGTCAATTATTCTAAAAAAAACATCGTCCCAATTACAGATAAAATACAGATATTTAGACAAGTTAGCTCCTAGAATTGTAGTGAATTTAATGAAGAAGCAAACCATCCTTTTTCCCGTTCAAAATTAAGTAATAGCTGAAATAGAACCAAACCCTTCACTTTTTCGGATTCTTTTTAAGAACATCTTGTTTAAACAAGCTTCCAGTAACGACGCCTAATAATGAGCATGGATGCTCAATTCTTGAATAAAATTGAGAATCGATCGAAAGTAATCCCACAGTATGTTATTTAGCAAGCAGAATAAAGATTTGAGAATAAACAACAGCAGTATCTGACCGTAATAAAGGAGCAAAACCATGGCTCCAAAGGTAAATTGCTCGCAGCAAATACGATGGGGAAACCCAGGATTCAAGCAAATTTCTTCTTCCCCTAATCTCTTATCTGCTTATTTTCAGAAATGGCCATGCGAGAAGCGCGCAAAAGAACTGCAAACACCAAATAAAGATGCAAATATGTAATTAATAAACACTTTAAGCATCCTCCGTTTACTAACTACAGCATGCATGAAGTTCTCAGTTCACCAAACAATACGTTAAAATTTTTTAGGATGAACTCACTGAAAATTGCACAATCATGGAAAATCCTCTTAACTTTCTCCCAAGAAAAATTTAAAATCCTTTACAAAATCACCATTTTGGTTGCACAATTCGTTGCCAGCACTAGGGTTAGCTTTTATCTTAGGAGTGAAATTAGTTGCAGAAGACAACGTACCTTGGCTGCAAATTGAGATCAGACTGAAATCATAATGAAATGAAAGGCATCGTGCGTTAAGAAAACCAAGAATTGTTACTCTGTGAAAGGGAAAAAAAATTAAAAGAACAAACTTTACTACTGCAGAGAAAGGTTGAGATGCGAAGAGAAATGGTTTAAATTCAGTTATCACGCAATCCTCGGACAAATTTTCAAAACCATCCCTTTTAGTATTTTATTTGCAAAAAACGTCCGGTTTTGAAAAAAATTGTAAAAACCGACCTGTTTTCAGCCCAGCGCGCGCTGAAAACAGGTCGGTTTCTATAAATATTTTTACGAAACTTCACGGGAGTTCAACTCCCGTGAAGTTTAGTGCATTTTTTAATATTACTGGAGTTGAACTCCCGTGAAATTTAATTTGTTCATAAATCTTCACGGGAGTTCAACTCCCGTGAAGATTGATGACATACTACGTGAAGTTGAGTTAAACTCCACGGGAGTTGAACTCCGGTGGAGTTACAGGCAACATTTCCCTCTTCGTTCGTCGCTCAGATCTCCCGACCGCTCCCGACCATTTTTAAGGTAAATTCTTCCTTAAAAAATTGGTATTCTTAATTTTTTGTATACTCCCAGTATTTCATGGTGATTATAAGTAAAAAATTAGATTTTAGTATTTACTTATGAAATTTATGAAGAAAAAATTAAAAAAAATGTGTAATTAGTAGGGAAATTATCAATAATTGTTGAAATGAGTGTTACTACATATGCATGACATGAATTAGATTTTAGAATTTAATTGTGAATTATTTATGAATTTTGTGAAGAAAAATAAAATAATTTTGTGTATTTAGAGGTGAAAATATCAATTAATAATATGTATAACGATGAACGATCAATAATTAAATAATATGTATTACTACAAAAATGTATAAATTAGTAACAATCAATAATTAAATAATTTCGTGTAATATTGATCTTGAATTTTTCACTCTACAGAGGTAACGATGAACGATCGAATCGTAATTCTCTGTTCTTATGATAGGAAGATTAATTACCTCGAAAATAATATGCCCGTTTATGAAGGCGGCGCGACGAGACCGTTATTCTCATAACAAAATCGTGTACTTTCGATGAGTTGGTTAATGAATTACACAAACTTACATTAACCAATTCACGTGAGTATCACCTCAGTGTGGTTTACAATTATCCTGTTGTGGGGAACAGAACAAGTGGTATTCAAATATCAAGTGACTACGATATGAGTCTCATTCATGTCTTACACGACGAGAAGCGTTCGATCGAATTGTTCATTGAAAAACATCAGAGGGATTTGGGCAAATCGTTGAATTACGAAGGAATGTATTCCCGCATGTTGGAGGACCCTGAAGTTGATTCTGTAGGCTTTTTATCTCCTCAACAAGAACCATGTTGGACACAATCACAATACATGAGTGGTTCTTCGTTCGTGGGCACTTCGAATGCTTTCGATACTAACACGGGAATTCAAGAAGATAATGCAAGTGTCGAATCAAAGAATGATGACGAAGAGGAGAGATTACAAATTAATAACAAGACCTTGATAGATCGCGATGACGGGGAAAACCAACATATCGACGGTTGTTATGCTAATAATGAGTATGTCGTATTAGAGGATCCGCCGCCCGATGAACTACAAGGAGATGAATGGATTGATAACGCCGTGATGGAAAGTGTTCCTATTGACACTAATATCGGGCCGGCAGTTACGGGCACCGATGATCATAGTTGGCCGGAGGTATGTGCCCGACTTCTTGGACAGGTTCCTGACTTGAGGAGTGGTGCGATGAAGCTATCGTGGCTTCGTCAGACATTTCAGGGCGACATACCAAAGGATGCCAGTATGGAGACGCTTCAGTTCCATGCTTGTGGTTACATATTGCACATGATAGGGTGCATGCTTTTTCCTGATGCAAGCAAGACTCTTGTACATGCACGATGGCTACCGTTGCTAGAGGATTTTGACGAATGCGGTGCACTGTCGTGGGGCAGTGCGGTGTTGGCATACTTGTATCGAGAACTGAGTAGAGTATCCCTGATGCAGAATAAAGAATTCAAGGGATGCTGCACATTGATACAGCTTTGGTCATGGGAGCGCATTCATATTGGACGCCCTACTTTACTTGTGCACCGTGACCTACAGGGGCAGTTTCCTTTGGCGTTCAGGTATAATTGTGCATACAAATTTTATTCGCACTGAATTTGTACTTATATATTCTCTATTCTGCATATAGGTATAACGTGCGGTACGCTAAGTACCGATCAGCGACGCGTCATCGTGAGTTTTACCGAAATGAGCTTGATGGCCTCCAACACGAATAGGTAAATATAAATCTCAAGTCGTTATGAATATTATAGTTTTGTTGTTGATACTGATAAATGTTTTATTTTATTTCAGTTCAAGTGGAGACCCTATACACCGCCGGAGCTCGATATGCATTCTCTTGCACCTATCTGCCGAGATAGTCCCGACTTGTGGAGAGCCAGAGTTCCATTGATTTGTTGGGAGATCATGGAGATGCATGTCCCTGACCGTGTGCTACGATAGTTTACGCTCTCTCAGCATGTGCCAGATCCTGTCAAGCAGATCTCTCGTCGGCGGCGACCTACTTCGCACCATACCGATTGGGTCGTAGTCCGTGCGGCCTACATAGATAGGTGTGCTCACAGGTAGGATTTCATCCAGGATATGAGGCCCACAACTGTTGACTATACCGCGTATATGGATTGGTATTGGGTATCACACGTAGATGGATCACACGTGACCCACAGCCCTTAGCTGGACACATGCCACGGCTACCGACAGACAGTTACATCCCCAGTGGGATGAACGAGAGAGATTACGTAAGTTTCTAAGCTAAATTATAATATATTTTTCTTGAGTTTGTACTTAATAAATTATTTACCTCACAGGTCCGTGCTTTTGATAGCATTGAGGCTGATATTGATGCGACCGTGCCTGAGATTCAGGATCGGGTGGCGTTAGGGCTCCTCAACAGGATCAAGAAGACCATAGCACAGGTGTTTCATAAGATTCACGTCGACGAGTTCGCAGGCCGTAAGGACAGGTCTCGATCATTTGGGCAGGCGTACACTCGGCGCCGACGACCACGTGACGATGACGGCGGCACTTCGCATGCTGATGGAGCCGGCACTTCGCATGCTGATGGAGCCGGAACTTCACATGTACACAGCTGGATAGCCGGCACTTCGCAGCCTCATACACAGCTGGATACTCAGATAGTCGAGGCTCATCAGCGCGGGGGGTGGGGAAGAGCGAGGGGGAGGGGTAAGAGAGGGAGAGGGAGGAGAGGAGCTATATTGGGTTGTATTTGAACTTATTTTGTTAAAATTTGTAACTTGTATGAATTTTCAAATACTATATTTTTATTGCAGTAATTATTTTCAAATACTATACTTTTATGGATCAATTATAGCTCGATATGTGATCTTTTTGCGTATTGTTTAATTCGTGCGTGTTTAAATAATATATATTACAGTAATTATTGTCAACAGGTAAATAGTTGTATATATGAGTTAAATAGGTAGACGTATACAAAACATGCACAGCAGCCTGTGCATGTTTTGTAAAACCTGCAACTTCACGGGAGTTCAACTCTCGTGAAGTTGCAGTCTAAATTTCCCAGAGAGCGATTCTCTGGGAAATTTGGCGTGTAACTCCACGGGAGTTCAACTCCCGTGGAGCTTTAAATATCGCAACAAACTCCACGGGAGTTGAACTCCCGTGGAGTTTATTCAGGAAAATAATCTTCACGGGAGTTCAACTCCTGTGAAGATTAAAAGAGTGGTAAACTTCACGGGAGTTGAACTCCCGTGAAGTTTCGTAAATTTTTTTTAGAAAAACCGACCTGGTTTCAGCGACAGTGCTGAAACCAGGTCGGTTTTTCTAAATAAAATAGAAAGAGGTCGTTTTTTGCAATTAAATAGTTAAATGAGTTGGTTTTGAAAATTTGTCCCGCAATCCTCTTTTACAATTGTCACAACCAAAAGGATGGTGCTTTTTTTTCCTCCTATAAAAGTGAGAATTTAACTGTGGCAATTTTCAAAGTGAAAATTAACTTCATTTATTGTAACGATAGCTACAAATAGGGATATAGGGAGATAAAACCCCATTTTTTGTATTTTGATCAAAAATGTTGTTTAGTTCGCGCTTTAACGCGCGAGCCAACCC
>NC_033796.1:22457364-22513101 GCF_001876935.1 Asparagus officinalis
GAAAAGGGTGGGACCCACTGTGTCAATGCCCCCCCCTGTGCGAGTTGGTTCGCGCGTTAAAGTGCGAGCCAAATAGCACGAGCCAAATAGCACGATCCTATTTTGATATATAGTCTTTTCTTCGGCTTCCACTCATTATTTTGTTTCTCCTTGGAATAATAATATCTAATAAAAACTGTACCCACTTTCCATGAAGATATTTTTTTTGTTTAGAAAAATTAAAATTGTTTTTTCGGCTAATTTAATTTTGGGTAAATTACACTGAACCTCCATGAACTTTAAGTGTTTGTAGTAAACCCCATGAACTTTCAAAATCACACTAAACTCCCCCCATAACTTGCAAAAACCCCATGAACTTTCAAGATGCCTTCTTATGTTGTTATTTGTCCTAATTGATGGGGGTTAAAACTCAAAAAGTTCATGGGGTAAAAACTTCATGGGGGTTTTCTGCAATTTCAAAAAGTTCATGGGGGTTTAATGTGATTTGATTGTTCATGGAGGCTTTTTGCAAATTCAGAAAAGTTCATCCTGGGGACTGGGAGGGGTTGGGGGGGGGGGGGGGGTTAGGGTGATTTTACCAAAAATCTTTCATATTTTGAATTAGCGGTCCCCAAATTCTGAAGTATTTCAAAATTAGTCCCTCAAATCATTGAAAATTGCTATTACTTCTCTCAATTCGTTAGTTACTTTGAAACTAGCCCCTCCAATTAAGAATACGTAACAATTAGGGGGTGTTAGTCAATTGGGACATTTTCATGCAAAATGAAATAATTGTAAAAGTGAAATAATTTTTCGCTAGTGTGATATTTTAGTGGGATAAATAGGAACAATTTTGTAAAGCGGGATATTTTGATAAAATAACGTGGGATAAATTTTTATAATCATGAAGTATATATTTATGCATTTGAAGATATAAATACTATTTATGTATTTTAAACTTACTATATTGATTGATAATTACTTATGAGAATGTTCTTTATTATTAAATAACTTTTGGTTAGACTATAAGATATTGATAATTATTATTATGATGATGGTCTAATGATGGTGATAACCATAATAGGAAAGAAGTAAAGAAAAAAAAGAAATATAAAAAATAACAAAATAAATATGAATTCTAGTTTTTTACCATCTAGTTCCAACCTAAAACTTGGAATAATTTGAGAGAGTAGAACTCTCATTTTTGTATAGAAAAATGAAAAAAGTGGGATAACTTTGTACCATTATCCCAATTATAGTTTTGTTAGAGTTCTACTTGACTAACACTTGTAAAATTTTGTTCTAGTTTTAGTTCTATGTGACTAACACCTTAAAAATTTATCTCACTGATTATCCTAGTTCTAATTTTAAGTTCTAGGTGACTACCCCCTTAGGTGGAACTAATTTATCGCTAATTGCTACTTTCATTCTTGATAGGAGGGGCTAATTTCAGAACTTAAGAACTAGGACTAGGAGGACCTAATAGTAATTTTCAATGACGCAATGAACTAAGTTCAAATTAACTTAATCAGGGTATATAGTAGCAATTTCAATCGAATAACTTCAAATACGAAAAATTCAACGTGCAGGTGGGTTACAAAGGAGAATGATGACACATCTCAACCCCACTGATGCATTCTAGTTATCAATAGTGAGATACTGACGACCGGAAAACCCAAGTTTTCCAATCGAAGAGTGCTTGTAATTTTCTACATCATCGCATAGGGTGAGAGTTGCCCCCTTGTCATCCGTTCTTTGCAGGTGAAGTCTTGCATTGCCATCGCTTAGTTTTAAAAGTTCAGCACAGGGACGATCTGTCGTATTCCCGTTATTCACATAGTGGAAGATTTTACATGACTTATAACAAGGTTGAATTTTTATTGCAGTCTCACTTATAGCAAGGTTGAAGTTCTCGTTTCTTTCGTCCTAGCAGAAACTTTATAGACAGATATATATATATATACATATATAGTACAGAGAAATGTGTTGCTGTATTCGATTTATACAGGTAGAGAACAGAGGAAACAAGGAGGCTCTGGTTGTCACTTGAAAGCATGGTTGTAGTCATGATAATAGAAGTTTCTGTAAATGAAGTGAGCTAGCCACCTTGAAGCCAGGTAAAATAGCAACGCTGTCGACACAGTTGCAGTTCTTGTTGCGGTAGAAACTATCTTCTCCCTTGCAGCGGCTATAATTCCAATTAAGCCTATTGAGATAACCTGAAGACATACCTCGAGCACTTTCAAACCCTTCACAGCAGCACGACAGCTGCTGCAGTTCACAACATGGGTCCAATATCTGAACAAAGTAAAAGTTAGAATTGTCCACTTAGTTACTAGTCATTACCCATCAAATAAAAGCTGAAAGTTTTGATCCTAAATTTTTGGGATGGGCAATAAGAATCTTGTTCATTTGGTCACTCCTATTAAGGGTAATATACTTCAATTGTAATCTTATCATTTCTCCTAGTTGATGCATCAGCGCATATCGAACATGCAGAGAAAATTAGAAGCGAAGTATAAGAGGGAGAAGATAAATGGGTAAAGATGTGTCTTCGCTGAAAATGTCAGCAAGAAAACTGATTGAATAAAACTGTAAAACAAGGAAGATCACTCCAGTGATCATGGGCAGATGAAGAGTTCTAGATTCAGTAACGAGGATACAGTATACAGGTTATGCCACCAGAATCAAGTTCTTACTTCTTAGGGGAATTAAACCTAATTGTATTTTTTTATAAAAGTATGAAATCTTTTATCCATTATTTGTTGTGCAGAATTATGTCTTTTGTACCCCTTCCAGTATTTGAACCACATTTTCCTCTTGTTGCCGCACCAATGACCACTTAGTATGAAATCTTTATACTTTCAGTATCCAGTACATCTACAAGTTGTCATCCCTTCTAGAAGCATAGGTCTATTCCACTTTTCAGATATAGTGATGTCATGCGAACAAACAGAAAAAAAACTATATGATAATAATAATTGATAATAATAATGTTCGCGCAATAACTCTTTGTTTATGTGCTTGCCTGTCCATTAGTTGTTCCCTTGCAGGAGTAGGAGGGAGAAGCCCATTAAACTTAGCACCCCAATCAACCTGATCATTAGAATATTTTCTGAACCATTTTCTGAAGGCAATAACCTGAGCATCAGATTTGGTAGGCACAAAACATGCTTTCTGCCAATTGGAAGCACCAACCTCAGCAATCTTGCGCTCCTGAAAAGTAAAGCTTACCCCCATATAATCTAAACGGAAAGACAATTTTCAACTTAGTAAAAGCAAGTATAACTGTTAGCAGAACGTTACATCATTGTAATCTGCAGTTACTGCGTACCTGCCTGAATAAAATTACCACCATCTATGATCTTCATATATAAAATATGTCAAGAAAATCATGACAATAGTACCTGAAGGAGCAAAATCTTAATGTAATTGCTCAAATAATCTAAACGACCACATCAAACCATACTTCATAAAGCATGGCTCTCAATGGTGAACCAATTGATCATGCATGCTCTTCCTCATGACAAAGTCCAGCTTCATTGATGAACCTAATCAAATATTCACCCCATTTGGAAACACTAGTTTTGTCTTACAGCTAATGATTATACAAGTAATCGCATGAACAAATTATGTACCTAGAACCTTTTGTGCAATTATATCAATGTCACTGGCATCGTTTTAAATGCCTATCTTAAAGTCTGTAGATTGCAAATGATCGGCAATCATACATGATGATTGATGGGTGCACATCTGAAACTAATATTCACGCTTGAGAAATTGGCCTCTTAAATGATGTGGGGAACCATACCCTGACATACATATCTGGGACAAGGCTTGGCGGTCATATATCTCAGTAAACTTGGACCGCTACTTTTTCCATGCAAAAAAGCAAGAACTAATAGGTTTTCCAAAAGAAAGCAAGAACTAAAGGGTCACAAACAGGCCTACAGAAAGATGTAGGCAATTCAAGAATAATTCTCTTCTGAATCTTCGTATCTTCTTCTCAAGATATCCATAAAACAAAATGATGAGGCTACTATTTATTGCATCAACAGCGTAATGGCCACACCTTAGACCAAAATTGTACACCTATTCTATGAGGATATCACATTTACCATCATCCTTTGCCCAACTGGATAGATGTCCTATACAACCACTATTTCTGGGTTTGAATTTATTCAATGAGAAAGAATTCACTCAACCTTGGTCAGGGAAAAGGGGCTGCACGTCTAAATCCTGAACAAAAACTTAAATGCAGAAAAGCATCAAATTGCATGACTTTACACTGCAGAGATGACAATTTTTTATGAAAATAGAGAACTAGTAACTACCTATGTTCCGCAGGTTTCAAGATTCTCAACAGATAATGCATAATCACGTGTGCATCAGGATGAAGTGTTTAAGAACTTTGAACGTAAAAAGTGTACAAGGCTAACAGAAATTTCCAAATTGTTACTGTGGCAAAAAAAAGACCAACTCTGAAAGAATATCAAAATTACCTCTACATGGAGAAGGTAGAGGTCCGAATCTAGAATCAAGTTATTCCGCACATGAAAAATCCACCGTGGAATAACTTTATCAATCCAAACTGCAAAATTTCTTGGAAACACCCAAATTACTCTGCTTTCTCCTGGACTAACTGGAATACAGAAGAAAATAAGAAGCACTCTTCGCTGTTTCTTTTGGACTTCAGCTGGAGAATTCTGAAAATCCAAGTTAGATAAATGAAAATTAGAGAACACAAAAGAAGAAAATCCAAGACCAGAAAGGTTATATACGGTCATAGGCAAGCTTATAATTTATTACCTTTTCAGTGCTTGCAGATGAAACAGAACCATTGTTTGAACCCAAACTTGGGGAAGCATAATAGAGACAAGGAGCTACAAACTTACTGTATCCATATTGCTGTTTGGAAAGGAACCCATTATGATCTAATGTCTTAATGTTTATTTCTAGCGGCCTCCCTCCCTCTGTGAAAGAATTCTATCAGTTAGCGACATAAATTAAGCAAAACCAAACAGTGATGACTAATAAGAACGACTCAAAGCAATGTATTTATGGTTAGCAAAGATGTGGGGAATTAACCTCCAACTCGTTGACTGAATCTTGAAAAGTTAAGGACACAATTGCAGCAAAAATACCATAGAAGGCAATAATAATGTCTAAAGAGAAGTTTTCTAGATATACATATCTGTCAGGTGGAGGTCCTCCAGGACGTTTCGGAATTTTCATTATTCCATGGTGTGCATACGGAACATGAGCAGGATCCATTAGGTTTTCTATTAGAACATCGTACCTAGAAAACCAATCAAATGGCTGTCAGTATCCCACCTATAATTGATCACATTAAATAAATTTAAATAAAGCAAGAATATAGGAGTCAAAATAACACAGTTAAAAGCGTCTCTTATGAATTAATCAAGCAATCAAATCAAACAATACCGTTTCTAAAATCTTGATCTTATGAACCCTTTCGGTGGACTGAACTAGATATCTTAATCTTTTCTTCCTGATGGCTCCCTTCAACTATGCATAATCATGACCATGGAAGATATTTTCAACTTATTTACTACCGTTAAGAAAATATATATCATGGTGATAATCAGAAAAACTAACACCAGTAGTACAAAACCAATCTGTCTTAAGGGTGTATAGATGAAAAAAAATGTCAAGATTGTGTATGTACATGTCTCTGTGTCTGTGTTGAATCCTACTTTAACAGACAGTTATATTCAAATTTAATGAATCCCACCAATATCACGTACAATATAAACAGGCGTAGTTTGATTTCTTGAAGCCTTGTGGTTCTTTTGGTATAGACTCCATAAGAATGTCAAAGGATAGACTCCATAAGAGTGTCTGCAATTTACCATTGCTTTCCGGACATAGTCAGTTACCAGCAAAAGTTAGGCGTTTTGGTGCAAAAACTAAAGTTAATAAAAATGCGAGTTTGGATCAGTCATGTGAGCCTCTTGTGTTTACTTTGTTTCAAAGACATATCATTGCTATTCTTTCAATGATCCAGACCTTACGACGGTTTACTACTTAAATCTGAGCTTACTGGAGACCCATTTACTTCTACAAGCTTGTAAATAAGTATATTATAGTTTTCTTATAAACACGACAACCTGAGACTGTTTCCAAGTTTTGGTTGTTGGTTGGCTTACCTTAATATATATATTATGCTTGGGTATGTAAACTATATGCTCTAAAAAAATCAATGGAACCGTATGAACAAAGACAACAACCAAAAGATTAAGCTGTTTTCTAATCATGCATGAGATGATCCCATTTTAAATACCTAAGAAAACATCGTGTAATATAAAAAAAAATCATAAATTACCACAAGCTCTAAATTGACCATCCTTCGTCTACTACTTCTAACTCAAAAGCAAAACTTTAAAACTACTATTCATTATTCATGCTACAGTAAACAGAATGATTTATGCAAATTATTTTTTCCTTTAAACACTGTTCACGCTACAGTGTAATTTATGTTTGAACGTGCTCTGCATGCTACAGTAAAACTTTTGGCCATTTATCCACGGTTCAAGCTAAAAAACATTTCATAACTTTTTTTTTTGTTCTTGTAAATGATAAATTTAACCTTTATTAGACATTTTATAAATATAAATATTTTCTATGTCTATTACAGAAAATTGATAAAAACTTACTAATTGGTGTATTATTTTGCTTACTAGTTTGGAAATTCACTCTGTAGATCGTAGTAAAAAAAATTGTCGCTGATGTTTTTTTATAAATAGTTACATATAAAAACAATATTATCAATTTGGTGACAGATATAACTTGGCAAATAATACCCGCACCAACGCGCGCGGGCTTAATACTAGCTAAGTGAATTTCTAAGCAAGGGCACACCCATAATGAAGGTCCCTCGTCCCCATAGCACACGCATATGAAGGATCATCCAACTCGGGCACATAAGGAGGCTTCTCCTTCTCCGCAATGTCTTTATACTCCGGAGTAGTATTCGGCCAAAACCACAAGACCTTATTCTGCTCGTAGCTCGGGTAAACAGCTGCGCACGCCTTAGGAAATGTGTGAACCTGCGCACACCAAATCCGGAAAGAAATATTCGTTACGCTCCATGGGTTTCATATTGACTGAGGTCTCAAGTGGAAAGTTGTGGATTAACCCAAATTTAACAGGAATTTACCGGCGGGCCCTCGGGCGGAGCCTGAGGAATGTACTTGCAGCTCCCCTCCCCATCAAAGCACCACCCATGATATACACATTGAAGACGGCCCCTTTGATCAATCCTTCCCTCGGACAGAGCCTGTCCAGGGCCCGGTCCCACCAAATCACGACGTCGAGGCCCAGCACCCGCTTCGCGTGTGGGGCCCGCTTGTCGAGGTCGACGACCGGGGACAGCGGGTACCATTTCGAGAACCAGTCGAATTTTCCGTCGGTGATATTCGGCTCGGTCTCTGGTTGCTGTGGATCTGAGATGGAGACTGAGGGGGAAGGGGAGGTTGTTGACTGGACCTTGAAGGAGGGGGGCTTGGGGAGAGGAGGAGGGAGGTGGGGCTTGAGTGAGAGTTTGGGTGCGAGATTGTGGTGCTTGAAATTGAGAGGAAAAGTTGAGGACGAGGGGAGAGAGAGTAGAGATCGCATCGTGTGAGTCTGGAGAAGAGAGAGAGGGATGAGGTTGTTTTTATTTTTTGTTTGAAAAATAATTATTAAATGGTTTTTTGGGTTTATAATTGCACTTAAATACCATATGGTTCAACTATGTTGCACTTCTATACCCTCACTTGTTTATCGCTTTTGGTTTTTTTTGAGATTTATCGGTTTTGGGGGCCTTCTGATATAATAAGTTCAATTCTAAATTGATTATCGTTTTTGGATGTTTATCGCTTATAATGCAGTGAAAAAGTGAGTTGTCGGCCGATATTGTCAGCCCAAAAATCGGAATTATCGTCTTTGGTTTGAGTTTTAATTTTGGGCAACGAACATCTACTCAATTCACTTTAAACCCGACCCGACCCGAGTTTCTACCATTGGTTAGTGATCCTAAGCATAATTATTTACATCTTGATATGTTATTTTAGAATATTATATTATGTATATCACCATTCGGTAATATCACTCCGATAAATACTACTTATCCCCAATATATCCTCGATATCCGCCATCTGATATGAATTTTGACTGTCCAATAAATCCTCAATAACCGATATTTAAAACATTGCTTATATATCATAAAAAAAACTTTTAAAATTTTCACTCATATCCTCTCCCTTGTTTATAACAGCATTTATATGTATTAAAGCATTTATGTATTTTAAAGTTTTTAAAACTTGCATTTAAACACTTTAAATTTTTTAAAACCTACAAGTAAATATTCTAATCAAATTTACACTTGATACTCTCAAGTTTGAATAACTAAGGATAATTAAGTGCAAAATTTAAAAACATTAGGCCTCGTTTGGCAAAGGGTTAAGAAGGAGGGATTAAAGAGAATGGTTAACTTAGTTAATCCATCGTGAAGGGTTAAAAAATTCTAAAACCGTTTGGATATGATAGTTAAGACAAGGGGTTAAGCCTTTTGTGTTTGGCAAATGAAGATGGGTTAAGGAGATTAATCTCATTATTTTTTTAAAAAATACCACTTTCGCCCCTATTGAAGATTTATAAATAATTACCTCGTCAAAAACAAAAAAAATTAGACATTCCCCATGTATATAAGAACCCCATTATTTTTACAAGCTGCAAATAAATCCATATTTAGGACTGAAATAAAATATTGACATGAGCTAAAAAAGTTTGTACTAAGCATGTATAACCACGGCCACAACCTAGCTAACATCATCTAGACAAAAGTTTCATCTCACGGAAGTTGCAAAAGAATTAAAAATCACCTAAAATTCATTGAAGTAAGAAACTGTTGCAAAAGAGATGTTTGAAAAAAAATGGCCAACTTGCTGTAGGGGGACATACTCAGCCAATGGAGGAAACAAAGTGATCTAAAAATAATTTAGTTGTAGGGGGAAATATAGATAACACAAATACAATTCTTTTCCTCTCACACAGAAAAGAAATCAAATCAACAAAGAAAGAAATTTACTTCCACATTTATAGGTGAAGCCTCCATAACCATTTAAGTGGGATTGAATGGAAAGTTATTGATAGTTGTGTGCCCTTCTAGTAATATTTTCCACAATGTAACCCCAACATTTTGGACTCAATACTAGTAAATCTCATAGCTACGAGCCAACTAATTCAATATTAACTTGTGCTATTGCAAAATTAGATTTTTTTTTAATATGATTCACAAAATTCCCAATAACAAGCACGTGATTATAATGACTAACTAAATTACTTCCCAATTTCAAGTAATATTTTCCTCAATTACTCACAACAATTAGCAACCAATTATTATGAATAACATATGTACCAATCGACGATAATAGAAGCAATTGAGATTAAATTGGATAGATTTTTTTACCATAACTGAGGTGAACCCTTCTTCGTTCTCTCCTGAATGAGAACCGAGACGGTGAAGGCACCACTGGGCAAGGTCTGGAGCTAGACTGGCACGACAAGAGACCCCACAAGGTGCACATAATTGGTGACCTTGGCATGAAACGGGATCTCGTTAGGTCGAGGAAAATCAGAGGTTGAGGACTTAGGGTTTCAGTAGAGAGAGAGGAAAATCGAAGGGGTGGCCATTTCTGGGGATTTGAGGAGGAAAGAAGTATTGAGATGAAAAAATTCCACCACCTACCCTTGCGCAAAAAGGCGGAACAAGCTGTGTTCTGCCTTCTTACGAGGAATTGTTATCCCTTCTTATGACGGGTTAAATGGGCTAACCGGCTCACGTGTGGGTTTGTTAACCCTTCTCTTTTTTTCTGTTTGGCAGGCTAATGGAGGGTTAAACCCACTTAACCCCCATTTATCATCTTGCCAAACGCAGCCTTCAAGTTTCTATGTACAAATTTTAAAAACTTAACAGTATATAAGTTCTGCAAAAAATAAGTATATAATGCAAAATAGAGGAAACTATAGGGCATTTAGAGCATGTTTAGTAACTGGTCAAAGTGACTTGTAAACTTTATAGCTTATCAGCCACTAAGACATATTTGACAAACATGTTGCTTTGGATTATAAGCCAAAAAAAGGTAAATTAACCCAGCTTATTTCTGGGCAGCTTATAAGCCACATAGTTTGGCTGAATAAAAAACCATTTTACATCTTAATATTTAAGAAAATTAAAAAGGTTTCTTCTTCTACCTCCAACCCCTTTTTCTATTTTAACAATAATGATGGATTATAAACCACTAATTTACCAAACACGCTAAGTTATAAAACAATGATAACCGCTAAATTTACCAAATACTTTAAATTATACATTTACTTGATTTATGAGCCATTTGTGTATTATTATGAGCCATTTGTGTATTATAAACTAATGGGGTGTTTGTTTCAAATCCTATAAATTTAGGATATGAATTTCACCATGGGATTTAAAATCCATAAGTATTTTGTTATGCGTTGGGATTTCTAAAATGTTGTTAGTTTTATTAATATTTTGGGATTTGGAATACTACAATTTGTAATATTTTATTTGTTTCAAGCTCAAATTGTAGCATTACCAAATGCCAAAAAAATTTATAATATGATGAATATGCTATCTTGGTGAGTTTACCTTCCGTAAAAAGACAAAATTGAGATTTCCTCTCTAATTGAGAGGTAAACACACCCATTTATGAGATTTGTCAAAATCCTCTCCAATTGAGAGGATTTGACAAATTCTAAAAATTGGATACTTTTTACACTTTTGGAAATCAATATTCTAAAAATAATTTTAAAATAAACACCATATATAAAATCCCAAAATACAAAAAAATTTCACTTTTTGATCCCAATACTTGTAATTCATATGTTTGGTTCAATTTCTAGAAATTATATGAAATGTTTTCCACCTAAAATATGATTTCCTTGTATTTCTTAAAAAAATTATAGGAAAAGTTTTGAGAAATCAAAAAGTACCAATTTTCTTGTTTTTTATACTTTGCTTGTTTGGTTCAAAACAAGAAAATAGCTCATAACTTTATAGAAAATAACAAGATTTGGTAGGTTTTTAATTAAATATGGTATGTGTCAGATTTCTGGTGATTTCCTCTTATTTTGAGAGGAAATTGCTTTTTGTAAAATTTGGTAGGTTTTGATATTTTATAGAAAATATTTCTGTAAATTTTTTGTTGAACCAAACACAATTTACAGAAATCTCTGGAAAACTTTGAATTATAAATTTGTCATTGTCAGATGTTTTGATAAAAGTTTTCTCAAAAAGTGTGCAACCAAACAGCCCCTAAATACAAAAAAAATTGGTGAAACAAACACCTAGCCAAACCTGTAGGCTGTGGCGGGTTCGCGCTTTTCGAGAAGTGGCACGATTGTGAAATTTATGAAAGGTAAGGGTTTTTATTTGAGGTATCAGACTATTTAAACGCTCAATCTTAACTAGGGTTTCCTTCACGCTCCTGGGTCCGCTCGCCGCCAACAATTACCAAGGAACCGGAAGAGGTAAAGCACAAATCTCTAGTGTTTAATTTTATTTGCTATTATGCAGAGTATTTATTTCGTGATTTGAGTTCTTTGGAGATGTTTGTTTAAAACTCCGTATATAGTCTCATTTGCTGATTAATTAGCCATTAGGAGCTCGTGATGACCATCTAAGGTGATGGGTTTTGTTTGGAAACCGCAATTTGTTACTTGCATGATGACAATCCGAAATAAGTTGCGGTTTTCCCCCAAAAAATGTTCAACTTCTGGGGGATTGCCTATTATAAATCGTAGTCAGAATAAGATACCTGGTAAAATTTGTAGTTTGGGGACGATTATATCCAAGTTTATTACCATATTTTGTTACTAATCATTTACGACTGCCTGAGTGTGTTTGGGAAGGAAAGGTAAACAACGGGAAGGGAAGGGAAGGGAAGGGAAGAGAATTGTAATATGTTGTTTGGGAGTTGATTAAGGTGAATGAAGGTGAAAGGAAGTAAATATATGTAAATTTACATAAATGACTTTATACTAATAACACATCAGCCTTTTTATTTGTTTTGATGGGGGTAAGAATGTCATTACACCCTTTTACCCTCCTTTACCCTCCTCTACCGCCCAAATCGGGGGGAAAGAAAACCAAGCAATTTTACCCTCCTTTCCCCTTCCTTCCTCCTCTCTACCGTCCTTAAAAAAACTCCCAAACAAGGTGAACGCCTCATTTCTCTTCCCCTCCCCCTCTCTACCCTCCATCCAAACAGGGCATTAGTAAATCCATGGATTCGGTGACGATGTTCACAGACTGTGAGATGTTCTGTGTTGATATGTTGTTGCAGTTCTTGCAATGAAAGCGTGACAGTGTTGAGTCAACATATTAGATTAGAAAAGAATCAAGAGTGTAGAAGGGATCTGTATGCTTTGGATTATTTTATTTGACGCGAATCAAAAAGATAAAACTGTAACAAGAGAACAACTTACGCCTCATCTCCTTCCTCTGTGCTGAGTTATAATGCATACAAGTGTATGAATATATGTCCAAATGGGTGTATGCACCTAACTCGCTATCCTTAATAGCAACCTGGCAAACTGATCTTATCGTCCTTAAAAACAAAGTTGCGCACAAAAAGGATGTAGATGTAGTTTTTTTTTACAGGCCGGGCAGACTAAGTGTTTTAGTCTATGTTCATAATATAAATACCTCTGTTAGTGTACTGCTGGTCTTTTTTTGAGAAGCTATTACTCTTCAAACTATATTTACTTATTTTCATTTTTATCCCCGATTCTGCTCTAACTATGCAAACAGACATTGTACTTGAAAATCATAGTGATCATTGGTTTATTGCAAAGTTAACTACACACACAACTAGACTGTACATCCTTTTTGGTCACTCAAGATTAACTAGTTTCTTGATTGAATATATTTACTCTTCCTAATTTCGCAGTATGGACGCACAAGCAAAGCTTGCAGTTGTCGTGAAGGTGATGGGCCGAACTGGATCGAGGGGTCAGGTGACCCAAGTCCGTGTCAAGTTTCTTGACGACCAGAACCGTCTCATTATGAGGAATGTGAAAGGCCCAGTTAGGGAAGGTGATGTGCTTACACTTCTCGAGTCTGAAAGAGAAGCTAGAAGGCTGCGTTGATATTGTTGCTGGTCTTATGCGGTACAAGCTATTCAGTAGTCCTTGTCTACTATAAGTGCGTTTGTTGGGCTTGTCACTAGAACCTTTTATCTGCAGGTAGTTAAGAATATTGTGATAATCATAGAGAGGGATTGTATCAGATATGTAAGAGGAATGAGTACTTCTTTCGTTGGTTGTTATCAATATCATGTGTTGATGGATTTTGGAAAGTTCTTGGTTTTGCGAAACATCTGGTCAAGCGCTATCTTTGCGCTTATATTTCTTGGATGTTTATGTTGCTTGTCTATTCTGTTTGAAAATATTGGAGATGCAATTCTGAGTTTGTATTGGAGATCTTTTGATCCAGAGAAGTTTCACTCACACATGCAATCATGTAAAGCTCTGAGAGGCCAAGGGAAGGGGAGGGCGAGCTCCGACGGGCATTCAGTTTTCATCTTAGTTGGTTTGAGATGCGACTTGACTTAACTTAGATCTTTCACCTTGGCCATATCAGTTCCAATTTATGAAAACACAGCTAGAATTGTATAGCAACTCTCTTTGGTATTGAAGAAAAAGGGGTTGAGTTCGATTCCCATGTGCGCTGAAGGCACGGTAGTTCCCATATGCACCAAAGCACCAAAGGCACAGTAGTTCCCAAAGCACCAAAGGCACAGTAGTTGTGGTGTTATTTTGTGTGCTATTGTTTGTGGTGTTATTATGTGTGCCAAAGGTGTATTCCCTCATAAAAAAAAAGGAAAAAATCGTCCATAAATCATTCTGGAAAAAATAAATAAAGACTGTAATGTGGCCACAAAAATTATAACTACAGCTACAATTAACTTTTATAACTTGCAGTTTTTTTTACAATCTTTCCAAGAATCAACAACCAGTAAGTTGTAGCATGTCATCATTTTCATGTTTTCACTTTTTGCTTGCAATAGAAACTATAGAATGACATGAACTAAGTACTAACAAATAACTACAGAGAAGAAACAAAATGAACAAGTTGAAACGCTTTCTAGTTACAAACATTTGAAACAATAACACATTGCTCAACAAGAATGACATCAATCTTTACGTCAGGTAGCCTGATAATGAGTCCCTCGAAAAATCCTCGCTCTGACATCGAGACTCTCGTCTGAGCGGCCTCCTGTCGGAGCTCGCCCTCCCCTTCCCTCGGCCTCTCAGAGCTTTACATGATTGCATGTGTGAGTGAAACTTCTCTGGATCAAAAGATCTCCCACATTGCCTAAACATTTTATGAACATGAGAAACTTTTTTCAGATACTAGTGAAAAAAAAAACCAGCACGTGATATTGGCTTATAGGACTAGATTGAGCCGGAGTATACAGCATTGTACCGGAATTTTGAGTAAATGCAATATCGTAATGAGGATAATGCAAACTATTTACAAGAAATCGAGATTAGGTGCAGTTTCTTATATATGATAAAACATGGGAGTATAGAAAAATTCTCCAGGGATACAAATTATATGTAATTTGTTGTTTCGACTGTATCAAAAGATAGATTGTCAACCTTTTGCTCTTGCAATCGCCCTTATAATATACTATGTACGTAATTGCTCTATGGGTTTTTATTACATGCAACAAATATTGTACCTGAAACATTAATTAAGATAATGACTGCTTTGCATTATTGTGATTCAAATCTTTTAGTTTTCTCTATATGTATTCATAAGGAGGTGGTTGCAAATAACTATAGCCATTATCAAGGGGGAAAAAAGAAAAAAGAAAAAGAAGAGGAAATGTTTTATTTATTTATGTTAGCTTAAAAACTTACGAACAATTGGGTGCCCCTAAAGTCTTGTAACTCGCCGATCCCCCAATCCTCCTGCCACTACTCCTCTGGCTCTTCCTGATCGCCAAAAATGTACACACAGATACTAAGTCTCTACAAAATTCGAACAATTTCATCCAATTCTATCTTATGTATAAATACCAAAATAAATCACCTCGAACTGTCTTCGTCAGAGCTCTTCCGCTGGTGTGTCTGCTGACGTGGCACATCGCCACCGGTGGATCTCCTCTTGTGGGTCCCATGGTCACCGGACCGGCTGGTCGGTACAAGGACCGAGTCCCTCGCGTCGGCCGAACCGCACGTGAGGATGTTGCGGAACACGTGAGATGCGCGGCTGGAGTAGCTCCTCTTGAACGTCTGATTCTGCCGCTCCCCTTCTTGTTTCTTGGCCGAAGCCTTCATGTCGAACGCAGTCATCCTACGGTCGATGTTCAACTTCATCAGAGATCCGCATTCCATCTCAGGTGGCGGTTTCGGTGACACCTCGTCGGCTTGTTCGATCTGTATAGCTTCAGGCTCTAGCTCTAGTTCTGATGCCAGCTGATGTTCCGTCACTGCTTTTTCTATGGTCCTTTTCGACGCAGTCACGATGTTTTCGATATCGTCGTGAGGAAACCCGTCTACACAAAACAATAGGAAAACAATTAATCGTTAAAGACTGATAAATATTAGTAGTGTCTATAATGGAAAATAAAGATAACAAAAAAATACCAATAGAATGAAAATGGAGGAGTGAGCCCTTTAGAACGTATTCATTATCAGCTATGGGAGTAATCAGATCACCATCTTTCAAATCTTGCCACACGTATAGACTCTTGTATTTCCTAATTTCCAATAATAAAGAAAAAGAAAATTACAAAAAATTTCCAAACCGAGCTAATGAAATATTTGGGGGGGGAAAACAAATTTATTTTATAAATAACCTTTTGTAAGACCAAGAGAAAGAATCAGGCATGTCCTTCCCTCTCAATTCCGCAAGCCATCTCTTCACATCTAAACATTTACAAAAAATTAGACAAGAACAAATAATATATACTTACGTATAACAAAATTTATATAA
Organism: Asparagus officinalis; assembly: GCF_001876935.1. Taxonomy (NCBI): domain Eukaryota; kingdom Viridiplantae; phylum Streptophyta; class Magnoliopsida; order Asparagales; family Asparagaceae; genus Asparagus; species Asparagus officinalis. Next base: position 22,473,374 of record NC_033796.1, read on the forward strand.
TAAATTAATTACCGCGAAGATGAACTCCGTTATCGTGGAAATGACGGACTCTAATAAGATGGGGAGGCTCGACCGTTCCGTTACGGCTAAGGAAGTAAACAATGTTGGCTCTCCGGAACTGACTTCCTCCTCTTTGGTATGATCCTTCCATCTTGTTTCTTCCTTTATATGGAAGAAATATGTGAGCACACAATTATAAACAAATGCATCAATTCTCTCCATTTGTCTAAACTCTATGTTATCAAACAAAAGATATACAATTTTTGTAATGTAATTAATTATGTGATTATTATTCTAATAGATTGAAATTTGCAGGCCTTGAGCTAGCAAACAAATAGAATAATGGGAAAGACAAACCTCGGGGATATGGAAGGAATAAACGCTAACCAAGGATTTTCTTGGCTCTCTCGATGGCTTCTCCTTGCGTTTAGCCAGTTTTATTTTTAATTTTTAATTTTTATTTTTTCATGCTTTGTTTTTAAATTTATTTGCTTGGCTCGAGGGGTTTGGAGTATAATTTAGACTGTTTCTTTCTTAGTGGAAAATTTATGGATAGACCCTCGGATGGGATGTATCTTCTTCTTTGAGACCTAATTAGTTAAGGGGTTCCAAAACTTAAATGTTCATCAATTCGCTTTTAATTCACACCAAAACTTGTGTTGAAACAGTTAAGAAAGTAAAAGGAGTCAAAGTGCCAGAATGAGGATGATAAATGCAAAGAATATAATGATTTAAGGACCCAAAATATGGGACCAAGGGAGGAGTCATGCCAACTCATACTAACTCATTATGCAATAGGGAGGGGACACCTCACTTGTCCCCTCCCTTGGTCTCATATTTTGGGTCCCAGTAGCAGCACTCTTTTCTTTTCTTTCTTTCATCCTTTCTTTTTAATTTTTAAATTTTTAGAGCTTGAGAATGAACTGTAATTCGCAAGGCTATAAACATATTAATTAAGTGAAAGCTTTTCGCCCCATTTGGGATTTTAACAGCTAGTTTCCAAGCTACTGTATTCCTTTTATTGTGGGGTACAAATACTTCTAAGTTCTAAATGCCAATATACGCCATTAGTCTTAATTCGAAACGATATTAATTGAGACGTTCCATATTAATTAATTAGCATATTTGCTTTTTCAAAATATAGAAATTTTTTTGAAGACAAAGATTATGGAGACATCTAAACGCAAATCGAGTAAGAACTAGATCCAGACTTTGTATCCTAAAGCCAAGCATTAACGGCCCGAGGATAGACATCCGGACTAATATTTTCTGTGTTTTTCAAAGGAAAATAATATTAAAAAAAGTCATGTTATTTAATTTTGAAATTAAAATTGATATTTAACAGTGGCCAATAGTTATCCAACCCCTCAATTATGTAGTACAGACCTGAAAAGTGATGACGGAACCACGAAAATATGGTGAACAGTCGATTTGTAAGTGTGTGTAAAAATAAAAAAATTATCTTTTTATATATTAATAACGCGCTACTAAAATAAGTCATTCTTCTAATGTAATAAAGGTGTCTTAATCTGAGGCTCATACGAATCCCGTACTGATTTGTTTAAGTGTATGATTTAAGGCTAACTACCATCTTAAAAGGGTTTCGTGACAAGCATGTGATGATTAAGATATGATAATGATTTCGTTTTAATAGGTTGGATTGAAATGGAGCTACTACCGATTCAATTTTTCTGCAGTTGGAGATTCGATTTCAATTGTTTGCTGTGAACGGTATTTAGACTTAAAAATAATAGAAAGTTTCATTGCAAAGTGACTCCAAGTTTGGCTATATGAAAAATATAGACGAGCAACATGTTAAGCGAGAGTTGTTAAAGTGAAAATACTGCGAAATTGACCACGAGAAAACGAAAGGCGCCAGCTAGATTAGTTTAATGCTCTAATTTCTTATATCAGTTTTGATTGATCTTTAAAAAGATATCTCAAATTAGAATTTTTTTAAAAGATTACTGTGTATGTAGAAGGAGAGAATTGGCTATTACAACAATTTGGTAGATTAAATTTTCTAATCAATGAGGACTCGGCCAAACAAATAGACAATTGTCAAAAAGCTCCAAATATCACAACCAAACGACGCCATGAGATTCGGAATCCCAAAGGGCCACTATTGACCCGGCCGAAGCATAAATATAAGAGTGTAACATTAAAAAAACTTGCGATCTCAGTATCGTACAAGAAATAGGAAAACTCTTTTTCTTTTTATGATTATATCTAATCTTTTTGAGGTAATGTTTGCAACAGCTACAGAGAGAGAGAGAGAAAAAAAAAAGTTCAGTTCGACTAACAATTTTATGACTCGTTTGATGGTAAACAGAACAGCATTAGGTACAACTTATTAGACCATCACGGTCAATTTTGAGTATGTGACTAAGATCCTCATCGCATGTCTCATCTCACATCTTAGGGTACCAAAAGCCTTAATACTAACCTCATGAAGAAACAAATGGTCAGTCCGGGCTAAGCGCATTCCATGCTTCACAAATCTTGAAATTCTCTCTGTCAAATGCGCCACAAGTCCAAAGAATCTCTGTAACCAAGCGTGTACCACATTCTGGTTTTGTTCGACTTAAATACTTTTCGTTTTCTGACCAACATTTGCCACACCTCTTCAATGAGGCCTATCACCTGCCAGCTCAAGCTCTCTCTTTGAAGAGAGGATCTCGGTTAGACCGGAGCTGATGAGATCATACAGTAACCTTCTCTCTAATCTAGACCATTCCAGAAGCAGCCCATATTTCCCTTCAAGCTTTTCAAACACATTGAGGTCCACTGGATACTTTGTAGAGCAAGAATTACTCAAAAGAATATCTTTATCTGCACCATAGATGCACAAGTTGATAATATTAACTACGTATGAACAGGCTGTGTCTTCTTCGTTTTCGTACATCAATAGCATCTCTCCAACGCAATGCTCACCCAAAGCAGGAGTTTTACATTCTCTGCTGTATTTATCTGATTCCAACTTGAGAAGATGCAGTTGCATTCGATGTTCTACAAGAAAATAGAGTAGTTTTGCGGGGTTTTAGATATTTGCAGGAAAAGGAGTATTTACTACAAGAGAAATGGAGATAGCACATTGCTTTGATTTACCTTGGAGACCCGCACTGGCCCTCCCGAAATAGTGTGGGTTTGACAGGCCTTCATTTGATGGATGCTCATGGACAGACAGGGCTTTGTTGCTCAGCATCTCTGGAGCTCGTCATGGGGTCAGATCCTGATTCACTACACTCAGAAGGAGCAGAATCTAATTGAAGATGAAGCAAAGAAAATTTTCAACAAAATCAAATCTCAAGAGTAAAAGCAGCACTTTAGAATTCAATTTTCTCCCAAATTAATGCTCAGAAAGGTAGATGAACCCTATCAAGTAAAACATTTTAAAGGTCAAGGTACAATGGATATCCAGGAAACAAAAGGAAGAAAATTTGGAGAAATGTGAATTTTTGTATTTTATGTTGTAAAGAATGAGAAGAGATAGGGTAGAGGATTGGAGGAAAGAAACAAAATGAAATAAGTTAATGACAAGGATGCCCTATTTAAACTTTAGGTTAATCTACAGAACAAAATATTAGGGAAATTGGACCTCACAATCTCACACAAGAAAATGGGTGTGAAGCATGCACAGACGCACAAGCAATTATTTAAGGTGATATTTTTAGGAGAACAGTTAAGGAGAGTTTGTATTATCTGAAATCTCATATAAACAGCTTCGTGGTATGAGAAGGAATAATCACTCTTAAATTGAGCTCAGAATGTAGCTGCAAGTTCCCTGATCTAAAGATTCCTACGTTTAAAAACCAAATCTAAAGTGTATCATGTTCTCTAGTGTGTCATAAAAGTCTACCCCTCTCGTACATGATTCTAAAAGTCTACCCCTCTCGTACATGATTCTAAATAAGTGGTGTACACATTCCGCTCCTATAAGATGCAGATAAACAGAAGATAAATCAGGACAGAGGACTAAAGTAATAAAAAAGGTGAGAAGAATGTCATCTGCAGTATCGATCGGATTATCATGTAAACAACAGCAATGCCTTTACAGTTTACGCTATTATAATAAGGTTTACGAACAACCAGTTAGGACATGTGTCTAAGATTGTCAAATATCAAAAGATATTTGCAGAAAAAACAATTAAAAATTACATAAGCAAACTGTTTAATAATGCATTAGTATAGGAGATGACTGCAAATTTCATCAAAAAGGAAGACAAGCGCAACAAAGATAATAACCAGTTAGAACTCTTTTGCATAACATATCTGTTCAACCCCCCCATGAAATTAAACAAAGTCATGTCTTTGGATATCTGATGGAAGAGCTGAGACCGCAGACTGCAGCATGCTCCCTAACTTCCTTCTCAATCTTGATAACGTATAGACCAAGGACCCAGATAACTCCAGTTCTCCAAGACCAGCAGACTCACCACCTACAGTTATGAGGAATTGCCCTTCCAAATACTTTCGAAGAACGGCATCTACAACATCAATAAGACCAAGAGAACAGTGGGTGTGTGTCCATTGAGATACTATAAACCCAGCTAATAAACACTGCCCTAAGTCCACAAGCTGGGATACGAAACATGGCAACAGTATCTTGCAAAAATGTTGCACATTTTTTTGATCCAAACTGTCTTTATTACTATGCAAATATTCCTGACAATGGTGAGTAAGATATCCCACCGAATGGCATAGATAAGAGAACACCTTAGAAAGAGTTGGATCTGTAGCAATGTTTCCCAGGACTCCAGATGACAACACAAGAATCAGAAGTTCATAACCATGGTCTACACGAACGGATGCATTCTTGGGACTTCGTCCCCCATCATTAAGGGTAGCCTCAACCACGTGTAAGCATTGTAACCAAGGCCCTCTATAAGGAAGTAATAGTAACATCTTCAATGCCATGAAACAATCAACTTGAACTACGAGTTTATACAAGCACTGGGCTTCATCTTCGTCCAGCAATACATCAACTCCGTCAGACTTTGAAAATGATCTGTCCAGAATTTCAATTACCAGTTTGAACTCTGAAAGCCCAACGAGCTTTCTGATGATCTCCATCCAGCAACAGTGGAGGACTCGAGTAGAATAGGTATCATCCTTAATTTCTTCAGTTTTCCCAAGCTCTTCCTCTGGAAGGTTCTCCCAACCCTCATTGTCCCACTCATCACCGCTCCAGTCGTCAAATTCTTCAGTCGATGATTCAACACTTGTGAACTTCTCCTTGTTTACCTGTGTCCTGTTTGAACTATACAATGCTTCCCATTCCTCTAAAACAGACTGCAAGATATTGAGATCAGGCAGTGAAGTAGCCATTTCAGATAAATGTAAGAAACAAGAGACTGCTGAGTCAAGGGTGACTAGATCCTCAGGAGTAATCTTGATGTCTGGGGAGATCATGGCAACCAACCTAGTTGATTTCAATGCCACTAAAGTGCTTGTGATACTACTGCCAGAACCGTCAGCTCTTTCCGTTGTGGTCAGATCTCTGGGTGTGAAGCATGCTTGTTCCCATCCTTCCCATGTCTGGACCACTGAAGCAATTTCGGTGGGAAGATTTGTCAGGTTCTGTCCAGTGATGGCTTGCATTAGTTCCAAAGCATAGACGCGCAAATGGCTTCCCAATTGCATGTCATCAGAAAAGGCAGTCAACTTGCCCCAAACTCGGCATCTGATCAGATTAAGATCTTCTGCATAGTCACCATCTTCTAGCCTGCTCAGAGACGCTAGCAGATAATGCAGGTCCTTGTGCTCTTCACAGCCTCTGCTCAGGTCTAGTAAAGATTTCTCCATCAAATATACATAAAGATCTACAAGATTCTTAAGCTTTCCATCCAAAGTTAAGCTTGTTGCGTATAATTCAGCTTCAGAGTATACTTTAGCAACAAAATTGAACCCACAGCCCGAGAAAATCATGGCTTGAAAGAAACTTGAGATGTCTGCAGTCAGACCACCCTTGAGACCCAGTTTAACATAGCCAGTAATCATGCTCCACCCACAGTCTGTTGATATTTCATTTTCTGTCACTAACTTTTTCAGTACCTTGAGACATCTTGCTAGGTGCTTTCTATCAAAGCCTTCATCATCAGCCATTTTGATCCAAAAGCTCATGAGCACAATAAGACAACCTCTCTTTGCAGATTCATTTGAATTTTTAAATGACGGACTGCCAGACGGAAGACAGAGTTTGCAATATCTCTCAATAATGTAGGACTGGTCATCTTCTTCAAGTGATTTGATATATTTATTGCAAACATCATAGTTAGCTTCAATTTTTCCTACTAGTTCTGGCAACTCATCTGGATCCACACTACTTTCACTCTCCAGGTGAGCTAAGCAACTTTGAATGTGATGCTTATAAACATCCTGCCATGACATGATGTGGACAATTGCTTCAGAATCACTGTAGATGCTGCCAAGGGCCCGTACCATATCCGCCAGAGCTTCTATAGTAGAATCACGGATGTTAATGGATACTTCTTCATTGATATGCCCAAAGTTCAAATCATCTAGTCCAGCAATGTTTTTAAAGTCCAATTCACTGATGAAAGACACCCTTTGACATTCTTGTTCAATAACCTTGTAAAACTGAAATGGCTCCAAATTATGCTTCTTATGGTGTAGATACTGGTGGGTCAGTTCCATTAATGCTGGCTCTTCAGTTTTCCTCAAGTGCAAATAGCAGGCCGAAAGGATGCCATAAATGTATGAAAGTCGCTGCTTGTTGTGACCATCAATTTCAGGATAGACAACTGATGAAATCATGATAATGACCTCCTTAGCACACTTCACTATGGTTTCTCTGAACTCTGAGATTTCTGCTAGAATATCATCATTCCTCCACTGGTCAGAAACAAGAACGGAGCCAAAAAACCGTAGTAGAACCTACAAATTGAATGCAAACATTTAGAGTCTGGACTTAGCATGTGTGAGTCATTGCGATTCAAGCCGTAGGTATCAGCAAGTTTAACTGCTTCCTTGAGAATGTGATTTTTCTCTGTCTTTACCGAATCAATGAAGGAAAAAACAACAGCCTTGATGTACTCAGCATCACCAGATAAAAAGCGGGCAGTTTCTATCCCAGGAATTATTTGCTCCAGATTTCTTGCTTGATCAGCTAAATGTTTCTGCTCTTCCAATTTTGCTTTCCACTCTCTCCAGAATGTTGATTGTGCTTTCTCAATGTGTTCAAGTTCATCTGATTAAAAGCATCAAACAAGCAAACACTTTAGAGCAATAAAAGCCTCCACCTTAAATGCATGAAAGCTCACAGGACGAAGAATATTCATTTATAATCAGAAAATGTTTACTGAATTTTTTTTAGAAGTACATATATGAACAAGGAATTAATTTTCCAGTTGACAGCTCTTCTAATAAACATGCCTTCGTCAACTTCCTGCTTGCTCAGCACGCTAATAAACTGGAACTTATTTTTTTTAAAAGAGTACATACGAGAACCGGGGCTTAATTTTCCAGTTGAAAGCCCTTGTAATAGGCATGTCTTCGCTAAGGTTTTGCTTTCTCACTGTGCTAATAAATTGGGAGCAACTATTTTTTAAAAAAGTACATATGAGAAACAGGAAATAATTTGCCAGTTGAAAGATCTTCTAATAGACATGTCTTCATCAAGTTATGATTGCTAAGTGCTTTCTCAGTGTGTTCAAGTTCATTTGATGAAAAGCATCAAAGCAAACAAACACTTTAGAGAAAGCCTCTGCCTAAAATTTGCATGTACGTTCATTACTGATTTTTCAAAAAGAAGTACACATGATAACCAGGACATAATTTTCAGTTGAAAGCCCTCCTAATAGCCATGTCTTAGTCGAGTTTTTTCTTGTCCAGTGTGCTAATCACTGAAAACCACTTCTAGAGTATATTGCATATCAAAATACTCACAAGTTAGAGCAACCTATAAACTGTAAGTGTAAAGTGACATCATTACTGTCCTCAGATTCACAACTGATTAGCATTTTATAAATGTAAAGAGATATAAATAACATCGAGAATCTAAGATTAGAAAAATATGTAGAAGCATATGATTTTACCAAAAATAAATGATGTGTGCTTCTCTTGAAATTTGTGAATCAAGAGATTCCGTCTCTCATCAGGGGTTGCGCATTCTTTGTGTGAATTTTGCAGTGAGCTATACACCATCCCTACATTCATGATGCTGAACATCTCCTGATATCCTTTCCTATCTTTCAATTGTTGTTCAATTATTTCGACGCCCTGAAAAGCATCAACAAGATTCAGTAGAAATGAGCATCCTAGAACATCCTCCTCTGTGCTTACAGGGGGTTCCATAATAGACTTTGCAATAGAGGCCATGAGATCATCACTTGGAGCAATATCATTATCAGCCAACCAATAAAGAATACTGATCAATGCTTGAGTTCGTATGGAGATATAATGTCCTCCAGGAAGAATTTCTGAACCCTGAACCGCCTTCTTACCATATTCTTCTTTCCTACTCAACTCCATGAGCCAAGGAAGCTCCAGTGCAGCAAATGATAAAACTTTTCTGTTTTCTCTTAAGAGAGAATCCCAATTAATCCCGTCTTCATCAAATGACAACTCCTTGCCAACCTTGAAAAGTATGTCCTTGATGTTATTGAAGTGATCATCATCACTCACACTCCCATGAAAATCGGTGACATGCTCCACATGTCTAGAATTATCTCTTAGATCAAATATATCTTGGACACTCTGTGCAGAGAGTGGCATTATCGAGGATCCCTTTACAGAAAAATTCGGAGGACTTGTTCGAGTTGAAACCATAAGATTCTCACATTGCATATGGATATCAAAATCCTTCCATGCATGAAGCAATTCCCCAATAGATTCCTCATCACAATGGCTCAAAGCGAAACTCAAAAGCTGCTTTCGGGAACTTGAATCCATATTGTCAAGATGGGGACCCCTGGCAATTGCAGCACATAAGTCCCATATTGGCCCATGGCCCTTTCTAGCCAACACTAGACAAAGATCAAAAGCCAATTGTAGATCGCCTGCTACAGCAGCTTCTCTAGCGATTGCTTCTTCTACAGATGCTATATCTTCTTGAGAGGTTAGTCCTAGAAGTTTGGCGATTTCAATGAGTTCATCCACATTAAGGTAAGCTCCAGGTTGGCTAGAAATTACCATATTAATGATTTCCATGGGATTTCTTATCTGCTTAAATTGCATGGGTAGGAGAGTCACTCCAAGATTTGGAAGTCTAGTGGTGAGAGCTTCGATGATATCAGCCTCTATCTGAACGATCTTGCTATTTGGGAAAAGATTTAAACACTCCTTGGCCTTCCAGATCTGCAAGGTTTCAGGTTTCAAGAGGTTAAAACAGTTTTTAACAGGATAGAAGCAATGGCTTGTATAAAAAGAAATAACCAAACTTACAGTACATGGTTAACTCAACCTTTTGTCTTCCATTAAACTTCATTATGAGATCAAACTTAACCATAAAAAGTAGCAAATTCACTGGGATAATGTCAGACTAAGATAAAGCATAAATAAGTTAACAATTTAACTAGATAGTTTAATCTGGTTCCTTAGTAGTTAAGCAGCTAACACCTCCACATACATACACACCCCCCACAGAAAGAAAAAAGAGAAAATGAGTAAGAAGATAAGGAGTAAAGAAAGAAAAGGGGAAGATGGATGAGGAGGGGAGACCAGAAAAGGAGAAAGGAATAAAAAGTAAAAAAAAAAAAAACATAGATAAAAAAGGAAAGGAGAACAGAGTACAAGAATATGTAGAAGGAAGAGAAAGAAGGGGGAAAACGCCTAAACATTTATAAATAAATGGGATACGCTTAAGAAGAAGAATTGAAAATATCTTCATAAGTCACTGACTCAATTATCAGCAACTCAATAGTAGATTATAACAAAATAATTTGCACATTTATGAACACAAAAATTGAACAGGATACTCACTTCGGTGCAAGCAAGACTTGAAGCTGAGAAGAAATACTCCCTTGCAGCTTGAACAACTAAATTTTCAGCTTTCTCTGTTTGCAAAGCAATGGAACTCGTCCCTTTCAGATAGTTCCTTGCAAGTGAGAATTTACCAGCTTTTAAAAGCCCTCTACAAAATTCAGTTAGCATATACTCTGAATCAAGAAAAGGAAATGCCTTTTCCCGAAAAGATTGCATATCACGCCACATGTTGGCCCAATCATTATCTGATCTACCTGGTTGCCGGCGGCCAAATTTAGATAAAATAAGTCGAAGAAGTTGTTTCACATTCTTCTCATCAGATTGCGCACCTAAAAAGAAGCTTATCGGTTTTGGCACCTGCAAACAAAAAAAGGATGTGAACTTCAAGTCAGTATTTTAAAGTTGAGGCTGCATAATATCTGCTGAACACAAAAGTGATTCATTAACTTGATTGAACAAATTCCTGTGAGGATTAGAACATGATGATGGTGAGAACAGTTAGACACTCTCATAAAGCATTTAGGGGAAGGAAAATTGCAGGACAGAGCAGTAAATTATAGAAAGAATTAAAGATGAGATGTTGCTTCCTGCTACTCTCAAGGTTTTCATGGTCGCATGGGGGGAAGACTCCATAAGAGTAAACTTCAACAGGGGTATCTTATAGGGCCAATTGCCAAATGACATTGCAGAACATACTACTTTTAAAATTTTGGCAGATCAAAGTAAAAAAAACTCCCTCTTAACTTGCAATCTCTCAACTAAGAAAGGACTCCTCACTCCTTATATCTGCATGTCGATACATCATAGTTAACACTTTACCACTTTAGTTTTGACATCTTAATCATTATAATTTATCTTTTTCATCTTTGCCTCAAACATTCTTTTTCTTTTGATCTCCACCCCAACATCTCATCCCATAATTAGTTATTGCAAACACCAGGTTTATCACACAACAGTTTAGAAGCCTTATTTTCTGCGAAACTACTCTGCTTTCAAAGAGTGTATCCATATTTATGTTTTATTTTTTCAAGTATACCTCCAGATCGTCAATTTAGTCATCACTTTTGCACTCCAAATTTATTCAGAATGCATTGATACTCCCAAAATCTACTTTGTTAAAAATTTCAGTTGACTACTGTTACTTGTTCGCCTATTCTTTTTCACAATGCACTCTGGAGTTCAGACTGCCTCACTGAATGTAAAACAATATCTACAAGTATGACAGACCTAGCGTTTACAGCTGAAAATTTCTAAACAGAATATAGCTGCTAGATTAATTGACCTACTAAATATAGGTTCTTTTTATGAAGCCCATCATAAGTATTTCTATCAGTTACACTTCCTCTTTTGCTGGTAGGTTACCTCCATTTCCACACAAAAATGACTTCTTTCTCACCCTTCATATAATTTTTCATGTCATTGTGTCACATGCTCCCAAAGAAATCTCTCCAAGTTACCATTTTGTGTTAGCTATGATTCATCTGTCCACCTAATTTTGTTGATGTGTTGAAAATTGAAGATTTGTTGCATTATTCATCACTTAACGGACTGATAATTGATTCAGCTGGACTTATGCATCTCAATCACCACCACTCCAGGTTTCATCTTTCAGTTTACCAATAAAGTACAATAATAACGTCTTTATACAACTCAGACCTGGAATGCTATCTGATTCATAAGAAAGGGAAATTAAGGTTCCCCACAGGAAAGTTGATGGTGTATTGTTAGCAAATATGCATACTACAAGTATTTAGCATGAAACCAAAAAACTCAGAAAATAAATTCTGATGATATATACCTGGTAGAAGGCCAAAAGTCTTCCCACTTCTACATGGCCTTCGGCAATATTTATTCTCCTCTCTATATCATCAGATGCATCACTATCTAAATGGTCCACAGAGCCTCTAGAATTTTGTGATGCACGCTCTCCCTCAAGTGAATTTGTTGAACTTAATTGCATCTCAGACCTTCCAAGTTGGCTTCTCAAGTAAGAGAATCTAGGTGTTCCCAGACTCTGTGTACCATGCCTTGTATTGAACTCCTTGCTGCTGTTATGTCTTAGTGTTTTCCTTGGAAGCTTTGACAAAATGGATGCCATTGTATTCCACTGATCTATAAGAGTGCAAAGATAGATGCAATGGAGTGCAGTTTCAACTATTTCAACTTCATTTTTGAAAAGGCCATCAACTGGGAAATCCCCACATCCATTTTCAATAACTGCCAAGCATATTTCTAACAGATTGTCTGCAGCAATCTCCTTCAACCATCTAACGACAAATGAATCTTTCTCATCCTGATGTGGAAAACCTTGATTCTCTTCCATCTTATCTCTAGAATCTACTGGTTTAAAGAAACACCGCTGTTTCATAAATGGGACAGCTGTGTCATTAAGTCTTTTCACTACAGTGTCCTCTTTCACACCCTTAAGCATAATTCTGAATTTCTCATAGTCTGACAACTGTTCCCATGCAATAAGACTCATACTGAAATCTTCTTCACAACTATCAGAATAAATTAGTTGATGCAAATATGATGTGTCCTCAAGGAAGTTCTGCAGCTCCACCATACCCTTGCAGTATGCAAACTCTAGCAGAGAAAGGCAGTTGTCGAGCTGGCCACTCAAGTTATCAATATCCCTTGTTCTCTTTATGTACCATTCTGAGAGTTCAGCAGTTGATGGCCAGACAAAGCCCAGAGACTGTTTGAGGATATTTTCAGTTCTTAGTTGGATACACTTCTCGGAATTGCTAGGCATGTTGTTTATAAAGGAGATCATCTTTTCGCATTCAACCCAATCGCTTTCCCTTAAAGCAATGGTACTAGGAGGTGACCTCCCAGGAAGCAGCTGACCATATGACTGAACTGGAACTGTTTCAGGTATAGCAGATAAAATGTCTAATATTTTAGGGGAGAGAGAATACGGATGACGTTTGAAAAGAAGGTTAAGAGCTCCAATTTTTCCACTTTCAGCTAGACTTATAGCTGCTTCATAAAGAGGAATAGCACGAAATTTTCTGTATTCTTGCATAGAAAACCTGCAGAAATAGGGGAAAGCTAAGCAAGATGCTGAAAATCAAATAAGAATAAACTATGCAGCATGACAACAAGACATGGACGTCAAGTGACCTAGTGTCTAGAAGCAGACAAGGACCTTCTAAAAGATTAACATATGGACATAGCTGTAATTTATCATGTCTGTGCATAGAGAAGTATACTCAAAATCCAACACGTCCAATTTATGTAATTGTAGGCTTTAATTAACATAGTTGAGACTTCCATCTTCCACGAGGTTATTGGTATTGAAGAGGTGGCAACACTATCTTCTTATGATGATTTATTTCCCATGGAAGTGTCTTAGTTCCCTTGAGTAATCCTCAAAAAAGTTGAAATGTCCAAGTACCCATCACATCAAAATATTGAAAAATGAAGTATGCATCTAACATTACTTACGGACAATGCCTAAATGAACCTGAAATACGTGGACATTAAGTCATGAACGCTTGGATAGGCAATGCATTAAATACTCACCAGGAATTAAGCTGGTGATCAGCATATTTAAGAAGAACCGACAACACTGAAGATTTATATTGTATGAACAACAGAAGAATAAAATAATTAAACATAGTGTAGGTGAGCAACATTGATAAAGGTGTTGAGTAGTCTTTAAGTACCTCTACACAATGCACATTTTCATCCTCTAAAAATTTAAAGCAATTTTGAGAATTGATAATACATAAAACCTATATCATGCCGCTGATATCGCACTTCGCATCTGAATGTTTAAAAAACATGTTTAAGGTTGATGTTTTGATAAGCTTCACAGCAGGCAAACCAACAATCTGAATATTTTGACTACATGTATGATGTATGATGTATCACGGAAACAAGTATCATGCAACTGTATGTCTGTATCATGACAGATGCACTAGTTGTACGCATGTATTGGACTCCAAGCCTGAGTCTTTGCATAGTTTCTAAAATATGTTATGTGAATGTGCCATCTCGTGCCGTCCCATCTTACCACCCATGCAATATAGACTAGGCCAAAGACAAATAAATTGTGATATTTAGAGAAGAATCTACTATTTATTCTCTAACTAGAGGTTTATGTTCGTAAATTGGAGGCTTATTCAGGTTGCAAAGAATGTAGGCAGTCACCTGCTGAATTCAATTGTTCATACTGATATATTTATGCTCCAAAAGTTGGATTAAACTAGAGGGGAAAAATAAAATATCCCAAGAAGACAGTTATTATTCACCATTGTTCTATAATCCACCTGTAGCTTGAAGAAAAATTACACACCTTCCCATATTTATCCCCATAAATGTTTCCAGCTTGTCTCTATATTGTAGGAGCTGAAGCCTAATAACCCAAAAATCCCAGACTGTGTTTGATTGACCATCATCCAAGTCCAAGAACTTGTACTCATCAGTTATACGAAGCCCATAAGAAAGTAGAGCCTTCACAATATCTTCACTTGGTCCAACTTTATCTAAACATTCAGATAGTACAAACATTTGATCCGTAATTTTTGGCAAAATCACATCTATGTCATGGATACCTTGATCAGAATGCAGCCACTGTTCTTTGAAAACTTCATTTTTGTCCAGCTTGTGACGACTGGCAAATTCCAATGCACACTGGTATTGTTGATTGCTGATTAGAACAGTATACATCTCTGAAACAGATTTCCCAGATAATGACATCAACCTCCAGTAAAATTTGTCATTGTCAAGCTGATTCGCGGTTATAGAAGACATTGGCTTGGTTTGCTGCATATTTTTGCTTTTTGCTGGCTCAGAGAGTGATATATTCTCATCAGACAACTTGCTGCTCTCCAGAACAAATACATGTCCTTCATGATGCTTCATTCTCTCAATAGCAGGCATAGAAAATACTGGATCATTCTCAATAACTTTTACACCACTAATGATGTTATAGATGGAAATGTTGCCTTCCCTCTTTGCAAGAATAAGAATATGATCAGTCCACCAGCTGATGTCAACAATACTCTGTATGGATTCCTTACTAGTATGTGTCAAACTATCAGCTATGTTAGAATGCTGAGTCTCAGCAAAAGAAATATTGGATAGTGAGAATTTTTCAGCATCCAGGTTAAATAAATCTATTCCCCCAGACAAATTGAGTACAGCAACATGCTTTGCATGGGGTGAGATCGCCACTTTGGGCGAGGTAAAAGGACCATTGTCACTATTTGAAGCTACAAAGAGACCTTTAAATTGAGGACTGCAGAACAACAACTCAAGCTCCAAATTTGTTGTCAGGCGAAAAAGAAAAACAAAATAGAAACCTGAGAAAATCCAAGAAACGCCATTCATTCAATATATGTATACACAAGATATCTCATTATCCCAGTTGCTTAAAGACTCAGATAAATAACAAAGGTAATAATTGCATAAAAGTTCCTATGGCACTATATTGAATTACCAGAATCATCACTAGAATTTTCCGAGACACTAGAAGCACCAACCAGCACACCAAAAGAAAGACTTGAATGGAAGTCCAAACAGAACACTTTGTGAGGAAACTGCTTCTTGTCTGTTAAGAATCTACTTGAAGTTGGAACTTGATAAATGCAAGCAGTTGGATCAAGGAAGATATCAACATGATGAAGCAACGCATCCTCTGTAAAAATATAGAAACCAGACCTGTACAAAAGCTTACCATGACAAATTCAGTTTAAAAAAAATTGCCTAGTATACAAGTCTTCCAGTACATCTATAAAAATACCCCACGAAGCTATGCAAGTAAAGATGTATAAGTTACCAGAAAGATTTTTCCAACCTGACATCATCCTGAACAATCAGGTCAATAATAGGTGCAGACAGTTTTAACTGGCTACTGCTTCTTCTCACTAGTTCCTCTCCACTTGATTTGATAAGGAAAAGGGTACTCATTTCATCAATTACCCCAAGGATACCCTGAGATTCCAGCCAAGCTCCACCAGCAAAAGCAGTCAGTCTGTCATTACCTGATTGCACAAAGTAAATATTAGGAACTTCTTCATTAATCCACATGTTAGATGGAGAACTCATCATGAGTGGCAGTGGCAGCAGCATACTGCTGCCTCTCCTCAATTAGCCAAGTGCTGAGTCGTGTTGCAAAAATGGCAAAACTATCTGGTTAATTGGTGTTACTTCACTTGAAATGAATGAAGAGCATCAGATGGCCTAAATTTATTTGGTGGTGTTCGGACTATTGACTAGTATTAAAGAAATTTCATCCCCTTGCTTGCAGAGGATGGGAGTTATTCACTTTAACATTTAAATTCAAAGAGTACTTTAAAGCTAACTAATTTATCAAACCTAAAACAGAGAAAATTGTACTTCTTTTGTTTGGCATACCTTAGCATCACGAGACCTTTAGGCATCACGTGGGCCAACAATGTCCAAAGTAGAACTCTTTCTTTACTAGATGCCTAAAGTGACATCTAATAGTGCAACCTAGTAAGACTGTCTTCTATCTGCAGTTGCTATTATTAAAATTTAGGATCTGCCCAGTAATAGCATCCAAATGAACTGAATCATACAACTATAGTCTATAGCTTAACCAATGATGCTATTTATGGATTACTAGAATATCACAAGGTTCTTACTTAGCACTCAACCTAAAGAAGTAAAGCACAACAAAAACATAATGGCAAAAAAAAAAACTTCCGTTGAATCACCTATTTCTAATTTGTATACAAGTGATTATTCAGAGACTCACTTGTAAAGATGCCAGTGGGATGCATATAGTTATCGCCCTTCTGCAAAATAGTGATTTGATTTCTGCAGGCTATTGCAATGTATTCACCATTTGGTGAAACAAACAGAGACGTCCTTTTGGTGAATAATCTCGGCCGTTTATATCGAGTCCATTTCTCTTTAAGCTGTTTGGCACCTTATTTAGCAAGGGAAAACATCTTATGTAAGCTTAAAACAATCCAGAGAACTAGAGTACGAAAAAAAAGACATTTTCATGTAAAACAACAACTTGGATGTTAATACTCACAATTATAATTTAAAAAACTATAGGAACTCCTTGAAATTTATATGATAACAACTTGGATGTTAATACTCACAATTATAATTTAAAAAACTATAGGAACTCCTTGAAATTTATATGATTCTACGACAGGTCATGGAACCTAATCTTATAATTTAAAAAACTATAGGAACTCCTTGAAATTTATATGATTCTACGACAGGTCATGGAACCTAATCATGAAGAATCGATTAATAATAACATAAATTAGAAAATTAAAACCTTGAAATGAAAGATACGATCGCCAACCCCCAGCAGAACTCCTGCCAACCTAAATTCGAGGGGGGAAACAATTGATCAACAATTGATCAGAAGAAAATAAGAAAAATCAAAATGCGACAAACAAATAGAGGATTCAAAACCTCTTCTCTGAATGAATCTGAAGAGAAAGGCCTCTCGGCGTGCTGGCGGATCTCGTAGAGAACCTCTTCCGCTGCTGCTGCTTCTTCTCTCCCTTCTTCCATCTCCTTAATATTCTTCGGGATCGAAACCCTAATTTGATAGAAAACTTGAGATCTGCTCTCAAATTTATGGCGCGAATCGATTCTCCCAAATCTCGCACTCGGTTCTTCTCAACATTAGCGGGAGGAGCTCGCCGGAGAGTTAACGGCTTTAGGGTTCTGCCGAGGAGGCGAAGATTAGGGTTTGGGCTTGTGGAGTCGAAAGTAGTGGAAGGAGACAGAGCGGGGAAAAAGACGAGCTGTTGAATCGAAACCGGCAGATTGAAGACGGACTTTCTGCGTATAACCCCCCGAATGATGATTTATTCGTGGAAATATGTTTTTCTAATAGAAATTGAACCGATTTATGTTTATTTGGCGCAAACAAAATAACGAAAGGAGTTAAAAATAAGCGCAAAATTATCAGATTGGTTTTTTTATCCTATGTCGCATATTGGTATATATTTTTACTCCAGCGATTATTTGATATATTATGTAGACAACAGTGACAAATTGAATTATGTGGCTCTTCAGATGCGCCCGACATAAATTAAGTGTGCTTACTTGGTCAGGTAACAATTAAGAGAGTAAACAAAACCTAATTTCTCTTAGTTCTCTGTTCTCCCTTTCTTTCTTTGTTCATACAAAGAAGATAATGAATCTTTCAAACATTACAGAGATTCCCATTGTGCATGGAGTTTGGGACCTTCCAGGCTTGATTACTTCCATATACACTGAGACGCTAAAGAGGATTAGGGTTATTTTGTCGGCCATAGTGAGACACAAAAAGATGAGTTCAAAATTTAAAATTTTAAAATAATTTGAGGAATTAGATCATTAGTAAGGATGCTTGGTGTTATTTAATGGGTTCAAAACTTCAATTTCACTACAAAATGTGGTAGATTTGTGTAAATTAGAGTTTTTCATCCCCTTGAGCCATTGTTTGCTTCTTCTCATGCTCGTGCTTGAAATAGACCTTGAGCAAGAATTTGAAGATCAACAACCATCTCCATTTTCAATTCCCTAACCACTTTAATACTAAGAGGAAGAAGAACAAAATTTCCCAATTTGAACCTTAACTTTTGAGTTCTAATATGAGAAAAATCCTCTTTCAGCAATGATCCCAACTATCGCCACGTTGGCAGCCATGACGCCGCACATGAGGATTCACATGACCCAATATGGTCAGAATTTTGGCTCCGACAAAAAAGAGGCTCATTTATCACCATAGTCCACATAATATACCAAATTATCATAGGAGTAAGAAACTATACCAATACATCATGCATGGTCAGCAAAATATATAAATCTGGTAGTTTCGCCTCGCTAGAAGAGGACATTAGACTTAAAGGAAAAGGACGTTGTATAATCTTCTCGGTATTACGTTCATTACTTGGGTCCCAAAGGTAAGATTTGCTTTCGGCTGATTGTCCTCACTGTTAGGATTATGTCTTTGATTCTTTGTATAACTTCATGAAAATTAGATAGGGTTAGAGATCTCTCGTGATTAGGAGACTGAGTCTCATCATGATTAGGAGTTTGAAACCTAATCTAATTAGGAAGTTAGGCTAGAGATAGAGTTTTGATTTCCCTATTTATATTCTTCTATTGTCAGAGAAAAACCAAGCAGATGAGAGAGAACCAATATTCTTGTAATCTAAGGTTAGCAGAGGGCGTAACCTAATTCAAGAATATTATGCAAGAGACAAGGGTTTCGTAGTCTTTGTCCGTGCAAATCTCTATAGTGACTGATTTGAATTTTGATTGTGGTTAGAGGATGATGACTTCTTCGGGCCCGAAGTTTGATATTCCGCTATTCAACGGCAAGACAAATTTTGCAGCATAGCAGATAGGGCAAATGAATATGCGATAGATGAGATTGGTGTAGAGAATCAGACGTGATTCTAACAGTAGAATTGTCAGCATATAATTACTCAGAGTTATCGCGAGAGCAGGAGTTGATTGGTGTGTAGACTCAAGGAGGACAGTACCAGATTAGGTAAAGCTTGCAAGGAGGCACGACTGAGTGACACACATGCTAATGGAGATAGTGGCATTGGACTTGATGATGATGAGGGCTCATATTCGATCCAAGGCAAGTGATGGAGGAGATGGAGGCATCTAGCTCGTAGTGTGGAGTAGAAGAGGAGCACTGATATGATTCGAGACGAGCGATGCAGGTGGAGTACGAGGACAACAAGTGGGGGGAAGGCTATTGTCAAGTTCAGCTCGGGAGGAGAAGCATGATTGATTTGCTTCTAATGTCAGAGGTGGCGAAGATCTCTTGGTGCGCACAAGAGAGGTGGAGGCGTCATAGCGAAACAGATGAAAGTGAGGGTCATAGGGGCATCCAGTTAGAGTGCAGGTGCTTCGATTTAAAGTATGAAAAAATAGAAGACTCTAGCAGGAGAGAAAAAGTTTCAAGACAACAATGGTAGATCTTCGAGTTGGCTTGGTAATCAAATCTAAGGTGGAGATTGTTAGGATTGTGTCTTTAATTCTTTGTATAACTTCATGAGAATTAGATAGGGTTAGAGGAAAAAAACCAAGCAGATGAGAGAGAGCCAATATTCTTGTAATCTAGGGTTAACAGAGAGCATAACTCGATTCAAGAATATTGTGTGAGAGGCGAGAGTTTCAGTCTTTGTCCGTGCAAAAGATTACATCATTAGGAGAGGGTTTCGCACTCTTTGTCCGTTCAAAAGATTACATCATTAGGAGAGGGTTTCGCAGTCTTTGTCTGTTCAAAAAATTGTGAGAAGAGGGCTTTGGAGATAATATGAGAGTTGATTATGTATGTGAGATTAAAAGATTGAGAGACGAGAGTTGAGTGGTTCCTCTTGTAGTTCTCCCTAATACATAGTGGATTTTCTCATATTGTTGTCCATGAACATAGGTTGAAGTTGGTCGACCGAACTACGTAAATCTCGGTGTTCTTTCTTATTGATTATGGTTGTTTTATATATTGTCGATTGTGGTTGGCTTCCGAGTTGCGTAGATCACAGTGGGCGGGGAGACTAAAATTCCCCAACACTCATATGTGGTTTTGTAGTTGTAGCTGGTTAATATGAAGATTATCATGCTTAATTGAATGCAAACCTAGGCTTCGGGTACAATTTTATTTCAAAATTATAAGTAGGGTTTATTTGAAAGCAATTAAGAGTTTCTTGAAATCCAGTTAGGTGTTTATTGATTAGCAAATAATAGAGTTTTCCCTAATTTGAAAATGACCACCAATTTCGAAGATGGGTTTGAAATTAGATACACTACCTTTGTTTTCATATGAATACACTCCCCCTTTCTTTCTTAATGGTGTCAACATTTCATGTGTTACACTTGTTAAATTTTCACTACAGATTTCCTTTCTAATTTTGTCATGGTTATAATACTATACAATGTACTCAACTAAGACGCTTTTCAAGGATATGCCTTTTTTGTTATTCACAAAATTCTAGATGCTATATGAGTTATTCATGTAAAGCAATTAGTCTTCCTGAAGTATATTTCTATTCTTCAAAAACTCTCTTAATATTTTATTTATTTATTTGTTGTTTGAGAACTTCATGAGATGATTTTTCTAAATTAAAGATAATTGTCAATTAACAGTTAATAAAACATAAAAGCAAAATGACATTTCACCCATGACGACACTTATTCAACAAAAAATAAATGTAAATTTATAGAGAAAACCACAAAGAAGATTTGGTGAATTGTATGCAAACAAACTTCCAGAAACAAAGAACCCAAATTGGAAACAAAATTTTCTGATTGAAGGTATCTTATTCTTTTCTTTATTCTATAAATTCTGCACAAATTTCAACAAGGGTGGAGCTCCAACTCCTCCGCTACCATGAGCAAAGGCAAAAGTACCATTCATGAGGAAGCAGAGAGTAGCAGCTGCAGAAATTTTGAGAAAGCTAAGCCTATGAACCAGATCTCAAATTATGAACAAAAAAGCTATCTTTCCTTTGAGTTTGAAGGCACTATGTATAGTCTAGTAAGTTTTTTCTTTCCTGAATCTTTTTCATATTAAGTTATATACAAAAAATTTATGTAGAGACCCTAGTGTCTCAAATTTTATTTTGAGTCCTCTATTGAAGTAATTGAACAAACCCATCTCAGAATCATCACCGCCTCTTCGTCTCCTCCTATTCTTTTTCCCCCTCTCTAAATTGATTTGTATAATTAGAAGTTAGTAACATCATAAGTTTTTTTTTCCCTATTTCCCTGGTGATTTTATAGGTGTGAATGTGGCAATCATTAAGGTAATTTTTTCAAGTGAGCTTAATTCAGCCATTGATGTGAGCTTAATTATTAAGGTAATTTTTTCAAAACCACGTGGCAATCATTAAGGTAATTTTTTCAAGTGAGCTTAATTCAGCCATTGATGTGAGTTTTTGTTTATAGCATTAATCTGGTATTATATGCTAAACTTTAGCAGATGGAGGTATTGATTTATAGGAACACGAGCTTGAATCGAGGATTTATGTCCTGGGAATTGCCTTGTGAATCATGTCCTGGGATTTTTCCAAAAAATAAATATGAACATGTAAATTGAAATATTGGGAAAAAATAAGCTGTCTCACTTGCACAATTTGGTTTTATTTTATAATTGGTTTTATAGATATGCGTATTTATCTAAAAGACTTTATCAATATACTTAATCTATAGTTAACCGATTTATCAACATCCTAATATTGAAGTAATGACCCTTCAATTTCATGATCTAGGGATGAATGATCATGAAAGTGGATTTTTTAAAAAGAATTTAACAATATTTTTAATCTTTAGTTAACCAATTATCAACATCCTAATATTGAAGTAATGACCGTTCAATTTCATGATCTAGAGATGAATGATCAAGAAAGTGAGTTTTTTTAATGATACCACTATTTCTTTTGAATGAGATTATGAATTCAAATCTTTTAATTTGCAATGGACAAGAGGATTTTTAGACTACCTATTCAGTTATTTGATTAGAGACTTATTCCTCATTTTGAAACCCCTTTATAGGAGCTCTGTAGACCTACATGCATTTCTTAAAAAATTACAATTGAATAAAGCTATCATGTACTCACTTATGGTTGTTAAGCCTTTATTAGTATTGATTGCTTGAATAGTACTATATATTTGAAGATTTACTATTGTTTTTAAATGAAGCATGCTTAACCCTCAAGGAAAATTCAATATAACTATATAAGTGATATTTGTATATATTTGCTATGTATTATTTCAGATCACTCATGGAACTGGAATTTGAACTTCTAAGTTTAGTTTTACTAGATTTTATACACGTGCAATGCACGTGGTTAAATACTGTGAGCAGGTATTTTTGGTTTATTTTCTTATTAAAATTTGTTCCTCGGTTACACTTTGATAATTTTTGCTCACTTTAATTTAAGTATTTTTGGTTTATTATCTTACTAAAATTTGTTCCTCGAATACACTTTGATTATGTATTTATTTGATGTTTGTTTGAATAGGAAACACCTAGTTTAAATTTTTATGTTGATAGTTGAATTGTCAGGAGATAACATAATCTAAAGTCAATTTAAATTTTTATTTCATTTGGATCGGCATGAAACTGAGCTTGACCTGGGGAAGTATAGTGTTATGAAAGTGGACACTTGAAAAAATTACATTATAAAAGAAAGATGAATAATAAAGCCAATGAGCTAAGATGATTGATTTAAAGTGGGCTAAAATGACATAAAATAGTTAATGAAAAATCATAAACTAAAGATTAATGTTAACTCTAATATACTTTTATATGATAAAAACATCTACATATGCATATGAAAGCACTAAAAATAGTTTATGAAAATTCCTTCTAAAAATTCCTAATTTTACTAAAAAAATTAAACTATTCTATAATAATTCACAAAACATTATATTTTATTGTTTCTATTTTATTCTTTATTGAGTCGAGATCAATCCTTCTTCATCTTTATCTTTTTCCTGGGCAATTCTAGAGTAATATCTTCATCGTTTACATCGACTGTGATATGAGGCTGGAGCATGTTATCTTTTCTTAGGCTCATTTATCTTTTGTCTTCTCGTCTAAATTCACAAAGAAGTTGAATATATTTCTTATGTTCAACACAAAATTCTGACAATATGGACTTTGATTTTTTCCTATTTCAATAAGAATAAATATTAATTTCATATATATGAATTTTTTTGTGCTTTTAATTTATTACTTAAATAAAGTTAGGAACTACCTCTTTTTTCTCTGTAATGAATTTTTCTGTTATGCATCCAATAAAAATTTCTGTTGTGTCATAATGTTACATTTGCTCTGTTTGTGTGTCATTTTCCATGAGGATCTGAACTAAATGCATTACATTTCTCATTGTCAATTTGCTTTAGATTTTAATATTAATATTTAATTTTAATATATTTCTTTCATGAAGAAGGGATATCACTTAACCTTAGTACTACATCATCGACGATTCTACAACATTTATCATTTGAACACTTATTATTAACATCTCTATCCATTTTCTTGTTGCAACCTTTGTAAACATAGAACTATTGCTCAACTGTATTATAAATGGTAGTTATCGTTACCTTAAAGGTGCGATAATGTGTCTGTATATTAGTAAATTATTCTTAGGTTTAATTGTATGAATTTTAGAGTAGGTTTTCTAAGATCATACCTCTTTCAAATGGTAAATTATTCTTAGGTTTAATTGTATGAATTTTAGAGTAGGTTTTCTAAGATCATACCTCTTTCAAATGTTATAATGGTTGTATATATTAGTATAGGTTTTCTAAGATCATACCTCTTTCAAATGTTATAATGGTTGTATATATTAGTAATTTGAATTTCTGCTGTATTTATAAGGAGCCTTAATGGAGATGCTTTTGTCTTGGCAGCTTATTCTAAAAGAGTGCTGGATATTAGATTTAAAATGTAATATTTTTTCTTTACATTGTTATATGGATGTTTGCTTGGTTTACTTACTATCCTCTTATTTCTTCAGTGAGTTGTATCTTTAGATTGATATATATTATTGAAACAATTTACGATGACATGCATACCTCCTTTATAAATTTGAGATAGATATAAGGTGAATTAATTTTACTCATGTTTTACTCATTAATTGAACTTCTAAGTTTAGTTTTATGTAGTACTTCATGTTTAACTCATTAAACATCTTGCATGAGTCAAATTTTTTTTCTGAATTAATTTTCTGAAATCGAATATTCAATTCTTATGAAGAACTTTACGATCACAGAATATAACAGAAGATATTGTTACTGGTCAATGGTTTTATTGTCCTGAGGAAGCAAGGGAAAAGAGAGGCGGGACATAGGAAGCTCATGATACTAGAGAACTCTTTTATAGTTTTCATTTCGATGAATTTCCAGCAGAAAGCATTTTGCACCATTGCATAGTGCATTTTATTCCTCATCACAAGCAATTACCTGATATCTTATGAAACCCAGGTTTTTTGTTCAAAGAGTTTATGATTTTCACAAGAAAAAACTTCGGGGATTTGTAATAATCACTATGATGAAGATACTAGATCCGAAATTGATAGACTTGTTCAGAGTACAGTGGAGAATTTAGGGGATCTTCTGGATATTGTGGCTGTTGATTCCAGGAGAAGAAGAAAAAGAGAATCCAGAAGAAAAATACCTCAAGGATTAAGCCAACAATGAGATCTGACAGTGGCGTTTCTTATTATCATGATATATTAGCAAAGTATAAAGTACTAACTGGTAATGAATGTCGTGACAAGTGGTTGGCAAAGCTTCTTCAAGGAATAACTACGGTGTGCATTTCAGGGAATGATCTATTAGAAGAATAAAGATAAGGTAATGCAATAGTTCATACTAAAGTCATATATCCAGAAGTTGTATATTTTCTTGTTAGTAGATCAATTGGTTACTTTGATTCCTCAAAATATAAAATGTTATTTGATGAATTTCCATAGGCTGGTGATGATAAGTGTTGCATGGATGTTGTATTAGCAAAAGCTTCCCGCGAGAGGGCTACCTATGAAACCTCTATTGATCAACACAAGTATAACCAGAAGATGCGGCAGTTGGATTTTAATCTCAAGGTAGGAATACCATATAATTCTTGAATACGATATAATTCTTTTATAATAATTTCTACATAGGCACTTATTCGTACTGATGAATGTTAATTAAACCATTAGTATAACCCTTTGATATTTTTTATATGGTTGGGACGCAATGAATGCGAATAATACTGGGAGTACTGAAACATGAATAACACTAGCGCCTCGTTTGGTACGTGGGAATGGACAGACTTGGGAATGGAATGGAAGAAGGAATGGAATGGATTGCATGTGAGAATGGAATGGTCATTCTCATTCTCTTGTTTGGGTGCGTTCGTAGAATGAAGCTAGAATGGAAATCTCATTCTCATTCCCATGTTTGGTATCACTAGTACACAAGTGAGAATGAAATCTCATTTTCTAATAATGCCCTTACAACAACATAGATTTTTAATAAGATAAAAAATAAACATTAATGATAATAACTAAATAATTTTATATACGCATATGTTATATTAATCTAGGTATGTGTTATACTAATGCTCGTGTTATCCATCAGATGTATGTTTCGTTTATATTTTTTAAACAATACTCGCTATTTCTTAGTCTTAAAAAATAAAGAAAAATAAAAAAAAGATTATCGTATCTTTCATAGGTCCAAAAAAAAAAGAATGATATCCACAATCCACAGTTCTAGATATATAAATTAACTTATTTGATAAAGTATCAAAATCACTCAATTCATAATAGCAAAAATCCATAAAACAATACTAACTAAAATAATAAGTTTCGAAATAGCAAAATGATATACTAGCCTAAATTGTCAATCTAAAATTGCCCACTTGCATAGCGCCTCACCCAAACATTCTTTATTATTAATATGGATATAATTAAAAAATACCTAACTAGTTTTTGATTCTCACTTGAATGGGAATGACCATTCCTTATCTTCTCACTTGGAATGCTCATTCCCACAAATAGTGGGAATGATCATTCCTAGGGAATGGTCATTCCAACATCTAAAATATAGGTGTGTTTGGTATGAGGGAATGGGAAGTGGGAATTGCATTCCATTCCTCCTCATTCCCGCGTACCAAACGAGGCATAGGAGTATTAGAAAGTTTCATAACCTTCTCTGTTGATTCATGCAGAACAATGTAGTTTTGACCAAACGATTGCTGGACAAAGATCTGGAACCTAAAGCTATTTTGGTCATGAGCCCAGATGAACTAAAGGTATTTTTGCATCCATAAGTCATACTTAATGAACCATTTCGATGAACTTGTTTGTTTACTTTGCACAATCTCAGATGAATTTAAAACAGATTGCCCAATCTCAAATGTAATGCATTCCTTATGATTTAATATAAGTACTTGCTAGTTCTCTCTATATAATATAGCTATGCAAAAGACTGATAATTAATTGAATGTTAGCACTTAGCACCATCTCAAATAATCAGAAAATGAGAAAATAGACATCCTGAAGGACATTTTAAAATAGAAGTTCCACATACCCATTATATTCTTTCTTTATCACTCTTTGATTCATTATTTTATAGTTCATCTTTCATTTCTTGAACAATACACTGACTGGCGCTTTTACCAATATTTTTCTCTCTATGTGACGAAAAATTCAATTTTTTTCTGTCACCAAATGCTCTAGCCTTCTCCTGGATAAAATCGCCCCACTGATTTAGGTAGGCCAGTCACGTAGATCAACTGGTATTTATAAACAAATTACGGGGTGCATTGAAAGAGATTGGAGTTTAGATATTCATGATCTCACCTTCTTCATGCTAGGACATTGTATTAATTTCAAGATAATCAGCTCATGGGTAGGAGATCAATAAGGTATTTTCTTGACTAGTTTCAACTTGAATATTATAGGCGGGCATGGCTGCAGAAGAAATATATATCTGGGAGCAAGACGAATCAGAGAAAATACAGGTTAGATAACAATATGGATCTGACAATTTAAATCAGAAATTGCAAAAGGTATGTGTTAAGCTTATCATTATGTTTGTCTGTAATCAGATGATACACGCTTCATGTCCACAATGCATGGAGAAGAAAGTAGGTGTTCTTGAATAAATCCAAGCTGGAGGACGTGGGGATCGTTACCAGGTATAAAATATAGATTAGATTTTGTTTTTATTTTGCAACTTCCAGTCATACGTTAATTAAATGCTCCATACCTCTTGTTAGAATTAATATAAAACTATAATCCTTGATCCTCACTAGAACTTCAGAGTTTTGGTGTAATGGTTAGAGGAGCTAAATTTAAGATGATATCAGAGCAACCTAGGTTCAAATCCCACGGGCCACGAATTAAATGCGGATTTTCTAAAAATTGACACTGCTACGTGAGTCCAGGTTTCGACCCATAAAAAAGGACGCTCGACCTGCTGGGGCATGTTAGAATTAATATAAAACTATAATCATTTATCCTTACCAAAACTTCAGAGTTTTGGTGTAACTAGTATGGTGCACGTGCGTTGCACGTGTAAATACTTTCATGTTTATATGTAGCCCTATAGTTTTTATTTCATTGATTAATTTTTTTTCTACTTGACATATACATGAAAGATGTCATAGATAATATATATATTATTTATGATATAAATAGATGTTATAGGGTTATAAATAGCATCATAAAAAACACTAATTTGGCATATAAAAAACCAGTATATTGACCAAAAAGACTATAAATAAATGAAGTAACCAAAATTATTTAATTATATGTTCACTTAATGTAGCATAATCATATCTTATTTAAGTTTGATATAAATTGACAGAAAGGAGCTCAATTTTAGCAGAATTCATCAACTTCAAAAGATGCATCTTTGTCAAACTGTAGAGAGCTATGGGGAATCGGGCTGCAACAAGGCAATTTGATCTATAATAGCTAGAGTCCATGACCTGCAAACAGAATTGAATCGAGCATGATCAGGCATCATAAACTTATGGAAGATCAAACCTAACTATAAATGTTACATAAATGGGGAAATTACCTTTGAGATCAAAGATAGTCCGTTGCATTGTAAATAGTTAACAACTTTAATACACATCTTCGCTGCATATTAGAATATTGTGTTAGATAATAATTGTTTGAAAGTTAATTTGCACAAAATGTGCATCATAGAATGAAAAAATAATGAGTCATGATTTTGATGAGGTGATTTACCTTTGAGGCAATAATACTTCTGGATACACAATATTTTTTGTGTATGTTATTGTTGTTCTTCTTGTTTGGTCAACTTTCACTAATACCTTAGTTGTTCTCATTGATATCCCACTTGATAATGCAACATATAATTGACCATGTGAGAATACATGGTGTGGCAAATAAACTCCAACATAAGGTATTATTTGTCCCTGCGCTTTGTTTATTGTCATTGCAAAACATAGTCGGATTGGAAATTGTTTTCTACGAAATTGTCATTGCAAAACATAGTCGGATTGGAAATTGTTTTCTACGAAATTGGAATGGATAACCCTCATTTTCAGCTGGAGATAATGGTATTCTCGGAATCATGATAGATGATTAATTAAATTAAATTTCATTATTACTAAATTTAACATACCTTAGATTAAATTAAATTTCATTATTACTAAATTTAACATACCTTAGACAATTGAGGCGAAGTATTGATAACATTAGTCAGCTTGACCCTATTTGCTTGAGTAATACTTTTTATTGGTGTCAATAATACACTTTTACTGCTTTCACTGTTTGAATTTCTAAGCCTAAAATTTATGAGAAGTAAGAGTTAAAAAAGTTTAATGACAGAATTTACATTATATTACTGTTTATATATTTTTAAGAAATAAATGACCCAAATAATCAATGTCAATGGCCAAAAAATAACAATGGCCAAAAAAATATTAAAAAAACTTGAGAAAATTTGATTTAATATTTTTGTATATGTCGGACTCGCCAACAAAAACCATACATAGGACGTGCAACTACACCATATTGATTATTTATTGGCAATTGATCTATTCACTGATCATGAATTTTTTTTTCCAACTTACCAGTCTATCATTTCTCTACATTGTGGAATTTCAGGATTCACGAGCACCAGAGTTGATGATTTTGTAGATAATTGAAACTCGCCTAAAAATAAAACAAACTAAATTGGTTTCACAGTTGTTACGAATCCGACAACATCTGCAATGGAGAAATTTTAGTGATTATTAATATGAATTATTTTTCGCATAATATTTTTAAAAAAACTTACCAAAAGGCATTATTCCATCATCAAAAGCAGAAGCATCTTTAAATGAAAGGAATATTGGTTTTAACTTTTCCAATGATACAATTTTTTTTTGTTTCTCGAATGATTGTCTTTGTTGTGAGTGCCAACTCATTTTCTGGATTAATTGTTGGATATTTCAAATTTGGAGGCTTTACTTCTCCATTGGTTATAGTATACGTCTCTCCCTTTATCAATAAACCGCTGAACTTTTCTATCAGCTTATTAAATAAAATTGCTTGGATAAGTGTTCCCTGCAAAATACACAATGTAGAATAAATTACGTAATCATGGTCTCCCTTTATCGATAAACCGCTGAACTTTTCTATCAGCTTATTAAATAAAATTGCTTGGATAAGTGTTCCCTGCAAAATACACAATGTAGAATAAATTACGTAATCATGGTAATATGGTAATGTGAAATTCGTGTCACCTCTTCATCAATTAGAATTAACTTTTGTTTATTCTCTTCTCCATTCTTAAAGGAGTCTATAGTATTACGTAAGACACGAACATTTATACTCCATTGTTTTTGATAAATTTTTAACGCGATGTTGGCTTGATCATTAGTTCCATCTTGATCAGATGACATGCTTCACGAAAAAATATATAATTTATAGAGATAATTCAGAGTTTATACCTTACAAAAAAAACATGATTTTACTAACCTTTTTGAATCACATAGTGTTGCTTCCATCTCTATTTTTTTGGTAGGATTTGATAAGATTTGGTAAGATGGAAGTTGAGTTTTATATGAGATAGAAGTAGTTATGAGAGAAAAAAACAATTGTAACTGATGACATTAATTCAGCAAGCAACGTAAGCATTCACGTGCAGCTAAGCATTCACGTATGACATCAATTGTAACAAACATTGATGTAATTTTTAAAGTACTATTAAACTTTCTTGTAAATTCGTTGATGTAAATTAACATACAATTTATGTTATCCCATATTCATTAATGTGATTCACATTAAGTATGTAACGTGGACAATTGATGTTCGAGATTCCTTTTAGAATTAATGTCATCATGATTAAAGAAAATTTTCAAGGAAGGCAAATAGTTTACTCTTTTTGTAACTGATGACATAATGCATGTATGAATTAAAATATCATTAAGTGTTAGCAAGCGTTAAGTATCAATCAAAACGTACGTTGAGGTAACTATCAATTGTAACTAATGACATAATGCATGTATCAATTAAAAGGTCATTAAGTGTTAACTATAAATATACATAGTTATGGTTTATGCATGTATCTATATGTTTTATTATGTATGTGTTATGTTATGTTTTGTATGTATGCGTTTTAACATAAATTTGTATGTTTTATGTATGTGTTATGTTATGTATGTATATGGTTTAGCATAAATTTGAGGGCACTTTGGGAAGAAATGTTTTAACATACCAACACACTTTTATAATAGTATTAGATGGTTAGAGGAGCTAAATTTAAGACCTCTCTCTCTCTCTCTCTCTCAACCAGTATGAGAAATTCAAGAAGAATTGTTATTCAAAGTAGTCCAAATCAAGTCTCTTCTAAATTTCTTCTGTTTCAAAATTGATTTTATTTCAGCTTGTGCTTCCTGTGACTGTTTTTTCTATCTGCAGTGATGCTCATCTTCTATCACTTAAATTTGTTATTGTTAAAACTTAAGTTTTCTTAAGAGTCTGGGAATTACACTGTGATCTCAATCTTTTTACTTTTCTCCATTACCGTGTGCAGCTTGAATGTGCTGGTTGTGGTCATTCATGGTATGCTGATCGAAATGATACTTTTCAACAATGAAGCCAACATAGAAGATATTTGGATACAGATACTCAAAGTTACCATCAAAGTTTGAAATATTGTGAAAAAAATCAGCGTGCGTTGAGACTGTGAGATGGCACATCTGGAAATCCTTGACTGAGGAAAACTTCAATTTTTATCGTATAGACCATGCGGTTCATCTTGTTGGGTTCTATACTCCAATTATTGAATTGTTGTAGTTCTTCTTGTTTTTTTTTGGAAGATACTCCTGTTAAATATATTTCTTTTACATTTAACAGGTTTATTATAGGCAAAATGAGCCACCTTATATAAATCAAGCAGGCTTATAAGTGGTCTGCATGCTCTTACACAACGCATATGAATGCTCCACTTTATCCCTCTCTATCCAAAAGGATTCATGACTAAGTTATCAGAAAGTGATGCAACTGAAAGAATTACTGTTTATCTATATCCTATTGTAAATTGTTTGTTTGTAAAGTCAAATTGCGAGTGTGCAAGGATTAGCAGACTTAATACACTTATTTGTTGACAAATTCCAGCAAACGAATTTATCTGTAAAGTCAGCACAAACTTTGATATGTGTGGAACCAAAATTATATTTATTTTCAGTGTAATAAACCACAGTGATGAAGTTAGAAAAACTATAACATTGATCCCAGTAGAACTTCAATATAGGAGTACGTCAGTTCTCTAGTAATGTTTTTCCCCGTAAGAAAAGAAGAAAATAATTGTGCACCTAACCTACACATACCAATATTAATTTTCAATCTTAACTTAGAGAAATAAAACACAATGGCTGTCATATAAAATTATTAATATACATCACGTGCTTTGCCAACCACGCAGGCACGCACCCACATCAAGTACCCTCTCTCCTCCTCTCTCGTGCGGTGGAGAAGAAAGAAAAAAGAAAAAATAATTTTAGAAACCTCCTAACATTGGAACGACTTGCACAAGACCCACTAAACTTTAAAAATTAGAGAAAACATTCTAAACTCTCAAAAATTTTTCACCAGGATTTTGGGAAATTTCGTTCTATAGTTTGTCTAAGAAGAGAGAAAAACTATAAAAAGATTAGTGTGGAGTTTTTATTTTCGGTCTTTCCAAAGAAGCGTGTTTGCTTCTCTAAAAGGGCATTACCAGTCTGTGGATTTTGTTCAAAAGAGTAGAAGAGTTCTGTGAAACTCCCCAAAATTCAGGGAGTGTTCTTTAATTGTTAACCATCGTAGGGCTTTGGTACTAATCAGCTCAAAGTTCAGGGGTTTTTCTGAAATTTACCCAAGAAGAAACAACCCCCAATCGGGCCAATCTTTTGTTTCTCAACTCAACCACAAGTCTCTGCATCAATTTCCTACTGGGTTCTGGGAAATAGATAGTCTTTAATCCTCCTCTTCTATCTCTAATGGCTCTCTCTTCTTCAACCCCGCGTTGCTGCCCTCCTCCTTCTCCTTACTCTCGCCCATCAGCTGCTACTGCTCCCAAATTCATCAGCTTCGCATCAAAGACCAAGCAATGTCGCCTCTCCTCGAAAAGCCCATCAGCTTCTCAGCGCATTTCATCACCTCTGGTCACTCTTTGGGATAAAGGACTCTCTGGGTGTTCTCAGCAGCGGCGTTCGGCTCGCTTCGCCATCTCGGTATCTTGAATTCCTTATCAAATTTTCAGCTTCTCTAAGTCAGTAACTGGGTTAATGTTTAAATCTGTGTAAAGAACAATCTGTTAGTCTAAAGTGTAGACCCAAAGCTGAAGCCGAAGCTAGAATCAAGAAGATGAAGCAAAACAAAGGAAACATGAAAACTGCAGTGCGGTCGGCCGCGGTGCTCTCGACGGTCGACCGCGAACATGCACGAGACAGGAAAAGTCTCTGGACTTTTTCCGATCGACCGCGGCAGATGGTCCGGTCGACCGCAAGACCCTGTAGGTGTTTTTTGGGTTTCTGTCTTTTATCCGGTCGACCGCGACTGGTTCGGCGGTCGACCGCGAGTCGAGCTGGCAGTTTCCTAATCTGTTTTGAATTCTGTTTGGGCTGGGATTCATATATATATCTATATGTTTTTTAGGGTTAATAATAACGAGAAAAATCATCAGAAAAAAAAGAGAATCTCAGAGATATTAATCCCTTATTTGAGTGCTTGTATTCCTTCTTCAATTAATCAAAAAGATTGTGTGGTGTGGCTCCCGAGGACGTAGGCACGTTGCCGAACCTCGTTAAATTCGTGTGTTCTCTCTTGTTCTTATTTTCTGCAAGTTTTTATCTTTGATTTATGATGAATTTCTTTTTTGCTCAACTTTCTAACAAGGGCCGGAAGGGCAATGGTTCGATTTGATTGTTTCGAATCCTCAACAACTGGTATCAGAGTTTCGTTCAGTAATTTATGAGAAAGCCCTGACAGAGGAAATCAAATCTAAGATCGAGAAGTTTGACGGTTCATACTTCGCCAACCGGAAGTCACAAATGGAGGACTATCTGTACCAGAAGGACTTGTATCGCTTGTTGATGGGCAAGATAAGGGACAGAAGAAAGAGGAGCCAGACGATGATTGGGAGACTGGATAGGAAGGCTCTAGAGCAAATCTGCTTGTCGCTCGTCAAGATAGTAGCCCATAATATCTTGAAGGAGAAGACGACAATAGGGCTTATGCAAGTGCTCGCGAAGATGTATGAGCTACCGTCTGCAGCAAACAAGATGCATCTGGTAAAAACTCTTTTCAATCTTAAGATGACAGAAGGACGGTCCTTCATAATACATCTCAGCGAGTTCAACACGATTGTTGATCAACTTATCTCCGTAGACATCACGTTCAATGACGAAGTGCAGGTCCTTTTATTACTATCGCAGTTGCCGGATAGTTGAGCACGTTGTGTGACGGTAATCAGCAATTCGGCGGGAAAAGAAAACTTAAAGCTGAGTGATGTGGTCAGTATGATTCTATCCGAGGAGGTTAGAAGAAACGCGTTCGAATCAGAAGGTTCAAGTTCAGCCCTAAACTTCGAACAGAGAGGCAGAAGCCAGAAGAAAGGGAATCAGAACAGAAATTGGTCGAAGTCAATGAAGAAGAGGTCGAACTCGAAGGTTAGGCCTATCAAAGAAAAGTGTTGGAACTAAGGCCAAGAGGGTCATATGTCTTCAGTCTGTAAGAGTCCAAAGAAGGATGCGGGTGAGCAGGAGGCTCATATCGTGCAGGCTTTGATCCTTGCTATGGATAGCAATTCGGATTCTTAGGTTATTGATTCAGGAGCCTCTTTCTATGCCACTGCTAATAAGAAGCTTTTTCAAAATTATGTAACAGAAGACTTTGGAAAAGTGTATTTGGGGAACAATGAGCCCTGTAATATTATTAGAAAGGGCGATGTGCAGATTTAGATGAAGAGCTCTAAGTGGAACTTGAAGAACGTGAGACACGTATCGAAGCTAAAGAGGAATCTTGTTTCGGTGGGACAGCTTAAAGCAGAAGGCTATGTTTCAACATTCACAGGGAATTCATGGAGAATCTCCAATGATACAATGTAGTTGCCCGAGGTAACAAATTAGAGACTCTCTACCTCACCTCACATGCGAGTGACACCCTCGTAATTATAGTTGGCAAAGAGAGTACAGATCTGTGGCACAACAGGTTAGGGCACATGAGCGAGAAGAGGATAAAGATCTTACATTCACAGAAAAAGCTAACCGGGATCGACTCCGTGAAAATCGGGGTTTGTGAAGACTACATCTTTGGGAAGCATAAGAGAGTTAGTTTTCAAAAGGGTGGAATGTCACCTAAGGTTCAGAAGTTAGAATTGATTCATACAGATGTATGGGGTCCAGCCAGTGTATCTTCTTTTGGCGGTTCGAGATACTATATCACCTTTATCGATGATCACTCGAGGAAAGTGTGAGTTTACTTCATAAAGCACAAGTCAGAGATGTTCGGAGTCTTCAAGAAGTGAAAGGTCATGGTGGAGAACGAGACAGATCTGAAGGTGAAGTATCTGAGATCAGATAATGGTGAAGAATACGAGCTGGAAGAGTTCAAGAGGTTCTGTGCTACGAATGGTATTCGCTTAGAGAGGACTACTCCAGGGAAGCCGTAATAGAAAGACATTGCGGAGAGGATGAACAGGACCTTAATAGAGCGTGCCAGGTGCATGCGATTATATGCAGGTCTGTCTAAGATATTTTAGGCGGATGCGGTGCATATGGCGGCTTACCTTATTAATCGTGGGCCATCAGTTTCATTGGATTTTAGGATTCCAGAGGAGGTTTGGAGTGAAAAGAAGATAAATCTCTTACACTTACGGGTATTTGGTTACGTGGCTTATGTTCATATCAGTGACCATGTCAGGGACAAGCTAGAGGCTAAGTCATAAAAGTGCACATTCATTGGATACGGTATTGATGAGTTCGGGTATCGTCTTTGGGATGAGAAGAACAAGAATATCATCAGGAGCCGAGACGTCATATTCAATGAGAAGGTGATATACAAGGACATGAAAAATGCCAAGGATAGCCAAAGTAGTGGGAGCAACACTTCGAATGCAGGTGGATCCGAGTATATAGATTTAGAAGAACTTTCAGATAGTGGTGATGATGTTTGTTCTGACCAAAGAACGGAGGAGGTTTCAGGTACAGAAGCAACTACCCAGGGCATGGAGCTTAGGAGGTCATCCAGGGTACCTAAACCAAATTCTAGATATCTTTTATCTATTGATTACTTATTGTTGACAGATAGCGGTGAACCGGAGTGCTATGAGGAGGCTATGCAAGTGAGTGAATCTCAGAAGTAGGAGCATGTAATGCAGGAGGAGATGGATTCTCCACTCACTAATAAGATATGAGAATTAGCCCAGCTACCTGCACAGAAAAAGGCATTGCATAACAAATGGGTTTACCGGGTCAAGCAAGAGAGTGATGAAAGCAAGAGCTTTAAGACCAGATTAGTTGTAAAGGGGTTCCAGCAGCGGGAAGGAGTGGACTACACGGAGATATTTTTTCCTGTTGTAAAACTCACAACCATCAGGATGGTGTTGAGCTTGGTGGCTGCAGAAGACCTCTTTCTTGAACAGTTAGATGTGAAAACTGTCTTTTTTCATGGTGATCTGGATGAAGAAATCTATATGAAGCATCCTGTTGGTTTCATTAAAGAAAGAAAGGAAGAGATCGTGTGCAAGCTCAAGAAGAGCTTATATGGTTTAAAACAGACTCCGAGACAATGGTATAAGAAGTTTGATAACTTCATGCAAAACAATAGCTACAGAAGATAAAATTCGGATCATTGCTGCTATTTCAAGAGGTTCAAGTCCAGTTTTATTATATTGTTATTATATGTTGATGTCATGTTAGTAGCAGGATCGTGTTTAGAGGAGATAAACAGTTTGAAGAAGCAGTTGACAAAGAAATTTGTAATGAAAGATCTGGGTACAGCAAAACAGATTTTAGGGATGCAAATCAGTAGGGATGAAGCTGAAGGGACGTTAAGGTTGAGTCAATCTGAATATATTGAGAAGATACTTCAGAGGTTCAATATGTAGAATGCTAAGGTTGTTAGCACACCCCTTAGAAACCAATTCAAGTTATCTGGGGAGCAATCACCTAAGACAGATGCAGAGAGAGCATATGAGCAGGGTGTCATATTCTTCGGTCATTAGGAGTCTCATGTACGTGATGGTTTGCACGAGGCCGGACATTGCCCATGTAGTGGTAGTTGTGAGCAGATTTGCAAGCAATCCAGGAAAACAGCATTAGGAGACCGTGAAGTGGATATTACGGTACTTGAGAGGGATAACGAACAAGCTACTATATTTCAGGAGGAAGGAGTTGGTGCTGCAGAGGTACGTGGATGCGGACTTCGCCGGTGATTATGATACGAGGCAAAACATCACGTGGTATGTTTATACCTTAGCGTCGATAGCAGTGAGCTGCGTCTCACGTCTGCAGAAGATTGCGACTTTATCTATAACCGAGGCTGAATATGTCACGGTGATTGAAGCAAAGAGATGATCTGGTTGAACGGGTGTTTGGAAGAGTTGGATCTGAAGCAAGGGAGAGGAGTTCTTTATTGTGATAGCCAGAGTGCTATACATCTTACCAATAATCCGGTTTACCATGTCAGAACGAAGCACATCGACTTACGATACCATTTCATATGCTCGCTGATTGAAGACGAAAAGTTACACTTAATGAAGATTTTGGGGAGTAAAATCCGACGGACATGTTGACGAAGATAGTCACCATTGAGAAACTAGAGTTATGTGCAACTTCAGTTGGCCTTCATGAGTAGAAAATGAAGATGGGGCCATATTAGGAGGATCGGCGAGACCACTGGGATGTTGATGATTGAAGAAAAGATTTTTCGGGGAGGAGAAGATACTTGCGAAGAAGGGAAGAGTTCGGGTGAACTCGCTGCTGGCGCTTTGGTCTCCAAGTGAGAGATTGTTAGTCTAAGTGTAGACCCAAAGCTGAAGCCGAAGTTAGAATCAAGAAGATGAAGCAAAACGAAGAAAACATAAAAACTACAGTGCGGTCGACCGCGGTGCTCTCGGCGGTCGACCGCGAACGTGCACGAGACAGGAAAACTCTCTGGATTTTTTCCGGTCGATCATGACAGATGGTCCGATTGTGGTCGACCGCGACTAGTTCGGCGGTCGACCGTGAGTCGAGCTGGCAGTTTTCTAATCTGTTTTGAATTCTGTTTTGGCTGGGATTCATATATATATATATCTATATGTTTTCTAGGGTTAATAATAACGAGAAAAACCATCAGAAAGAAAAAAAAGAGAGAATCTCAGAGAGATTAATCCATTGTTTGAGTATTTGTATTCCTTCAATTAATCAAATAGATTGTGTGGTGTGGCTCCCGAGAACGTAGGCACGTTGCCGAACTTCGTTAAATTCGTGTGTTCTCTCTTGTTCTTATTTTATGTAAGTTTTTATCTTTAATTTGTGGTGAATTTCTTTCTTGCTCAACTTTCTAACAAGGTTCGGAAGGGCAATAGTTCGATTTGATTATTTCGAATCCCCAACAAAATCTTTATTAAAGTATCATATTTTTAGTGCTTAATTAAGTCATATGGGCATTATGTGTTGGGAACTTTTAGTCTCGCCGCATTGTATGATCTCCGCAAGTTGGAAGCCAACCCATAATTTACAAGATAAAAACAATCACAATCAAGAAGAAAGAACATCGAGATTTACGTGGTTCGGTCGACCAACTATGTATCAGGAAGAACTACAATAGGAACCACTCAATTTTCGTCTCTTAATCTCTCAACCTCACATACATAATCAATTCTCATTTTTTTTTTCAAAAACCCACTCCTTACAATCTTTTGAACGGATACAAACTGTAAAATCCTCTCCTAATATTATAATCTTTTGCACGGTTAAAGACTACGTAACCATCGCCTCTTGCATAATATTCTTGAATCAGTCTATGTCTTCTGCTAACCCTAGATTACAAGAATATTGGCTTTCTCTCCTCTCTTTTTGTTTTTCCTCCAATAATAGAAGAGAATATATAGGAAAATCAAAACCCTACCGCTAACCAAAATTCCTAATTAGAATAGGATACAAACTCCTAATCATGATAGATCTCTAATCCTATCTAATTCTCATGAAGTTATATAAAGAATCAAAGACACAATCCTAACAATCTCCACCTTGGATTTGACTCCCAAGCCACCTCAAAGATCTATCATTGTCGTCTTGAAATTTTGCATCTTGCACTACCGTCTTCTATTTCTTTTGCACTCCAACCAGAAGCACCCACACTCTTAATCGGAACACCCGCTCTCCAACTAGGATGCATTGTGACCAACGCTATCATGCATCGTCGTGGCGCCTCCACCTCTCTTGTGCACACCAAAAAATCTTCACTACCAAGCTAATCAACCATGCTTCTCTCGAATTGAACTTGACAGTAGCATTGCTCTGCTTGCTATCATCGTCCTCCACTTGTATCGCTCATCTCGAATCACATCGGTGCACCTCTCCTACTCCACATTATGAGCCGGATGCCTCTATCTCCTCCATCATTTAGCTTGGACCGAACACGAGCACCCATCGTCTTCAAGTCTAATGCCACCATGTTCATCTTCATGTGTGTCATTTGGTCGTGCCTGCTTACAAGCTCCACCTAATTTAGCACTATCTTCCTCGAGTCTATACACCAACCAACTTCTGCTCTTGCGATGATCTCGAATAATTATATGTTGACAATTTTACTGTTAGAATCACATCTGATTCTCCACACCAATAT
>NC_033796.1:22513273-22529429 GCF_001876935.1 Asparagus officinalis
AGATCTGTCCGGTCACTACTATCAGAACTTTCCTCTACCTTCTGACTAATTCGAGCATAATCTGAAAAATAAAACCCTTCATCGCATTTAGAGCACTCAAAAACGTAGAAATCAACTTCTGGATCACCAAAATCCACCTTCAATTCACCAATACTGACAAAACAATCTGAACCATCTGATGTGTATGTAAAACACCAAACACCATAAAACTCCACATTAGATCAAGTGCTCCCATCCCTCGTGAGTAACCCATGCGATTGTGCTCAATGCTTTCATGAGAATACCAACCGCAGACAAACACCAAACACCACGAATCCCCATGAGTACACCAATCATGTGAGATCCAAAACATCAAGTACGGATGACCCAAAAACCATATCACTGCCTTCTTTCTTCCTTTGTTTTGCAATTCACAGATTGTTTTTTTATGCCTCCATCAAACCCAACCGCGACTTCAGCCGCTTCCTTCGTGACTACAGGTCACCACCACCATCTGCCTCACTGGCAGCT
This sequence comes from Asparagus officinalis, assembly GCF_001876935.1. Taxonomy (NCBI): domain Eukaryota; kingdom Viridiplantae; phylum Streptophyta; class Magnoliopsida; order Asparagales; family Asparagaceae; genus Asparagus; species Asparagus officinalis. The sequence continues at coordinate 22,513,784 of NC_033796.1, forward strand.
ACCAATCGTCGAAGCTGATGATCTTCCTCTTGCTGGAGGTCGCTGACCCTTCCTTTTTTTTCTTCATCTTAATTCTTGTAATGCCGATTTTCAAAATTGCACGACGTTGTTTTCTATCTTGTGAACTCAACCTTGGATCCATCACCATGGCTTTGATACCACTTGTTGGAGAATTTTATTCTCCTCGCATACTACGATCTCCGCAACTCGGAAGCCAACACGCATTTCGCAAGATTAAAACAATCACAATCAAGAATAAAAAACATGGAGATTTACATGGTTCGGCTGACCAACTTCTACCTACATCCATGGGTAAACAATACAAGAAATCCACTATGTATCAACGAGAACTATAAGAGGAACCACTCAACTCTCATATCTCAATCTCTTAACCTCACATACATAATCAACTCTTATATTTTTTTTTCAAAAGCTCACTCCTTACAATCTTTTGGACGGACAAATACTACGAAATCCTCTCCTAATATTATAATCTTTTGCATAGTCAAAGACTAAGAAACCATCGTCTCTCGCATAATATTCTTGAATCAAGCTACGTCTTCTGCTAACCCTAGATTACAAGAATTTTAGCTCTCTCTATCCCCTCTCCTTTTATTTTTCCTCTAATAATAGAAGAATATATATATAGGGAAACCAAAACTCTACCCCTAATCAAACTTCCTAATTAGAATATGATACAAACTCCTAATCATGATGATACTCAATCTCTTAATCATGATAGATCCCTAACCCTATCTAATTCTCATGAAGTTATACAAAGAATCAAAGACATAATCCTAACATTATGAGCAGTGAGTGTTCATTTATAATGAGGATGGTGATGATAAGGATAACGAAAAATAAAAATTATAATTGTCATGGTAGTTGCAAAGTATCTATACTTTGTTTGCTTGTAAGTAAGGGTGTGTAATGTGATTGTGTTTAGTTTACATATATCAATTGAATTTGCAATTTTTTGTTCTGATTTTTTTTCCTTCTTGTTATATGCTGCCTAAAGTTAAAGGAAGTTATTCATTTTTCCCCCATTACATGTTGTGATATACTGATACTGAAGAAACTCGAACTAAGTTCAAGTATTTTTTTTCAGGCATGCTCTCAAGTTGCTAGTGATGGGTCCAGTCCTTTATCGAAAATACTTGCAGAGTTCCGAGATTCTTTTTGGAGATTTCTAAGGCCTCACACGATTCGCGGGACTGCTCTAGGGTCCATGTAAGTTTTTGGATTTCTAGATTGAATTTGTATTCAATTAATTATTGATCAATCAACCATAATTTAGTTCTTTCTTGTTATTGCACTATTAGTATCCTCAATTCATCTCCTTCTGATTGCAGAGCTTTGGTAGCAAGAGCCCTGATTGAGAACCCAAATCTGATAAGCTGGTGGCTGACGATTAAGGCACTCTATGGACTTATAGCACTTATTTGTGGCAATGGTTATATTGTTGGGATTAATCAGATTTATGATATCGGAATTGACAAGTACGATATACTTTTTTCCCCCTCAAACTTATCTTTCTCCTTATTAAACAAAAACATGACTTTTTTCAGTCATGCTGGCTGGAAGTGTTGTGTTTTTGCTTATATTTCTTTGTTTTCAGGGTGAACAAGCCATACTTGCCCATAGCCGCAGGAGATCTATCAGTTCAATCAGCATGGATTTTGGTGTTAGCTTTTGCAGCTGCTGGCCTTCTGATTGTTGGACTGAACTTTGGGCCATTCATATCTTCTCTTTATTGTCTGGGACTTTTTCTTGGAACTATATATTCTGTTCCTCCATTCAGATTAAAGAGATATCCTGTTGCGGCATTTCTTATTATTGCCACGGTATTACATTTTCCTCTTTGTTTTTGTTTTTTTTCATTGTCATGTATTTTCCAGGTGTCAAGTGTCAAATTTAGAGCATAGATAAATTATGATTGCAGCCTATAGCATATTAGCAATTTATCAGTTAGCATGTAAAAACCAAATGGGCAACATTGCTTGCTCATACCTCATGCATTCAAGTGGAAGTATTAGTCAGTTCATTTACTGTCTGATCTATATACTTCTAATTTATTAAAGTGATTCCAATATGTATAAAAGGGTATTTCATTTCCTGTTATTATATATGACATCAATCTGAGCAATGAATCCTTCTAGGACAGGTTTGCTACAAATCCTTCTAGGACAGGTTTACTAAGTACAAAATATTTAAAATGCAAACCAACAGGAAAGAACTTAAACCTTGACAGTGGAAGACAGCGCTTTAGTACTCATTAACTCTGAGAGTGTAACGTTACGCATTTTTCTTGTCCATGATCATTATGTCAAATATGACTATCTAAGTGCATGTTATCCGTCTATAGCATAAAATTACATGATTATGAGAGTCTTACAGGGTGTAACAAGCAAGTGATAAGTAATTGTTTTGTGGTAGGAAGATAGATTGCTTTTGATGCTAACGATTTGTAAAGAGGTTCTGGCCATATTTGGCTGTTAGTAAGCTGGCATGTTCCTTCACTATCTTGGATCAATAGTCATGCAGACCTCTTTTGGTTTACAATTTTTAAAATTATGCTATACACATTTTGCTGTTGTGATTATACGCACTATCCTTTATCTACATTTTGGACCTTATCTTGCAGAAACATCCTTCCGTATTTTCTGAATTTATGCTGCATAAGTTCTTTTTTTCCTTCAGAACTTTGTGTTTACATCTCATTTCATTTTTAAATCTACTATACCCAAGTAATGATTATTCCATGGAATATCTTCCTTTGATGCTTCATTCATTTGATTTTCTTAGGTACGTGGATTTCTTCTCAATTTTGGAGTATATTATGCCACCAGAGATGCTTTGGGTCTTTCCTTTAAATGGAGGTAGACAATGTTCTTTGCATTTTCATGGTCCCTTATAGTAAACTATTTTATGCATACATGCACAAAAATATGCATTATGTTGTTAACGCCTGAATTTGAATAGTGGGTAAAAGTTGTTTTGCATCTCATTGCAGACTTATGCAGAGATGATGGTCATGTCTAATGCCATGTGCCATATTTCTATCTGCAGTTCACCTGTAGCTTTCATCACAGCCTTTGTGACGCTGTTTGCTTTTGTCATTGCTATAACTAAAGATCTGTCAGATGTTGAAGGAGATCGCAAGTGAGTAAATATGTCTGTTAATATACCCCAGGTTTTTATATTTTTTTGTGGAAACTATCTTACAAGAAAGTCTAGTCTATAATATTCTTCTTGTAATTATTAAATTGATACTGATTTATCATTTTTCTAGAAATTATGGTGTATAAGGGCATCTTTTATTTTTTGTAACTATTTTTAAATAATTTTCTCTAGTTGCATTGTAAACTATCAGAATAAATCTACTCAAGTAAAATGTTCGGTGATGTAAACATACAACTCATTCCTTCACCAAATTGAATTCTTTCTTCTTCCTTTGTTTTTGCCTTACGTTCTTCATGTAGGTTCAAAATATCAACCTTGGCAACAAAGCTTGGTGTCAGGAATATAGCACTTCTTGGCTCTGGTCTTTTGCTGGCAAATTATCTCAGTGCTATTCTTGTAGCAATTTACATGCCACAGGTAAAAACAGATATCTCTTGGCATTGCTGGGGTTGTTAATTACTGACAAATTTCACCATAACAAGTGGCCCTTTTAATTCACTTTATTTTCAAGGATACAGGTTGAATGCTTGAAGCTAACTGTACATAAACAAATTTGTTACTTGAAACATCCGAAAGCTAGATGGATAACCCATCCCTTGTTTATTGTGGACTGAATGATGTCTTTTGCTGTGCAGGGTTTCAGACAAGGCTTAATGATACCCGCACACGCTTTATTAGCACTGTGGCTGATTTTCCAGGTTCTTCTTTACTTTCTTGAATACAATGCTCATTTAGCTATTACATAGACCCTTGATAGGAATATGCATCTGTCTTACTAAACGATACCAGCCGTTGTGCCACTAAATAATTGATTTACTATTTATTTGATGAACTCTTTGGAATGGAAGTTATTTTATCCATGTAGTTCATGTCGTGTAATTTGCAAAATGTAATCATATGTTACTGAGATTATAAGACAAACGGCACATCATCCTGGTTATCTGCATAGGTTCCTATATCTCACCTGTAAGTGATTGCACGTCAGCGTTACTGAACTAGATCTTCAATTTACCATCTAGATGGGTTAACAGTACTTATCAATTGAAATAGGATATTGGACAAGAGCAACTTGACCTGATACCCTGTAAAATAGGGAAACATTAACAAATATGTAAAGGTTGAGCTATAGCCAGCAGAAACATTATAATATTGTTAAAGCTTCCACTACTTAATGTTATCGAGATTTTTAAAAGCTTCTGAATTACATTAGCTATTTTTATTTATCAAAAGGGAAAAAAAGAGCTTAGTAGATGATGATATTCAAAAGTCTAGTTGTCTTATCTTCTTATCTTCTTAACCACTTAGGCAAATTAGGGAAATATCCTATAGGACCAGGACCCTATGTTACCCGGGTACTTCTATAATGAAGCTGTACCCGTACCGGACACTTACCCGACACTTTCCCGTACCCAAACTTCATGGACACTTCTTGAATATATGCATGCATTTATTACAACATGTACTCAATTATACGATATATGTGTTAATTTAAAACACTTGTCAAAGACTTCCTGGACGTAGAGTTTACACTTCACATCCGTCTTTTGAAACTAATGAGATACGGGTCGAATTCATTTCAGTCCATACCCAAGTTTAAAACTATATAGTTAATGGGTCGTTTAGATGTCTAGTAAAAAATGAGTAGTTTACAATTCACGATAATCAATATGATAAAAGAAACTCAAAAATGTGATCGGAATTTTAATTCTAATGACACATGAAGGGGAAAAAGTTATCTTATGTATAGTATTAATTCAATATATATATGTAGTCGTGTCCCCGTACCCTACATTTTATAGTTTTGCCGTGTCCCGTACCCGCACCCACACCCGTACTAGTACTCGTGCCCGTTTCCATGCAACTTAGGACCAGGTATTAATGTGGAGAAAATATGCATGTTTGCTCCATGTTCTGTTTCTTTGTTCTTGAATTCAAATCCAGTAGGTTGCCTGATCAAGTCAACCCTTTATGAATGTTGTCTCTGGCTGATGATTTTGTGTGTATGTTATCTCAGACTTGGGTTCTGGAGCAAGCAAAATACAGCAAGGTAAAAAGTTCTATCTATTCTGTCATTTTATTGTATTAAGTCCTAAATTGCTTAGTTCTGAAAAGTTATTATATTTTGTTTCAACTACGTGTTTTCAGTAGCTGACCAAATTACCATTGTCCTTTTCAGGAAGCAATATCGCAGTTCTATCGGTTTATTTGGAACCTCTTTTATGCCGAATATATTATATTTCCTGTTATATAGCCTGTAAAAGTTTTCTTCTCTCATTTTTGGTAGATAGTTCTTTTTCCCCCTCAAATTGTTTGTACGTTTTGTAATATTCCATTTCCATGTGATTACACCCAAAGAGGTGAAAGGTTGTTTTCCCCCCTTTTTGGTAAGGTTCAAGCAAACATATTAAGATATATACATATATCTCTACATATGTATAATTAAGTTCGTCATCCATTTTTTGCCAAGTAACCGCCGTCATAAATTTGATATTTGCATTATTTGATTTTTAATGTTTGGAATATATTAAGATATGATGCACTGTTATGATTATGCGTTGAGCATTCGCTAAAATGAACATGTACAGACATGGTGATATCGGATTGCATGTTTTCATGATGATTTTTTTTTAACTACTAACATGTTTATAATTGTCAAAAAGTATCCGGACCGAATATTTTAATAGTGTGTAAAGAGAACTGGTAAAATGTGGATATGGTGCTTTTGTGTTCATTTTTTTTATTTTATAATTTGACAAAGGTTATGATGCGGATCTTCATCAATCATAAAACCATTACTGTACTTGTAAAAATTGAGAACATATATGAAATGAATATCTATGAAAATGAGTATACAAAAATGATATTCTATGAACATAATTATTTATGAGAAACTATGCAATAATGTGATACAAATACATCAATATATTAAAAACATTTCATGAAAATGAATATCATTCTAATGAATTGAGAAGTTTTTCTTAACAACTCTAAAGTGTCGTGGAGCTATTAAACTTTATATTATAATCACCATGCTACTCGTTCAATGTGATAGTTTCCTGAGAATTTTATCCACATGAGGATTTGTTGGATATTCATATCAGGTTTTATTCAGATTTACATTAATACTTGCATTCAGATACAAATGCAATTACTTATAAAAAAGAAATTTGCAGTAGATCCTCCTACCAACCGTCGACTAACAAATGGGTTCGTGTCAAATGAACATGTTCTACTCTCGAGGAGCACATCCAGAAACACTGCGTACTTCTTGCGCATGCCCGGATCCTTGTGCAAAAGGCACAATAGTTGTAAAAAAAGAGGTGGTCAAAGAGCCACCAAGATCTAAGTAGGTTTGGGTGCCGAAGGCCAAAATAGCGCCTATAACTGCACCGAAGACAGCTAAGGCGCCTCTACCTAGCAAGAGAACCAATGGTGTCTCTCACTCAATTCCAGCTCCAAGGTTGTTTTTCAGCCTTCGTCAATTTCAGATCCCGCTCCTCTTGCTCCCGCACCTCCGGTGAAGCCCTACGGCAGCGTGGATCTCTCCAAATTCAAAATTTTGTTGAAGGATCGCCTATGTTCTCTACACAAAGATCGAGGCAAGACTTCTGTCAAGGAACGTTTGGGGTCGTTCCTCAATTCTGAAGCAACTATTCAGACTGGGATCGTATGCACCCTTCTAACAAGTTGATTCCTATAACCACCTGCTTGGGAGGGTGTGTGGAAGACCAAGAGCCCGTTAAGGTCTCACCCTCATGAATGTGTGATTCCAAATGTGTGACTCCTACGAACGCCAACAAGACGTTACCTATTCAGAAGAAAACGTGTCTGACAGATGATAGTGTCATACCTAAAAATTTAAGTAAACAACTAATAGGTTGCTTTGACCACAACGCTGATGAGTTGTACTATCGGGCTGGGGGTGCGAATAACTCTTGAAAGAGAAGTAACCTAAAATCAGACTCACACTGCCCTTATGAGAGGCTAATCAGGGTAGTATTATCAGAGTGTAGCTATCCCAAGAACGCTCCACAAGGGTCTCAGTATTTCGAAGGCTTTCCATTAAAGTGTCAAAACCCAAATCAAGACGCTCCCGCAAAAGAAGATCGGTCATTTAAGATGACGAACTCCCAGAAGTCACCATCAACATGGCTGACAAAGGAAAGTTTGTGTTCAATTCGAATAACGCTAATCTCGACTTTTCTTTAGGAAGAAAAGTCGATTCAGGAATAGCCCGACGAGTGTCTCAGCTCCAGTTAGAAGCCGTCAGACATGGGGATTACCCGAAGATCCACGAAGGGCTGTCTTCAAAAGATGAACTTTCAGATACTTGCTCCATAATCGCCTCCAACGATACAATGTCTAGCACAGGGCGAGCTCGAGAAGTATTCATGATCACTACTGAACAAGTGGCTCGACTTCTTCAAGAAGCATTGGCCAAACAAAAAGAAGATTTTAAAATTGAAATGGAGATGGTCGTGCAGCGGGTTAAGGATTTATATGCTCAACAACTTTAGGAGTTGTCAAATCAGCACGATGAATCTAGTCGTCGCCATACTACCAATCAGGTAAATAGCGACTCAGAGGTAGAGGAGACTATCAATGCTGATGCTCCTCCCAATGATAAAGATGCTGGGGGTGGCCCCAACAATAATACCAACACTAAGGGTGACCCTAAAAATAATACCAACACTGGGGTGGCCCAATCACTAATGACAACGCTGAGGGTGGTCCTATCGTTCGTCCTCAAAATCGCCCGACAAAAGATACAGGTGATGACGAGATGATGATAGAGCTAGAGAATAAGGTCAATGCCTTAATGTCCACTCAAGAAGTAAGGAAAACGAGCATTCCTTGCCCGTATCCAAGAGAGTGGGATTCAATCTCCTACTCAGCGAAGTTCACCCTAATTAACTTCACGCTATTCGACGGGAAAGGCTTGCCCACTCAACACTTGATCTATTTCAAGTCTTATCTGGGAGTGATCTTCGGGAATGAACCACTGATGATCCTGTCATTCGTAGGCATCCTTCGTGTGGACGCCTTCGATTGGTATCAACGTCTCAAGCCAGGGAGCATCAACTACTAGGACGATATGGAAAGCTCATTCCTCAGTAATTTCTTTAATGATGACACTAATTAAAGTGGCAATTGGAGCTCTTCTAGATGAGAAGTAAGAAGACGGAGAATCAGTTGACACCTTCGTCAAACGCTTCCGAAATAAAGCGATGAATTACCGAGATCCGATCACAGAAGAGTTCATACTCCAGACCTGCCATCACAATTTCTCCCTCGATGTCCTCGAAATTATGGGGATTGTCCTCTTAACCACCTGGAAGGAATTAAAAGTGCATGGAGAATAGGTCGAGCGCTTCCTCAGAAGAAAGAAGACCGAGAGAAGCCAGCTGACAGCACATGTGGTTGCTATTGATGTTAATCAAACGTCACAACAACAACCTCAAAAACAGCAAAAGACTCCTTATCCAAGGTTCCGGAAGGAGTATTCTTTCAAAGATGATGAAGTTCCAGCCATATTAAAGTACCTCCTCACTAACGACAAAATCGAGCTACCACTTATTAAAAATCTAGAGGGAGCTAAGAGGATTACGGATCCAAAATATTGTGCATATCACAAGAGGGTTCTTCATCTCACTAAGGCTTGCTTAGGCCTCAAAAATAAAATCCAAGCTTTAATTGACTATGGCGTCATAACGGTAAAATAAGCCAAATAAAGATGACCTAACCTCCGACAGGTATATGAGGTTAAATTACGCCTGCAAACTCTGAAGAGTATACAAGTATAAACTTCTCCTCTTTTTAACTCCACTGGGTATACGAGTATAAATTGTCTCCCCTAACTCCAAAGAGTATACGAGTATAAACTGCTCCTTCTTTGTACTCTAACAAGTATACGAGTATAAACTATTTCCCAAACCTCCAACTGGTACACGAGGCTAAACTATTCCCTACCTTTGATGGGAAGTTCCTAGAGAATACTACACATGGTATTCTTAAGGATAACCCAAAACCAATAAATTCTTAATCATGATAAAGAATGATTAAGAACCTCCCACTCTGGCTATTTAATCATTTCCAAGATGATTAAAACCCTCCACTGTGACTTCTCAAGCACTTTTTCGTCGAGATGAGATTCAATAACTTCATCCGGTCAATCTTCCCTCACGAAACCCCTACGGTCTAATTGTGGAGTGCTTAATCCCTCACTGATCAAATCAATTGATGGTGGGTCCATTAAAAATTATTTCTAGTTTGATCCACTCAAACTCCCGCTGTGTCTATATACTCAACACTTCTTTTGTTAGAGTCCGGACACAATATTGAAAGTTTCAAATGCACTTGTGTTAAAGTCCTTGCAACTTGACACCAGAAACTCCCACTGTATTGACACAGTGATCTGTACAAATTAGCACTCCCACTATTATTTGTACCACCCCACTCCCACTCGGTCAAACCTTCAAACATTATGAAAACACATTGGGTCCAAAAACTACAGGTACCTGGTTAAAACACCAATAGATTTCAAGCCTTGGGTGCTTAAAGTAAAACAATACAAAACTAATTATGGTAAGGAAAACAAATAATGAACAGTATCAAATAACCGTTTAAAAGAAATTGCAATGTAGATTATTGGGACATTGCTCATGATAATCCTCATTAACCCAAGTAAAACTGACACCTGTTCAAATATGAACATTTTACTAAGGAAGAATTTCACATGAGATTCGTTCTTTATTTTTTATTTTTTATTTTTTATTTTTTATTTTTTATTTTCTAATTTACTTTTTTATTTTCATTTGGAAAATTCTAATGTTTTTATATTTTAAAGAAATAATAGCTCAATAATAAATAAAGGAGAAACTTTTAAAATTGACTTTTTCATAAAAGTATTTATCACTTTCGACCTACTCTTTCAGCCACGTCAGTTAAAACTAGACTGATTTAAAAAAATCATTCAAAAACTCTACAAGATTGGCAATCCCTAGAGTTTAATGACTAAATTAAACTACATTAGATTGCAAATCTTGTGTAGATTAACTCAAATAAACTCTATGGGATTGTCAATGCTATGGAACTTATTTGTGTTGTAAACTTCTATGGGATTTGGCAATCTCATAGAGATTATTCTTCCACAATACTCTATGGGGGTTGACAATCCCGTAGAGATATACTTAGCCCTAGCCACAACTTTCCAGCTTGAAGCTTCGCCCTGCTATAGAAAACTACACAATATAAGAATATACACATTCATAATATCAGTAGCTCTCTTATATCAATCCAATCACAAATCAAAAACACACAATCTAACATATATAGTTCAAATCTCATATCATACGTGATCCAAATATGACAAAATTAGTCACATCCATCCAAGCATGCCTCCCCTCCTTCCTCTCACTTCCCTACCCCTACCCGTCCTGAAGGCCATCCTCGATGTATAGCACAAGCCTCGACGATCTCACATTTGGTTGTATATATAGCTGTATAGGTAGTTGTTGTGCATGTGGATCCTCCTCCCCAGATTGAGCATGGTGAGAAGTGTCAGATTCATCATCAATCACACGGTGAGAAGAACTGGCTCCATCATTACCTACATTAGAAGATCTTGGCCTACGTCTAGTCGCTCATACATCACCATGTGCTGATATATTTCATCCTCACGCCCTTCACGTTCGTCCAGATGATTCCTATGGAAGACAACGTCAATTGTTCATCTAATCTTGTTAGACACTGATAATGATTTCAGATCATTAATCTCAGTAATACCCTCATTTATCTGTTTTTCAAACTCATCAAATGCTAGTATTTGCATTTTGGATGAAAGATAGACAACCTATCATGTGAAAAATATATAAATGGGCAGAGTATTGAATTATATGCACTGTGGCATCAGTAGGTATCGATTTCTAAAATCTCTGGCGAAGCGGATCAAGCTTCTTCGCACCACATGAGGCTAAGGAATATCACCTAGTGTCGCCATACATGCATCCTCCCAGTAGTGATCCTTAGTGCTTGTAAAAGTTGGACTGACCACCATGAGTCTAAATATGATTGATACATCCTCTAATGTAACCATGCACTCTCCTATATGCATATGGAATGTATTTGTTTCTGGCCTCTATCTATCAGTTAGAGCACATATAAGAGGCTAGTCAAGCTTGATCCATCGGACCTCAAAGCATGCAAGGAAACCGGCCTGCGTGACAATCTATCATAATCAATCATCTCGACCTGTGATCTCCCAACTGGAATGACTCTGTGCACGATCCACTAATGGGAGCTTTGGGACCTCTTGCATATTAAAGTTTGCTAACAACTTTAGGATATATTTGTATAAATTTATGCAAAATAATAGAAAATAACAATTTATTTACCTATTCTGGCTATATTTTCTCAAAATGATGTTGTGACTACTTGTACAATACATTCCTGATAACCAGTCTCAGTCAAGGCCTCATAGTACCTCTATGTAAAATAAATACAATTATTAGAATACAATCGGTCATTAAAAAAACTAAAAGTAAAATGCAGTGACGTAATTAATAGAAGTTGTTAATGTTAATTATGAAATATGAGATTATTTGAGGGTTTGTGGAGTAATTAGGGTCCTCTAACTCCTTCTGATGAGTGGTTCTTGGGCTTGCTGTTCTTCCCTGCACATGAATAAATTTGTAAAAGGACGGAGTTGGGTTCTCCGATTGTTCCTCCGACAATCAAGTAGGTATGTGATCTTGAGTGAGAAAGTATAGAGTTAGTTCTTAGTTGCGTAAAAAAAGCCAGAGAGAATTACCTCATGTAGTGTCACTCCTTTTATAGTGGGCTTAAGGGGCAAGAAGGTAACTTGGGCCGAATCCAGGTAGGCAGCTAAGTCGGCAGACATGTGTCATGTGTCGGTTGCTGAAGGAGGTGAATCACCTGGTCATTTATTGTGGGAATGGCAACAGATGGTTGCTGCTGACTAAGTCCAATGAGTCATAACAACTATAGGGGCTAGAGTAATAATGATGTTGTCAGGGCAATTAATACAAGAGTAATCGGCTGGTGATCGGTTCAAGGTAACTATTGTCCTTCGACTCATTAGGTCTACGACTGAGAATTACGCCTTTTAACTCAGTTACGTGAGATGTCGGCTGAACAGTGAGCCGAGCCGGATCGCTTATCGAGTCAATTGAGGGGTTGACCGAGTAGTACCACCTTATGACTCGGTTACGCAAGTTGTCGGCCAATCGAGTCGGCCGGGCTGAGGCAGAGGTTATCTTGGTCTTGAATTAGTCTGGTTAGGCATAGTGTAAGACACGTGTTGACTTCTCTATGGAGATTAATATTCAGTAATTTAGGGGTTATAACATGAGTGAATAAGATTGATGATGATAACTAATGATGATAACTAATGTATGATTAAAGAATGATAATATAATAGCGGCGAAAAAGATAAATATTTACTACAGTTTCCAAACATAAATAAAACCAAACTTAAAATAAAACCAATTCACAAAATACTTATAAGATTTAATTACATTTTCCCCTCACAATCAAGCCCTAAAATAATACAACTTTGCACTCATATACACCGACTACATCTATCATCTTTCTAACTCCTCATGCTTGTTGGACATCGAGATTGTTGTCGCCTCATTGATTGCACTGACTACATCTATATTTTCTTACTAATTCTCCATAGTACCTCTGTTTTTTACTGAATGAGGTCGTCTTACTTGTCTCTTATACCATGGAGGTAATAATTGTGGCCCACCATGCGTCCAACTTTGACTATCCTCTATCGGGTGAAAACATATATGTTGGTGCTAATTGGATGAATACCACTTTGATCTGAACGGCAAGGTTTCTACTCTCCATTATGGGCCAATTGTAAAGCACTTTGATTTGATGCTCATTAGGATTGATCAATGTAAGTTGGTGTAATTCATTGATCAACCCGTCAAAAAGAGCATAATCTTAAAACCATCAACGACATTCTCACCCCCCCCTTCCAACTTGGGTGTATTATTATGATCGTATATAATTTTTCCATTATACAAACAAATAAGAACTTCCAGATCGTTCATTGTTACCTCTGGCAAATAAAATAATTTCAGCATCAACTAATATTATAATATGCACATAAAATATAAAAATAAACTTCAAGGCATTATTTAACGCTAACGTCGCGTATTCTAATCTAACACTAACTTTTACATCATAATATCTCAACTTTCCCCCTAAGAAAACCCATTTTAAATGACTAAAAAACTTCACCATTTCAATGTCCTAACTTTTAAATCATTTTTTCTAATTTTTCATTTCTCAATTACATACAAACTTCTAAAAAACCTAATACTAATCTAAATTATCTAACACTATTATAAAAGTGTTGGTATGTTAAAACATTTCTTCTAAAAATACCCTCCAAACCACATACATGCATCCATAAAACACATACTTGCATATATATAAACACATTCATATACATGCATACATTCTTAATAATAGCATAACTCTCCTATTATTGTCCACTAATATTAACTTCTATTTTTTGTAACCCCTCCACTAATCCAAAATTAATGTTATCATAAATTTTTTTAAAGATTGTAAGTTGTATTCGACATAATAGCTGAGAATTGAATGCACACACATATGACAAACTAATAATATACGTTTCAATTTGCAAACAAAGTGTTAACTTAAAATGCTTACATGCATACATTTTTAATAATGACATAATTCTCCTATTAAATATTCACTAATATCAACTTTTATTTTTTGTAACCTCTCTACTTAAAACGCACATATGACAAACTAATAATATACGTTTCAATTTGCAAACAAAGTGTCAACTTAAAATGCCATTAGTGCATGCATTCATGCATACTTGAAAGTGAGTTACATTTTCAATTGTAGTTTTTATTTAAGTGGCAAATACATTTGACTGTTACGGAATCCAAAAAACTTGCTTTTTTTATTTATCATAATAGCCCTTACTTGCAACCTATATAAATTCACTCATTTGATGATTTAGATTTACACTCACCATTTACAACCCTAACAGCATCCTATAGTCACCCCATGGTTTTACTAAGATATTATTTGGTTTCTATAATTATTACTATGTACTTAATTGTGATTTGAGAGAAATATTGTATTATCCATGAACTTAGTACATATATTTTTTGTAGCATGTTACTAATTATATGATAATAGAAGAGGGAGAAGGTGAAAGTGAGAATTTTATTTTGTTATAATGGATTAGCAAAAATAAAGATAATTAATATAAACTGGAATAGCATGACACACTTAACATAAAAGTAAAGAACAAACTTGGAATTTTTATCTTTTGGGTAATTTTTTTTATATAATAAGTATATTATAACCTCCCTAATGCTAAAACTATATTCTAAATTTGCACATAAAGCTACCAGTAGTTATTAAATGTCATTCATTATCTTAAATTATAAAGTAAATAAAACTATATCTTTTAAGATTAAAAAATTGTATCTTTTGGGTATTCTATGCTTTGCCAATGTTCACAAAATAACCCTGAATTTTTTCACAAACAATCATGGATCTTCATAATTTTCACAAAGACCATTGAAATTTCATATATTTATAGAAATATACTAAAACTTCATAATTTTTTACAGATAAACCCCTATATAGTTCAAAACTTAAATCTTAAGAAGATTGAAAGAAGTATATGATCTAAATTGTAAGAAAATTACAAATAAGTCCACAAATGTTGTTATAATTACATTCAAAATGAAACTCTTCCATTAATTAAATAATAAATTGTGTAAAGTATTAGAACATAAAACAAATATGTCCACGTGCAACGCAAGTGCACTATACTAGTAAACTAAAACAAGCTATTTGGGGATGAAGTGGATGATAAGTTGAGAAAATTTAGGGGAAAATATGAAATTTTGAAGAAATTATCAAAATTTATGTTAAAAACCCTAGAAATTAACTCTGGCGTGACCACAGACGAAAGTTAGTCACCGACGGTAGGAGATGGTCAGCGGAAATGGTCAGAGATGGAGTCGTGATCGGAGTAGTTGGATGGGGTAAAAAAATCCTAGGGTCTAGAGGAGAGAGGGAGCAGTCGAGGGGAGAGTGAGTGGATGTGAGCGTGTGAATGGGAGAGAGAGAGATCGCGGTTAGTTTTATATTGTTAAAGTATACGGGATTGGGAATGCCATAAACTTTAAAAGAACAATTTTTCAAAACCGACCGAATTTTTTTTTTTTTCAAAATCGACCGTTTTTTTTTATTTATCAAAATCGACCCGGTTTTGTGATTAGCAGGTTAATCACTATCCTAAATAGTCGGGGTTGCCAACCCCGACTATTTAGGAGGGTGTTAAACCCTAATTAAAGGGTGATTAGCATGTTAATCACTATCCTAAATAGTCGGGGTTGCCAACCCCGACTATTTAGGATAGTGATTAGCC
>NC_033796.1:22529547-22536451 GCF_001876935.1 Asparagus officinalis
GGGGGGGGGGGGCACGTGTTGTATCCCACAAATATTATTAATTTTCAACTTAGTTTCAATGCATATCAATTGAAACTGCATCGATTTTAAAGTATGTTCAAAAACATACCATGGATTCAGAATCCCGTATATTTACATGCCCATTAAACTATACATGATTCTTGAATTCCATCCCATATAATAAATAAATAATTACCAAAGCCTACCGGATGAGTGATCCCCGTAGACTTTGCGACACAAAAAATCCTCTACAAACTTCACACTTGCCCATTGAAAAACTACGGACTGGGCTTCGGGGAACTTTTAACGTGAACAATTTTTCAAAACCGGCCTGATTTTTTTTTATTTCAAAATCGACTGTATTTTTTTTTATTTATCAAAATCGACCGGATTTTGATTTAGCAGGGACCGTCCTCAGGGGTAGCGCCGTCCTTCACGCCGTCTCTGGCCACATTCGTTCTCCCTCCACCCTCGACATCGTCTTCGGCAAGGTAAACATCCTCGATATTCGATCTGATCCCCACAAAATTTACCGATAAAATCTCTCCTTGTCGATCTTCATGCTTAGAACTGTACTGGGAGTTGAAGCGTCTCGTTCCTAGTTGTTTATTACTCTCGACGTTTCTAGGTTTTCATAAATCAACATAATCTCTGAATTTTTTCTCATTACTTATTGATGTGCTTATTTACTTATGGAAAAAAGACGTGGATTGAATTTGCATTCAATTTGGGGATGTACTTTAATGCATCTCTCACTAGCAAAGGCTAGAAGTTGGTGTGAAATTCGTAATTGGCAGCAAACCGTCAATTGAAATAATTGCAACAAGAAGATATAACATTCTTGTTACTGGTGCAGTACGCACTTAACTCTGATGCTTAACATTTTGCATGAACCTTTCTCTGGGATAACTGCGTACAGGAAACCTCACTAGAGTTGGTAGTGATTGGCGAAGATGGAATTTTAGAATCAGTCACTGAGCAGTCTGTATTCGGCATTGTAAAGGACCTTGCCATTTTAAGATGGAATGGGGAATATCGTGAATCAACACCCCAGGTCTGTCACTTGATTCTATTTGCCGATATTGTCTTTCTTCTCCCTGAACCTTCAGTTTTATAGGAGTTTGCTGATTAAATTGTAGAGTCTGCTAGTTTGTATCTTATAATACTAGTTCTGTTTTGCAGACACAAGGGAAGGACCTTTTAGTTGTGATTTCAGATTCTGGAAAGCTCTCTTTTCTTACCTTTTGCTCTGAGATGCACAGGTTCAAATGGATATGGATTAGTCTTTGAGCTGTATATCACTTCTGATTGTCTATCTCGGGCTCAGTAATCAGTGTGTACTATTTAAATTAGGTTCTTTGCTGTGACACATGTTCAGTTATCTGCTCCTGGGAATTCAAGGCATCAACTTGGGAGAATGTTAGCTGTTGATCCTGCGTAAGTTTTGAAATTGCTGTCTTTGATAGTATTTTTTTAACAATGTTATAGATAAAGTCCTTCAAGGTTGATTCTTGCATTCTGAAAAAAATTTCAAGTAAAAACCTGATTTGAGGATGTCTCTTATGGCATATATGATTATCCTTGATAATACTGCTCAAGCCCCCAGGTTTTCTGGCAAACAGAAAACCATTTCATTCTGTTGGTTTTATAGAAATCCCCTAGTACTGCCTAAACTTTGCCAGGAAAGTTCCTATACTATCATGTCGGTCTGAGAGAACTCCTTGCCAGGGGGTTATTTATCAATTCCATCATGCGTTCTGCCAAACCTAACAAAATGATGGGCGGAGGGGATGAGGGAGAGGAGGTTTCACTGGTTTATCGTAGAACTTACTCTGCCAACAGATATTGTGAGCTTTTACTGAAATTAGTGTTCTACTCATGGGATAAAACTGAACACCTAAAATTTTGCATCTTTTGTGTCTGAATTTTATCAGAAATTAGTTGGACGGGGGTAACTAGCTGTGTCTAATAACATGGTTTAAAGTATAGATATCAAATAATGCTTATTATCATATTGATGATTCAAAAGGCATATAAATATCAAAATAAATAGTTCTCTGGGAGATTTATGACATAGAACAATTTGTATTATGTCTTTCTACTGTGGATGGGGAGAAAATCAGTAAACTGGCTCTTCTATTAATACTTTTCACCCAAATTTTATTGTTTGAGCTTGGATAATGATCTAGAATTCATGATTGAGAAGTGACTTCCACTACTGTGTTCCATATTTTAACTTCGTGAATTTAAAAGCATTTCTCTCCTTACACCAACAACAATAATAACAAAAGAACCTTTATCCACAATTTTTGGGGTTGGCTACATATATCTTCTTCATCTATTTATATTATGTGTCATTTCCTCCATTAACTATCATCATGTTTTTCTCAATTGTTTCCAACCAAGTTATTTTAGGTCTACCTCTATCCTCTTTGCCCGGTTATAATAGTGAGCTGGACTCATGAAGTTTCATCCATTTGGAAATAGAACTTTCTCACCCGTATCTTCTTTCGCTCTAACTATCATATGAAGCATTTCCTATCCTGAGATATGTATTTTAACAGCCTTTAACTTTCAGAATGTACTGAAGAAAAGGAAAAATAGGTCATCGAATGCCAACTGCCAACATGGTTATTTAGTTATATGTTTCATATTTCCAGCTCCAGTTCCAAAAATCTCTCATCCCATTTGCTATTGTGATATATGCTCGAAGTTTACAATATTTGTCTGTCCAGAATATCTCTAGACCCAAGTCTGTCTTTTCCCTACGTGAATAATCTATCTTGGACAAACAATTAGACCCACTATTGTTCCTCTGAACAGCCAGTATGCTTTTAGAATTCAAGTCACTCTAGCTATCTACCCGGTGGATAGCCGTGTTGGAAATTCGTGCTAATTACATGCAAAATACGCAGCGGAAGACTGTATGTATAATAATACTAAGCATGTAGAGAACATGAAATACAAGCTAGGACCATCCTAATTAAATCTAATATGACCCCTATAATAAAGAGAGCAACCAAGAGCTTTGAAGGCTTACTTTCGTAGCGTGATTCGATGGTAGATCGAACAACCCCTAGCTCGTTCTCTTTGTTGTAGTAAACCTCCTTGTAGTGGATCTTTAAGTCTTAAAGTGAGCTTGATAAAATTGGAGTCTTCTTAAGACACAAGACAAGATATCCACCCCGGGGTACTATAAAATCCTACTATTTTCTCTTACTCAAATATTGCTAGAGTTTAGTAAGAGATAGAGCTCTCTTTTATTCTTTTATGAAAAAAACCACTTAGTCAAATTTTTCATTAAACTCTCCATAAGAGAGAGAGAGAGAGAGAGAGAGAGAGAGAGAGAGCGCTCATATATATAGAGTGAGATATGTCATGACTCATCTCATGAGTTATGTCATGAGTCATCTAAATGTAATGATTCCTTTCATGAGTGATGCAATGACTCATCTCATGAGTCATGCAAAGAGTCATGAAGAATTAAAACTATGTGCTAAAACCATGTTCCCAAACCATACCACCTTAATGACTCATCTCATGACTCATTAATCAAGATATAATGAAGTGTGTATTTCATAAATAAAAATACCACATCAATACGATGTTTCATAAATACGGTATTACGTAATTTTTCAATCATTAATTAATAAGTCATCATATGATCAAAAAATCAATGAGTTGACCAAAAGTTAACCAGTTGACTAAAAGTTAACTTTATGGGGAAATACTGGAATTTATTTCTTAAGCACATAGCATTCTGATTTTACCGATACATATAATCGTTTATGTGTATCTGGTAAAAATTATATATGCGTATCAATCATACACATTTAACTCTATAAATTGTATTTCATAGGATTCAAGTACGTGCTTGGTGTGACTCTAGGGCCCAACTTAAGACTCGGCAGTGGATCATATCCACAAGTACAACAGAGGTGCTAGCTACACATGAAGACTACCTAAGTATAAGTTGTGATAATTGTCTGTAAGATACTTACACATTTTTTAGGGCCACTCAGTGATAACATTGTACAGTCCGGTCTCTTCATCAAACAATGTCAAACTATTGAGCCTAGGGTATGGAAAACTATCAAACCCAAATAGATTGATTAGTATTTGTTGATATTAAACTCATAACATTTAAGATCAAACTGACACTCAGTTTATCTTATTTACCTTGGCCAAAGATTTTCAGGCTATAGTTATATCAAACAATCTTATAACATCAACCTTCTATACTGGGAGAGACGAATCCCTTCTTGACATCTCAATATTTACTTATTTCTCGGAATGCACCTAACAAGAATCGTTATGCACAACTCAATAAGAACTATAGTTAGGTAAAAGTCTAAGTACACCTATACTGACATGTAAGATATTGCACTCATACCTCTGGTCAAGAGACTACTTTGTACTATATCACTTGAGAACTTCTTTTTGACAGTTAAGTATAATTACCAACTAGACGTTCTCAGTGAGTCGTTCAGTCAACTCATTCACTAATACGTCACCTGTATACTATATCTTGATGTCTCACATCAATAATCCAAGAGATGGATCATCATCCTACCAAAGGAGAAATAGAGTATACACTAGTCTTTCCAAAGTGATGATGTCTCATTTCTACACTTCATCGATTAGGAACATTTTAGAATATACGTTAGCGACAAATCAGATCTCTTCATTACGATCATATCCGAAATGTCTGATAGTCTAGTATCATTCTAAGGACTTTATCTATATTAAAATACCAGATAAATCTAACCAAAATAGCATATTATCATTTTGAACAAGGATGTTATATTTATATAAGTCTTGTTACAATATACAATTATTACCTGCAGAGTACCTATATCTAACAAGCCAAACACTAAACATCAAACATCATGTGGAGGTGCATCTTTGTGGTTGTACTTGTACCTTTATCAGTGCTTTGGCTGCATGATTTTTTCATTGCTTATGCTTCTACTGTTTCTTTCCTTCATTTTTGTTGGACATAAATCTGTTAGATTCTCAAGAGAATTCTGGTGTATGTGAACTTTCACAGTAATTCTGACGTACATAATTTCCTAATTTCTTGGATGCTTCTGTGTTCAGATTGTCGAAAACATTCTATGTTCCCACAAACTCCTGAAATCATTTATTTTTTTATTTTAATTGGTTTAACTTTGCATCTACACAATTTTATTTGGCATCTAAAACGGGTTTATTTACTATCTTTATCTCTCAAAGTTGAATATATATATATATATAAAAATAAATATATATATATATATATATATAGTAGTCTTATGTAAACTGAAGTGGATAGGAGAAAGCCATCCAACAACTTTTTTATCCATTGATATTGCTTTGGGATCCGTGAAAGATATGAAGAGTTCTTAGAGATTTGTGGATCTCTTGATGGCACAAATCTGAAGGCAAGATGAGTGGATAAAAAGTTTGGTGGACAATGTCTCCTATCCACTTAAGTTGACATAAGCTTCTCTCTCTCTATATATATAGAGAGAGTGTGTGTGTGTGAGAGAGAAATGGATATGCTTGGTACCAAGCCCACTCATTCCAACTCTCAACCACTCCCCAACCTATGTGAACGTGAGCCCCAATTTCAATGAGTGGAGGGGAATGTGCCACTCACTACCAAGCACAAAAACTTGTGCTTGATACCAAGGATACCCATTTTTCTCATATATATATATAGGAGGCTCCAAAAATCCGGAATTAGTCAATTAGAACAATCAAATTTGCCGAAAGTGGTTCTTCATTGCACACAAAAACTGAGGAGCTGGTCGGGACAGGTGATCAGCTAGGCAAATTGAAATAGGTTGAACAGCGTAACTAACCAACAAACGTCGATATTTATGTGGTCTAAATTTTATCAACGCAAATCTGCAATTCATGTCACTAAAGCGTATAAATCCTCATATTAACCATGATGCCGTCAGCGGCACGATCAACAACCATCCTTCAACCGCCACAGCTAAATCAGCAAAAACTGAGCAACATGAACAATCGAAATACCAACACCCAAGATAAAATTAAGCCAACAAAACACATCAGAAAATCTTGGCCTTAATAATCCAAACATCGCGGGCATTATAACAATCGAATCCAACACCCATGGATTAAATTCCATCATTTTAAAGAAAAAAAAGAGGGTTGGTTCTACTGCGTCGGCGAGAAAGGGGGGAGGGATCGTCTTCAGAACGGTGTCGAGAAAAGAGGGAGGGAGGTCTTCGACCGGGCGGTGGGAAAGGCGCCCATTCTTTGCAAGTGAGAGGGGACTGGTCCTGGGCGGGGGAGGTTCTCGACGCGTGGTGGAAAAGTCGCCGGCGTCGATGTGTGTGGGACGGAGGGGGGGTCTTCTGACTGGTCTGGGGCGGCTGGTCACGCGCGAGAAGGGGGAGAAGGAGATTATGAAGAAAGGATTTGTGGAAGGGAGGCGGAGGGAGAGGGAGGAGGTTTCCTTGGGGCTGTGGGGCTCGACGAGTCTTCGCCGGGTCATGGGACGGGGGGGCACGAGCGAGAAGGAGGGAGAGGGAGGAGCGATTGCTTGAGAAAGAGGGAGGAGAGAACCAGGAGGGTTTGGCGATTCTAAAATGCCTTGGGGATGTCACGATGCTTTTCATCCACGAGAAAATGAACCCAAAAAAATCCTAACGGTTTAAATTAGATTTCGCACGTTAACTGTGCGAAATTTTTTTACGCATCCCAAGATTGCCTATATATATATACCTATATAGTATATACTATATATATATATTATATATATCTTAGATATTAGTTGTGATATCCTGTAAGCCATTCACTTTCATTTTTTCAAACTTTTAATTTTTTTTTACTGATGTGGCTAAACTTCTGTTATTTCGTTTTAGAGGCTGTTTTGTTGCTGTTAGGGCAG
>NC_033796.1:22537871-22581937 GCF_001876935.1 Asparagus officinalis
ATCCTGTAAGCCATTCTTTCATTTGTTCAAATCTTTTAATTTTTTTTACTGATGTGGCTAAACTTCTGTTCATTTCGTTTTAGAGGNAGTGCATACGATGATCGGATTGCTCTATTATCTGTGTCCAAGTCTGCCAGAAACAATATTGTTGATGAGGTGAGTTCCTGCAGTTGAGTTGATCAAGCATGCCTGAAATAGTTGATTGTCCATATTTTATGTAGCCAATTTTCTTTTTTTCTAGATGCGGTCCATCTAATTTGTTAAAGTACTTATTTCAGATTTTGAAGATCTTCCCATGTCATAATTTCAGAAAATTGTCTACCCACCAGAAAATGAAGGAGAGACAAATGCTGTAAAGGAAACTTCAAGAGCTGATGTTCGTGGTACAATTTGGAGCATGTGCTTTATTCCAAGTGAAGATAAGAGAGGACATAACCCTATACTGGCAGTTTTAATGAACAGGTACAGTTTTCTGGTGTCATTTTAAGTATACTTTTAGTTCATATCATTGTCTAAAATATCCCTGGTATATCGGCTAGTATATCCTTTTGTAAGGCTTGCCGCAAAATAATACGCCGTTAATATCCTTTACTGTTTTTTGGCAATTTTGATGACATATTCTCGATATGTCCGATATATTAGCCGATATGTCATTTTATATGAGTCATCACCGAGCAATATAGTTCTGCGAAAATTTCTTTTAAAGTTTTTTAAACAAAAATTTCAGGGCTTTTCTTAGCATATTCTAGTAAGTACCTCCTATAAATTTAGTAAGTTTCTACAATTGGTTAGTGATCCTAAACATATATTCTATGTATCATAGGTACCTCTATCGGATGCGGTGTACATGCCCGACACGTACCTTTACCAAAACTTCTTGGACACTTCTTAAATATATGCATACATTTTTCAGACGTATACTCAGTTATATAAACATGTTCTAATTGAAAACACTCATATACTTCTTGCATGTGTATCCTACTCCTGCACTTTACATCTATTTGTTACATATTGATCTCATGTAAATGAAAAAACAATATTTATCTTACATAAATTATCACGTACCTTTACCAAAACTTCTTGGACACTTCTTAAATATATGCATACATTTTTCAGACGTATACTCAGTTATATAAACATGTTCTAATTGAAAACACTCATATACTTCTTGCATGTGTATCCTACTCCTGCACTTTACATCTATTTGTTACATATTGATCTCATGTAAATGAAAAAACAATATTTATCTTACATAAATTATCATATATAAACATGTTCTAATTGAAAACACTCATATACTTCTTGCATGTGTATCCTACTCCTGCACTTTACATCTATTTGTTACATATTGATCTCATGTAAATGAAAAAACAATATTTATCTTACATAAATTATCAAAAATAGAAGAAATAAAAACAATATTTTATGAATATTTTATAGAATAGTTTAATTATTTTGAGTGAAATTAGGAATCTTTAGAAGGGAGTTTCATGAATTTTTTTCAGTACTTTTATATTCTTATGTGGATGTTTTTATCATATAAAAGTATACTAGAGTTAGCATTAATCTTTAATTTATATTTTTTTATGAAGTCTATCAATGATTAGGAATAAACTTCATATTCTCTTTTGCATCGTTTTAACATACTTTAAATCAATCATTTTGCCATATTGGTTTTAAATATTCACCTTCCTTGTATAACACTATTTTAATATTTTTTACTTTGCAATGCTATACTTTCTCAAATAAAGCTTAGTTTCATATCGGTCAAAAATAATATGAAAATTTAAATTATTTTTAAATTATATTTGTTTTTTGTCAATTCAAATATCAACATGAAAATTTAAATTGGGTGTATCCCATTTAAAAAAACATAAAAAAATAATCGGGATGTAAGAGTTTAAAGAAAAAAATAAGCACAAACTGTCAAAAATACTTAATCATGGTATTAAATCACGTGCATTGCACGTGTGTAAAAACTAGTAATAATAAAAAGGCTCAGAGAAAGAGTTGCAAGAGATTTCCACGGAAGAAAATAAGCAAATAGATGATAAAGACCACTCAAAGCCAGCAGTGTGCGTTGGTGCTAATCATTTTACCTTGTCGAACCATTTCACCCAAGAAAGTAACAACTCATCATCAAAACACTAAGCTTCTTACAAACAAACATATGGAAATAACATGATAAACATTACTCTAGTCTAAACATGGTAAATATTTTTCTAGTCCAAAGAACTCCATTAAAATGGGTGCGCTAACAATTTTTCATGATTTCTTTTTGGGGGGCAAAACCTCAAGAGTTGTTCTTAGGTGCTTCTAATAGGAGACAAGAGTACGTTCAATATCATGAAGATCCAACTAGATTTTACACAGACAGCATACAATTAAACATTGAAGTACAAAACTGACCAACATGTAATAATGTAGAAGAACTTCCTCAATGAATGCATACCTCAGAAAATGCTAAAGCAACAGGCTTATATATAATAGATATCCAATAACAAGAAAATGAGCAACTAGGATGATACAGGGGACTCAAACCCCCACTTAAAACCATTTCATCAAAGAAGGTAACAACTTATCACCATTTCCTAAAACAAACAACTTGACATGAGAAGACTGAGCTTCTTGCAAACAAACTCGCACAAATCAACAATAAACAATAAACATCATTTTGATTTCTTCCCTAGCTTCTTTTTAACAACTTCATCAATATACATTATACCCTTGCCCTTGTAGACCTCAGGCGGCTTGCAGCTACGAACAGAAGCAGCAAACTGGTGCACCCTATGTTTGTCTAATCCAGTGCAGCAAACTATGTTGGGTTTGAAGCAAAACACTCGGACAGCAGGAGGGACAGCAAACTCCACCTCGTGGCTGTAACCTAGTTTCAGGAAAAGCTGACGGCCTTCTGCTTCGGTTCTAGCTTTGAATCCAACTCCCACAATTTTGAGAAACCGAAAAAATTTAGATTCCATATGTTTTCTAATTCAGCTTTCCTGCTAACAAAATAAAAGCTAATTAGAATTTATGCAAATAGGGTGCACAACATTCAGATTCAAGATGAATAACACTCACCAAAAACTATGGAATATGGTCGAGAAAGTCACAGAAAGAAATAACAAAAAATGGAAAAGATGAAAATTGATGTTTCTGTAAAGATGGTAAGGGTGATACACATGACACAAATTCCTTCTA
This sequence comes from Asparagus officinalis, assembly GCF_001876935.1. Classification (NCBI taxonomy): domain Eukaryota; kingdom Viridiplantae; phylum Streptophyta; class Magnoliopsida; order Asparagales; family Asparagaceae; genus Asparagus; species Asparagus officinalis. The sequence continues at coordinate 22,541,070 of NC_033796.1, forward strand.
CAAAATACAATTAACTTACATGAGTAAGTCATTGACATTCATTATGGATACAACATTCCTTATTAATCTGTTGGGCAGTTAAGAAATGAAGAATGAGAGTAGCAAAACGAGAATGTTACAATGAACTCTTAGAGATATACTATGAGATAGGATAAGAAATAAGTGCAATCATAAGAGGTTAGATCTTCCTCATATTGAGGATAGTATGAGAAAATCAATTAAGATGGTTTGGTCATGTGCAACGGAGGCCACAAAATGTGCCAATCAGGATAGGAAGTAAAGAGTATAATTGATGGAGCAAAGATTAAAGATGATCTAAGAGAACTTATAAAGTTAAGAAGGATCTAATAGTGATTAACTTAAGGGAGAAGATAACCCTAAAACAAAACTGAACAAGAGAATATGATTCATGTAGCTGACCCCAAAAAAAATTGGGATAAAAACTTTGTTGTCATTGTTGTTGTAGGCATACAACATTCAGCTTCAAGATGAAAATAAAATTCATCAAGAATTAGGAAACTTAGTTGAGAAAGTCGATGAAAAAAATAAAATGAAATCACTGGTTTTTAGTGAAAACTTCTACTTTTATATCTATTGTATTTTAATGAGCATGAGAAGGGACATGACACAACTTCCAAATACCAACGATGAGTACATTCGATAATAAGATAATTACAACTATTTAAATGAACAAGTCATTGATAGTTTGGTACTTGCTAGAAGATCAAATTTTATGAGGTTTATTAATAACTTGAAATCTTGAACAAGTTAATCTATGAGTATCATTCATCTCTAGTAGAGTAAATACATGTTCATAAGGTTAAGGACATATTTGGCAACTTTGGATTATAATTCACTTGGCTTATAATCCACAAATGGATTCTAAACCAAGTGGATTATAAGCCAAAGTATATGGTAAATTTAGTGGATTATATTCCATATATAATAGTAAAGTGTTTGGCAAATGGGTGGCCTACAAGCCTTCATTGTTGTCAAAATAATCAAAAATATTTAATGGAGTTGGAGAAAGATAAATGGGTTTGATAATTTTTGGAATGATGATAGCTATATTAGTCTTTCACTCGGTCAAACCTTATGGCTAATAAGCCACCAAAATATAAGCTAGATACTCTTAGCTTTACTTTTGTTGGATTATAAACCAAAATAAGTCATTTACGATACATGTTGACCACTTGTCAAACATGCTCTGAGTAATACCAAATAAACAAAGAAAAGAGCCATGACAACTAAAGATTCGTATTTTTAGTTGTCCTCTCTTACCAATAGGGTATTTTTGAAAGCTCTGGCATCAATAAACCCCTTTCTCTCGCCGGAGGCAAGAATTCTGACATGAATTGTAATATTTTTTTAAAACTTCTTTTACCCCCGACCTCTCAAAGTTATTATATCTACACTCTCCTTCTCCTTCAACCTCACCGGATTTAAATTTCTTTCATCCCTTTACCCAATAAGACCTCTTTCACACTATCATTCAATCATCAATAGAGCCTCATCCTTCTATTTCAATCTCCTCCAATTCAAACCCAAACTCTAATCCAAACAAGGGGTTGATCATCTTGAGATTTTTGAGCTGCCTTAACACTCATAGAGCTTAAAGATGGGCTTGGATGTAGGTTGTTGGGGTTGAATTAGGATTTGGGTTTGAATTGGAGAAGGTTGAAGGAGAATGAGAAGGTAGATACAATATATTTGAAAGGTCAGAAGAAATTTTCCCAATAAAAAATTACAGTTCCCACCAGAATTCTCACTGCAGGGGAGAAAAAAGATCTTATTAATGCTAGAGCTTTTAAAAATACCCTATTGCTAATAGGAGTTAAGTAAACCAATCTAGTATTTTTAAGTAAACCAATCTAGTATTTTAGCCGAGCCAGGAATGGAGTTTTGATCCATCACGATATGGGCTAATATGAGGAGACTGGACCACACAAATCTTGGAAGGGGAACCAAACAAGTATGCACACAGTTCTTTTAAAAAGAAACTTGCAATTCACCAGCACAAAAACACTCTAACCAAATAAAAAAACACATCCTATACATCATTTATAACAATAAAGATCTAACACTCCATCACGAATGTGCAGAAACATTATTGAAGTTAAAGATCCAAAGAGATCAATTCTCAAAAATGTTGGGATATCAAGAGCATGAGCAGGACACGGATATTTATAACTATTAACAGATCAAGACAAACATGAACTTTGAGTCTTTTTTTAACAGAAAATAACTATCAAATATGCATAATTCCTAAATTTTTATGTATTAACAGCTGACTGTGCATAATGGACAACTTTGGTAAGTTTAAATAAAATGCTTAAAACTCATTGGTGGACATGAAGCCCTCAACACAATAATCTCTCGTTCTCATTCTACTATCAAATCAAAATAAATAAATATATATGAAACTTTGCCATATATTTATAAACATCCATGAGTTGATTCAAATAGGATAAACAATATCAAACAATTATCTCAAGGAATTTTTAACCAGCACTATAATGATTTCTGCTTAAATATCACGAATCATCCAAGTAAAATCATAACCAATATATTAAAAATCAAACAATTATCTCAATAATCATAAAGCAATATATTAAGAAAATCTGAAATTTGATTGACACCCACATTCAAACATATTATAATTCAAGGTTGTTGATAGCGGATCGCGGCGCGTCGCGGCGAGGTACCGCTAAGGCTATATCGGGCTATTGCGGCGAAATCGCGGCAAATAGCGCACAATCAAATAGCGGTCAAATTTAAATATATTTAAATATCCTAAATAATAAGAAAATTCATAAAAAATCTAAAAATTCAATTAGTTGTAAATTTCTTGTATTATCAGTAAATAACAATTAGTAGGCTTGTTGTATGAATAAAACTATGAAGAAATTCAAGAAATATAGCATCATAATATGTGTGATAGGCTGATAGCGGGTTTAGCCGTTTTTAACCGCAAAAATCTGTTTTAAACCGCGAAAATCCTCTTTTAACTGTGAAAACCCGCTTTTAACCCGCTAAAATCCGCTTTTACGCGCTATTCGAATGAATAGCGGATTTTCCCGCTTAAGCCAGCCGTGAAACCCCTACGCGTAGCGCTGAAGGGCCGCGACCGCTATTCGCGCCGCTATAGCCCCGCTATTGGCCGCTATTTACAATACTGCATACATATATATGTTAACACACATAACATACATATACATAGTTGTGTCCCCGTACAACCTGCAGCAACATACCATACAGTGGTTACATTTTTGTATGCTTAGATTTCATTAAGTTCGTTTAGAGTACATTTTAGGACATTATTATACATGCACATCATCTAATATAGCACTCCGATATTTACTGCATATCCTCGATATTTCTCTGATATCTGCAATCTGATATGGATTTTGGTTGTCTAATATTTCTCTGTTATCCGACATTTAAAACCTTGGTTCATATGATGTTCTTGTTATACATGCTATACTATGTCCTCCTTATATGTTCTACAATCCTACTATTCAGTTAAATGCTTCCCAATTTTCACTACAGAGATATTTTTCTTTATACAATATGTTGTAATGTCACCACAGGAAACCCATTGGTGAGAATCAAATAGTATTATTTGAATGGAATCTAAGCACACGAAGTATCCATGTTATCTTTCGGTATTCAGAAGCTGGTCCTTTAGCACACCATATTTCAGCAGTTCCTCATCTTTCAGGCTTCGCTTTGCTTTTCAGAATTGGTGATGTTCTTCTTATTGATATGAGAAACCCCCATTCTGTTAGTTCCATTTACAAAATGAATCTTGATTTAGATGCTGCAGCTGAAGAACAAAGTTCTTTTGAAGATCCCTGCAGAGGTTTGTTTGTTGATGATGAAGGTATGTCCAATGTGGCTTGTGCTTTGTTGGAATTGAGGGATTCTGGGGATGACGATCCCATGAACATTGATAGTGAAAGTGGAAGATCAGTTTCTACGTCAAAGTACATTGTTTCTTGGAGTTGGGAACCTGTTGGATCAACTAGTTCAAGGTTGATTTTTTGTTTGGACACAGGAGAACTGCATATACTTGAAATTTGTTCTGAAGTTGGGGGAGTCAGAGTTTTGTCTAACTGTGTCTACAAGGGTTCACCTTGTAAGACGCTTCTTTGGATTGAAAGTGGATTTATTGCTTGTCTTGTTGACATGGGAGATGGCATGATTTTTAAGTTGGAAGATGGAAGGTTGCTATACAGAAGTCCAATTCAGAATATAGCACCAATTTTGGATTTAGCTGTCGAGAATTTCCCTGATGAGAAGCAGAACCAAATGTATGCCTGCTGTGGTATGAATCCTGAGGGATCAATAAGAATAATTCGAAATGGTATCAGTGTAGAGAAGCTTTTAAAGACTGCCTCTACTTATCAAGGGATAACTGGTACATGGACATTGAAGATGAAGAAAAGTGATGCTTATCATTCTTTTCTTGTTTTGTCTTTCGTTGAAGAAACCAGGATACTTTCTGTTGGTCTGAGCTTTAATGATGTCACTGATGCTGCTGGTTTTCTGCCTGATGTCTCCACTGTGGCATGTGGCTTGGTGGCTGATGGATTGCTTCTGCAGATTCACAAGGGTGGGGTGAGACTTTGTTTACCCACAACATGCGGTCATCCTGAAGGAATTCCACTCTCTGCACCAGTTTGTACTTCTTGGTATCCTGGTAACATGTCCATCAGTTTGGGTGCTGTTGGACATACTTTTTTCATTGTGACTACTTCTAATCCTTGCTTCTTATTTGTTCTTGGTGTTAAACATATATCAGCATATCAGTATGAAATATATGAGATTCAACATGTGAAACTGCAGCATGAAGTATCTTGCATATCTATACCAAGAGAAAGTATCAAACATGACCAATTAGCATTAAATTTAAATCTAGCACAAAAGGATCATCAAGTTGCTCTGCAGAATGCAGTTGACAATGGTATTACTTTTCTGATTGGTACACATAAACCATCAGTAGAGGTCCTTTCGATTGTATTTGGAGTAGGGTTAAGCGTCCTTGCAGTTGGAACTATTTCAATAAATAATGCGCTAGGTACTCCTGTCAGTGGCAGCATCCCTGAAAACGTGAGGCTTGTATCAGTGGACCGGCCCTATATTCTTGCTGGCTTGAGAAATGGAATGCTACTTCGTTATGAATGGCCTGCAGCCTCCTCGATTCCTCTAGCAGAACAGAACAGACAATTTGACTTTTTTAACAAAATAGATGCTTCATCGTCACAAATGATGGCTTCTTTCTCCTTTGTTAATGTCAAGAAGAATGCTGAGAATTCTAAAACAGTTATTCTGCAATTGATAGCCATCCGTCGGATTGGGATAACTCCTGTAGTTTTGGTAGCCCTCCATGATTCCCTTGATGCAGATATAATCATTCTCAGTGACAGGCCTTGGTTATTGCATTCTGCAAGACACAGTCTTGCTTATACTTCTATCTCATTTCAACCTGCCACTCATGTGACCCCCGTGTTTTCTGCTGATTGCCCCAAAGGAATTTTATTTGTTGCCGATAATAGTTTACATTTGGTAAGAGGCCTTGTTGATAAATCCATTTATGTTTCACTTTCTCATGGCAGTACTCTTTTCTTATCTGTCATGTTTGTCTTGTTGAAACTGAAACTGTTTCTGTTTTATCCATTTAAATTATCGATGGGAAAACTGACTGAGTTACATTTGATAGTTATTTATGGAATCATAATTAGCTGTACTTTATCTAGTTTTTTTTTGCTTGTACTTGTGTCTGCTTTATGTTTTATTTTTAAGGCATATCTTCCAGTAGTTTGGACTTAAGAGAATCTAGGAGACAACAGTATCTCGTATATTTTCCAGAAGGCAAAGTATATTTAAAACTTGCCTTCTAATAAATTATCTGATTTTGTATCAAAATCATGGCCTCAAGTAATCTTTTGACACAAGTATCATAGGGTATAACAGGATATATGTTAGGTAAATGCTTATTTTGTTTAACCTCTTAGCAGTTATTGGAGGCGGTAGTGAACTCAAGTTGCCCTCCTCTTGGGACATCTAGTAGTGGAGGGAGATTTAATGCAGAACTAATCATCCCCTCATCTTGCATTTAAACTTTTCTTCTAATAAAATATCTGATTTAGTATCAAAATCACGGCCTTGAGTAATCTTGTGAGGACATCTTGAGAAAACCAGCTGATTTATGTGCTTTACACAAGTTTCATAGGATATAACGGGATATATTGGGTAAATGTTTTTCTTGTTTGATCTCAGTAGCTATGGGAGATGGTTCTGACCTCAACTCACCCTCTTATGGGACACTGAGTTGTGGAAGTATATTTAACGCCGAGCTAATCCTCCTCATCTTAGTCTCTCTTGATAACCGTCTTAGGAACAAAGAAGGATTATGTAAAATTTTATGGGGTATATCCCCATTGTATTGCATATGCCATAATTCGTACTTCAGATACTTTACCACATCAGAACATGCGACATACCATATGTTAGGTGGTCTCATGTTTTACGCTTCTATGGGCTACCAGTGCATGGTTTAATTCCTTAAAAAAATTATAGGACCACAAACAAAGTCGATGCAGCCTAGCCTCGTCCATACTTGGATTGCTGCTGTATCAAGCTATGTCTCAAATTTTAAACTTATAGCAACCTTATAGGCTTCTAGATATCATGAATGGCCATTTTGCAGGATGTTTTTTTATATATATAAAGGCTATTGTCACTTATTACATTTTTTGGTTCTTAGGGGAAAATGTATTTTTAAATGCAAAGAGAGCCTTAGCCGACATTATTATAAAAATGAATATTGAAACCTGAAATTTCTGTCTATGTATACTATTAAATTGCTTTCTATAATTAGATTTGTGAGTTAAATTTGGGGAAACTCGGCAACATAATTAGGCGTATTAGAGATCTGGTTCTATATTACTATATATATATATATATATATATATATATATATATATATATATATATATATATATATATATATATATATATATATATATATATATATATATATATATATATATATATATATAATATATTATATATATATATATATACTATATATATATATATATTAGCCAGCTCAAATATGCGCCAGCTGCAATTTTCAACTGTATGTTCTCTAGTTCATTTGCTAAGTCATTTGATTTTGAATGACATATAGCTGCCCAAGGTTGCTGAGGGTATTCACAGCTGTAGCGGGTAGCAGTAACAGTAAAGAGCCATATTAATGTGTATTGGTAGTGTAATATTTTGATCAAAATATGATATTGAGACCATTGCATGTCAGATTCTTCAAATACTTCCAAGCTTACCAGGTTGCATATTAAAACAGATTGTCCCAAAATTTTAGCTTATACTAGAGCATTGTGGAGTATAGGAAGGTCAATCTCTGGTCTCAGTTGCTGTTGAGTTTACAGCACGAAGCCATTTAACCTAAGCCGCTTAGAGATACTGCTGCCAGAGAATGTCAATGATGCCGTTCAACTTAATTACCTACAATCCTATGAAGATGGTATTTACTGATATAATGACCATTTTGTACGTCATATTGGCTATAAGAATTGATTACGTGGCTAATTTTGACCGGTAGGACTAATGCCATTTGTAAACTGTCCTTAACATTTCTCTACATCAAAGTTGCATACTATCTCAAGATTGCCTGTGATAACTTTGTTTGTAACAGTGTATTTGTCTTGTTAGTACACTGTTGTCTGTTACAAATGTTTTAGTATCCTAAATTGAGATATTGGCTATTGTTTTCGACTGGATGGGCTTCTACCTTATGGATTTTTGTTGCAAGCTGTTATTCTTTCATCACAGCCGCTGTTTCATCAAAGTAACTTTTAATGCTTTCTTTTTAACTCCTTTGCAGGTGGAGATGGTTCATGCTAAGAGACTTAATGTACAGAAGTTTTCGGTTGGAGGCACTCCGCGGAAGGTTTTATACCATCATGAAAGTAAAACATTGCTGGTGATGAGGATAGGACTACCTGGGGTTTGCTCATCAGATATATGTCGTGTAGATCCCTTGAGTGGCTCGGTGCTCTCAAAGTTCGTGTGCGAACCTGGGGAAACAGCAAAATGCATGCAAATTGTCAAGGTTGGAAATGAGGAGGTTTTAATTGTAGGAACTAGTCAAGTATCTGGACGGATAGTCATGGCTAGTGGTGAAGCTGAGAGGTTAGCATGCCTGTAAATTATTTATATTCTACTTGTTTTTCCATAAGGGCTAAAATATATTATACTTTTACATGTTTGATTAACCTTAAATATCAGGTCTGTTGCCACTTGTAAGTCTAAAATTCTATGCAAATTTATGCATTTATTTCCATTTTCTGACAATCTTGAATAATGGTTGTCAATAGTAATTTGTATATTTCATTTTGTATTTTTCTACTGCATTATTTTAAAAGCCATTTTTCTCTAACTATTGAAAGCCCTAAGATAGTCTTGCGACAAATAGAGTTAGCTGATTTCTATCTATTATCTGAAAGGGATTAGTTTAATCCCTCATATTTTATTTATCATAGGTTGCGAATGAACCTGATAAGGTTGCAATATTTTTGCCATTTTTGATGTTAGAATCAACTAATAAGACTGCTTTATGCAACAGCACCAAAGGACGTCTTATTGTGTTAAGTCTGGAAAGCTCACAGAGATCCTCAGATAGCAGTTCACTGATGTTCAGCTCTAGTTTGAATTTGCCTTCCCATATATCTTCTCCTTTTGGCGAAATTGTTGGGTACGCAACTGAACAGTTATCAAGCAGTAGTCTCTGCAGTAGCCCAGATGACATCAGCAACGATGTGGTTAAACTTGAAGAAATGGAGGCACGGCAGTTGCGGTTAATCTTTCAGGTTCAACTGCCTGGTGCCGTACTTTCTGTCTGTCCATACTTAGATCGTTATTTCTTGGCATCAGCTGGCAACATCGTACGTTATCCTTTTTATTTTATTTTTTTATGCAAGTTTGTTTTAGATGCCGCAATCCTGTTATGAAAAAGATCAGTAATATGGCTATTACTAATATTCATTTATTTCTATCTAGCAGACATGTTGAATTTAATACTGGAAACATAATTATGAATTTTGCATGTCAACTTGGATAACTTCTGGTTTTGCTGTCCAGTATATTTAACATAGAATTTTGTTACTATCAGGTCAATGTATTTGGTTTTCTAAATGAGAACCCACAACGACTGAGAAAGTTTGCTACGGCAAAGACACGCTTTGCTATAACGTGTTTGGCTACGTATTTTACAAGAATTGCTGTTGGTGATTGTCGGGATGGCATCCTTTTCTACTCGTACCGTGAGGTATGATTATTTTATTCTCCATGCCCCAATTTCTGCCAATGTATTATGCTTTATATTGTTAAATATATCCCATAGATATTTTATCAAATAACAAGCAACACTGGTCTTATTTGTAGGATAATAGAAAATTAGAACAGATGTATTCTGATCCAGTACAAAGACTGGTTGCTGATTGTGCACTTGTGGATATGGACACCGTTGTAGTATCAGATCGCAGTGGGAACATCTCCGTTCTTTCCTGTGCGGATCATCTAGAAGGTGCATTATGCTTTCAAATTTTCTGGGTTACCTGCTTATCTGGATGCATGCTATTCTTGTTGATATGCAATTTAAAATTCATCTTTATTTACATGTGAAAGCAGAACTATCATATAAATTGATATGCAATTTAAAATTCGTCTTTATTTACATATGAAAGCAGAACTATCGTTTAAAATTTTAATGTCACCAATTCACTTATGATGTTTTTTCTTTTACTGACTTGTGTTTGTGGATGGAGGTATACAGCCTTAAAGCTTTCATGTGAAATATCTTCCTATATATTTCCTTTCTATTTTTAATGTTACTTTATGAGATTTATGCCTGTTTGTCTTTTAAATTTGTCGGTTACATCATCCATGATGAACTGCAATTTATCTGTCAGCTTTTGTTATAAAATTTGCTTCCACTAAAAGCTTGTTGGTTTGTGTTAAACCTTCAGAGTTGCAAAGGATCTTATCATTGTTTGATTTCCCCCCCTTGTTGCAGGTAGTGCAAACCCAGAGAAGAATCTAACACTAAACTGCTCATTTTACTTGGGAGAAACTATTATGGGCATTCATAAGGTAAAAACTTGAACATTATCATTGTTAGTATTAATGCTGGTTGTTAAATGTTAAATGGTATTCAAAATTCTTATAAAGATGGAAACTAAAACATGATTATGTTGAGATTTATTTTAGTATAAATAATTAATTTAAAGGGATACAAGGAAGGGAACAACATTTTCTTTGTTATTAAACTGTGTAGTATATTTATTCCAAATGTTTATTTTAAACATGTTTGTGCTTGAAAAGATAAGTATATTGGGGGTAGGAGTGATATTTTGAAGGTCTCTGGCACGAAGGTATAGGTTTAGACATATCAGTATTTCGGTTTCTAGTATGTTTGCCCGTGCTTGCCTGGTCATTTTGATAAATTTCTTTTATTTTAATTATCCTCCATCGGGTTCAGGAATTCTCTCTTTTCATTTTGGTTTTCACTTTGTGTGGAGTCAGATTAGACCCTTCAATTTTAACTTATTCAGTTATCGTAACTTTCTTGCAGGGTTCGTTCTCATACAAACTTCCAGTTGATGATATGCCGAACAAGTGTAATGGTGCAGAGAGAGCATTTGAAGATTCATACAACAGTATCGTGGCTGGTACGCTGCTCGGAAGTGTGCTTGTTCTGATTCCCATTACGAGGTTGGTTCATTTTGATTTCCTGTTATATTTGCTGTCAGACTGCTTGTACTGTTATGGTTTGCTAATTTTTCTCCATTAACTTCCTCATGTTTGATTTCCTGCTATATTTACTGCTTGCACTGGTATTGTTTGCCAATTTTTCTCTGGACTTCCTCGTGTAGTAGTCCTATAGAATTATGAAGGCATCCAGTGGTTTTTTTACTTACTGAATTTAGTCTCAATCAATTAATTCAAATTTTGTTAATATGCAGGGAAGAGTATGAACTGTTAGAAGCTGTACAAGCAAAACTTGTGCTTCATCCATTGACTTCCCCTCTGCTAGGAAACATCCATAAAGAGTTCCGTGGGCGTGGACCACTGGTAAGCTATTCTCACCAGTTTGAGTTTGTTTCATACAGTTAGCCATAAGTTAATTATAAGTAGTTGGGGAATTGTTTATCCCCCATTTGGTTGCACGCGTTAGCCCCTTTTTTGCTGAAAATTTGTATCAAATTATTACCACATTAGTCATCAGATTGTTGCTGTCTGCTAGATTCTTGTTCACTGCTTACTTTCCAGTTCATATATTTGTGGATTGCTTGTTTACTAGTTAATAAAAATTTTATGTTGATGCTTCCATTCCATTTTATCTGATGAAGATGGAATATTTGTCTATAAACTTTCAAGCTAAATCTGTGGCTACTTGAGAAAAAAGTTAAAAATATCTGATTAGCCAAACTTTTGAAGAAGGTTTTCTGTAAACACCCATGTAATTTGTAATGTTGCACACTTTGGTTATTACCTTGCTGCCGTATTGGGTCATCCACCATTCTGATGTCATCTTTTAACACATTATTTCTTTTCTTTTCTTTTTCTTTTTCACTTTTTTGTTTGGCGGATAACATCTTTAGCACATTAATTCAATCCAGTTCTAGATGTATAAAAAACTTTTGGAATGTGGTCAAGATGACTATCAAAATGATATAAAATTACTGAATAAGAAGGATGTGGTCTCATATTTTGGTTCTTCACTCTTTGTCCTCATATTAGGAAATTCTTGCACTGCAGGCAGGACCTACCATGCTTGATGGGAACTTGCTTGCCCAGTTCTTGGAGCTGACAAGTATGCAGCAAGAAGACGTGGTTACATCATCATCCACCGCCCAAAGTTCTAGGGGCACAATACCAGATTCTTGCCATGGTTCTCCTATTTCTGTCTGTGAGGTTGTTCGGGTGCTTGAAAGAGTTCATTACGCCCTTAACTAGAAGAATATCAGTGTTTATCACATTTTATATCACGAGGTATTTTCCGGGGAGAAAGAGACAACAGGGTGGTGGTGGTGACGTGCGATCAACAAATAATTTTGCATGAATACGGACTTTAAGGTAAGATGCATACCAGAATGAGGTTACTGGGACCTAAGCGGGAGAAAGTTTTAGTCAGATGTCTCGAATTTGTATCGTAACTTTGATTGCTTTGCCGTAATGAATTTAATTGGTTTTATACGTGGACAATCCCCCTTGTCGGTTGCATCTGCATATTATCGTTGTCCAAAATGCTCCAAGCTGTCATAAATAGATGTGTATTGTTTCATCTTTAATGAACGCATATAGATAGTGAAACTGAAATGAGGGATTTTTGCAGCGACTGATTTGTTTGTAAAATAAAGACTAGCCCAGGTCGAGTTCGATAAAACTTGTTTTTATTCAGGCCCCGGTTTGATAACGAAGGGTTTGTGTTTGATGATATCACGACCACTGAACAAGCATGAGTGCAAGTTTATGTTGGACAAAATCAATCGTGACACTTGATCATTGCTGTTCGATTTCTGTTTATTTGGTTGGTTCTGAATTGGGATTGAGTTCCTTTTTTTTAATAAATTAGATTAGATTAGCAAGCATAAACACAACAAATCTGTGTTCATTAAGCTCAACGGAGGAAAAAAACATAGCCTGTTTGAGTTTCACCTACTTTACCTTCTTTAGGGGTTAATTTGGACATTGTGGCTGGAAAGGATTATAAAGGCTACAGAGTCTCCGGTGCTGGTTCGTCAATGTATTCATAAGGTATGACTATATCCACGTTCCGACGTTTGCATTAGCATTTAGCTCTGTAACAAACAGATCTATATGATCGCATTTAGATTCTGCTTTAAATTCCACGGTTTACTTGTGCAGTTTACATGGGAAGTGTCAAGGCCAAAATTCAGTGAGCTTAATCTGCATGCCGTTGTCATTTTCCTCCAACAGGATAGTTTGGTTAGACGTCGTTAAGTTCCAAATATGTATTAGTTACAACTTGGTACCCTGAGGTATGATGTAACTACACGAGTAATCCAAAGTATAGTATCTACACGAGTAATCTTGAACATAAGCTTTTTGGTCACCCTTGTAGTTACAATTAGTAATCTCGCAGTTGCTAGTAATCTCAGGATTAACAGTGGAGATACAAAAACTCCAGGATCACATGTGCAGTAACGCCGGTATACCCCAAGGTACAGGGTCGTAATCAATCCCTAAAATATTGCCGCTACTAAGTATCTTGATTTGATGTATGCTCTTCATTAATTACACATGTATCTGTTAGAGTCTCACGAGTAAAATCATTTCTTGTTTCTTAGGAGATTCTAAACGGCTGATGAAGTTGTTAGCAAAAGAATTTGTTGTCTCGTATGAGAAAGACTGTTACGCATGATATTGTGAACCTTTAACTTCACACAAACGCAATATAAATAAGTTGTTTAAAAGCTGGGGGTTTTTTTTTTTCCTGTTTAAAACTGGCCCAAATTTTAACTATACTGCTCATCACATTTGAGCTCCTTTGCTTTGTGTCCTTGGTAACCCACTTGAGCCCTTTTGTTCAGTGGAGACGAAAAAAAAATTGGTACAGCAGGTGAGGGAGTGGCGTGCGTACGTACTCCTTGGGTAAGGGATTTGTATTCCTAATACTCGGGCGCCACAGTAGTTGGAATGAGTATGTACTCGAGTTAGCATTTCTTTGATTGAAATCATGATAAGAAGAAGACGTATTAGTGAACTGTGGAAGTTAACAAGGATCTCAGAATGAGTCTGAAGGTTCAAGAAGATAAGCTCTCAGCAATTTAAAGCTGATCAAGTCCAAAGGAGCAAGCATCGAAAAGCACGTAAAACAGACTTGAAAAAATTCCGAAAGGTTCAAAACTTTCTTATATTATCAGGGGCGGATCCAAAAACTTTTTCCTTTGATGGCACAGATATAGTTATGCATGTAAGTTAGTAACTCGTGATGTATAAACTCCAGCTAGTAAAAAGCTTATTTATACAATAATCATAAAGATCTCAATACTAATATTTTTTTCATATCATTTTCTTATCAATATAGGATCAAAGTTTTTTATTTTTATTACAAAAACTATCTTAATATTACTAAAATCAAGCATTGATTCTTCATAATTGTTCTTTACGTGGCCTTATGTTTCATGTAATTGGGCACCTATTAATATTCTATGGGGGCACCCATATGAAGTATTAATAAAGATCATGTAATTGTTCTTTACCTTCTCATGTTCTTTATCTTCTGGAAGTGCAGGTTATGAAACTATTGTTACTGGAGGTGGTAGGTAGCTCAATATTTGTCCTAAGCTTTTGTCTTCTTTTGAGTTCAAATGTGTTGATTAATTTAGGTCGTCAATGAAGCTGTCACGTGCAAAACTGATAATTGTGGTGAAGGAATTTTCAATAGGAGGTAGACAATCCCCCGTTCTCCTTCGAGTGTTAATGTTATCTCTATGTGGACTCGGCTCAAGGTATCGAATTTACTTGTATATCCGCTATGTACGTATGATTCCCAACTGTAAGTCTTCTCTTCTCAAGTTTGAGGACTCTAAACGTCCACTGTTATTTCCTGATAAATTTTATTATTTTGTTCGCTTGTTTTATTTTGAAATGATCAGTATAGCATTCTCTTATTATTTCAACGAATTAACTTCAATTGTAGCAGGTACCGGCTAGCATCAATTACCGTGCCAACTAACCTATCTAATGGTAAGTTTTGACCTCAGATGATTATTTGAAATAATGTAGTTATGCATTTGTTGTTAGACAAATTGTGTTAAGGTTGTATCATAGATTATAATCATACATAAATGGTCAAGAAGAATTAGACTAATATTTTCATGGTTTTCCGGATGTTTCCTGGTTAAGATCAGTGGATCCTCAGTCTATATGGGATTTGGATCCTCTCCACTACAAAAAAGTAGTGGAGAGACCACTGCTTTTAATCTCAATCGTTGATTATTTAGTAGGCGGTTATGATACAATCTAAATCTAACACTTATCATACCCTCGTGTATTGCACTCATTCCTAATTTGCACTAAAAGAAAAATTCACAACCATTAACTAGATAATCAATGGCCATGACTATGTAGTGGTCCCTCCACTATTTTTTTTTAGTGGAGAGGATCCGAATCCGTCTATATGTCGCGTTTAAATTGAATACAATCCAGAAGTATAATTGGTAAGTATCATATTCGGAATTTCCTCAAAACTTGGTATACTTCAAGTAGGTTTCTCTCAGCTTCGAGGGTTCCGGACTTGCTTTGATACTGTATGAAACGTCTTGGTCATTTGCTAAATCCACACGATTTTATTTTGAATTCATTCTTTTGCATTGGTTTGATAGGAAATACTTCGTTCTTTTCGGTCATTTGGATTGTATAGGCATTGATATGTTAAGACTGCAAATTCGATCTCTTTTGGGGGGGTTTTGCTTTTTGGGCGGATTTATTTGGTCAATTACATTAAGTGTGCCATTCGGTTCTTACGTTTCTCTTGCGTCGATCTGATAGTGTGTCAATTCTTGTCTTGATAAATTTTGATTAATTCTCATTTTGTTGTTTATTACATGTCAAATGAAAGATTCAATCACCGATTGTATAAGTATGTTACGACTCAAAGCCCACAGTTTATGATAAAGAATAACATAATGTCTTGACTTATTATGTGATATTACGAACGAATAAGTTGGCAAACTTAGAATATTTTTACTTAATTTTTCTTTCATTTCTTGATCTTAAGGTTATCTTTTTAGCTTGTTTAAATGTACCCTGAGCCTGAGTACTTAATGTATGGGAAAGTAAGCAATAAGAGAAAGACTTGTATGCCTACGAAATTGTTTACCTTGAACTATTCCTCACCTACGATGAGAACCCTAAATGCTAAGAAAATTTAGGTATGCAGGTAATAAATCTATGAGTTTAAGATACAAATACCGTTAAAAATATCCATACATCCAAATGAAAGGATGAGAGAAGACTAAATAATTAATATGTGAATCTTAATTCTCATATGTCTGTAAAAATTTTTAACAATATTTAGCTTTATCATATTCTACACGCATGCATGCATGTGTGGGTGCGCCTTTGTGGTTAAGACCAACCAACACTAGATAGAGACTTAAAAGAGTTCTTTAATGCCAATCTTGAAGATAACTAATCAATTTCATGGTTGTCTCTCTTCATCTTAAGAGAGAGAAAACGGAGACTTCAAATGACCTAGGTTCATAGTAATACATACATAAACAACAAATTCAAGTTTTCCTGTCATTTCTGTCTGATACATTCGTTTTCTTGTTCTCATATGAAACTTTTACCTATACTTCTTTGAGGAGAAGCTGTCATGGATAAATTCCAAAAAATTCCAACACCGATGTATAACCACCATTATGAGATGAATTGCAAGGATTAAGAAGCATATTCATCTCCGACGTTCCGTGTGGAGGACGAGGATGAATCTATAATTTGTCCTTGTGTACTTCATTATTTGTATACACGTCTATTTATAAACAGACTACACCCTTATGCTTTCTAACTTGGAATTTTGTTACAAACAATGTGCATTAATAATAAATTGTATCAAGACTGTTGCTTGTTATTAACTTTTTGAATAATGTCAAAACTATTTTCAATATTTATGATTACTGAAATGAAACCATGATCATGAAAAATATGTCATCGACTATTTAAATAGACTTTAATTCTTTTCCTGTATGTTTGGTAGTTAAAAAATGATAGACAAAGCAACGACAAATGATTTGTAGGCATACAAAAGATATTGTACTCAAAATTATATTTTTCCACCAAGAATGGGTAATATTTTACATACAGAAACATCAAACTAGGCAAATCAAACACATCACTCTTGTATGTTCTACACCCAAAAATGTCCCCAAGGACTACACCAGGGACGGGTTGTATCACAAAATTTTTACCCTGGATAGTCAACCTATTGAACCCAAAAGAGAAGAGTAGAATTCCAATTATACAATTTGCCGCGACTGTGTGACTCCGCCGACACCTAAAACCTTCATAATCTACAACAAGCCTCATTAGGCAATCATAATCTGGATAAGAAGTCAATGATTTATTCCAGCAGAGCTCATATCATGTTTCCATCCGAAGAGAGTGGCGATTGCAGATTATCATCCCTATGAAGCCAAATATTTGATTCTTTATCCATCAAATCCAGTTGGACGTTCATTTCAAGCTCTCAGCATATTCTATTGCTTTTCTCTTGACATGTTCAATCCTCTCTTCATCACCTTGTGACTTTTCGTAGTTGAGATACTTCTTGAATAAAAACTGCAAATTAGTTCAACAGAAAACTAATTAAAAGAAAATGATGAAAACAAGTAAACTAATGAGAACATCAGAGCCTGTTGGAATGTTGTATTTCTAGGACATTCAAACAGAAAGAAATAAGAAATACAGTATAGCATGTCATGACAGGAAAAGTCAAATTTCAGGTATGAGCGCATTTGTCTACTAGTGTCTATAAATAAAGACATTTCAGATTCCGACACTGTTGTGTATTAAAAAAATGAAACAAGATTTTGTACCTCAATTTTCCTCGGAGGAAGGCTTAAACAGGTTACCCTCTCAAATAATGCTCGAATGACATCTGGATCGCCTAGTCGGATCTCCTGCATATACCACATATTTTAAGGGAATGAAAATCCTTTCAACTATGTGACATTAAAATTTGCATATAAAAAGGGTTCGGGATAAATTACCTGATCAAGGTAAATACTCCAAAGATCTGTTCTCTTAGGATACTCCCGCAGCACACCTTCAAACATTGACCTACCTCGATCAGGTAAGCCACATTTGAACTCCAGAATTGCAGTCTGTGAGATAAATTTGATGTGTTTTTTGCGAGGAAGACTTAGAAGAGCACGGTTTACAATCGATTGAATTCCCTCTTTGCCTTGCTTCAAGAGGTTTTGCACACGATGCAACCAGATCTACAATTCAAAAAGAGCGTAAGTCCCCTGCATACCATCCAAAGAGAAAACAATTTGAATACATAGCCACTTGCCTTGCATGAAGTTTTGAATTTTTTTGCCATTCTTTCAAGAAGATCTTCTGCCAGGTCATGCTGTTCGGTCCTTTCATACATCCCAAGCAGAGCGAAATGGACTTTTTTGGGATCACAGTATTGCAGCGCTCTTTGGAAGATTTTTCTAACAGACTCCTATATTTTTTGGGCGGATAAAGTTTAATAAAGCTACAATTGTTTACTTTGGCAAATAAAGCATCAAACAGACAACATACCTTGGGAGGATTTCCATATTGGTTCTCTAAATTAAAATAAGCTGTCCAAATATTAAGCTTTTCATTTTCTTCTCGGAAATTTATTGTTCTCAAAGCCCTTCAGAGAATAAAAAAGGATATGTCAGAATATCAAAATTCAAGTTCGCTAAGAAATGCAGAAAATAGTGAATAAAAGCTATCATATAAATAAAATAAATAAAATTGTCAGGCAGAAAAGTATTCACTGAAAGAAAGCCCAAACAGGTACTCAAAACAAAATGTTTTCGAAGTTTATTCACGTTTGTACCCACAAAAAAAAACCCACCCAAAAAAACAAAACAAAAACCCACACGCAGACCTCTTCCCCCAAAACTGAGTGCACATTCTATCAGAATGCCCCGCACCGTGCGGGGTGTTCTGAGCCATTGAGATAACAAGTAGGGAGGCAGTTTGGGTATTTTACTGCCCACTCTATGGCTCAGGTCTCACCACAGTGTGGTGTCTCTGATAGAATATGTGCACTCCCCCAACCCACCCAACCCAAAATAAATAAATAAATAAAAATACCGAATAGAAACGTTGGAGGAAAAAACCAGAACACAGAGAGAAAAGGTTAATTTATTGTTCATGTTGGACCTTGTCTCTATACTAAACAAATTTATATAGGGGAGAGAAGGAGAATTTCGACCAAACCTCTCTACAGGTTCCTTAAAGAGCAGAAAAAAAGAACTATGGTCCATGTAAATTAATTACTTAGCTAAAGAGTTGATCCATATCACCCATAGCTCTATTTCAAAATGAAGGGAGGGATACATGGAGTGCAAATTTGAGCCTAGATGAAAATTAAGGGATATATTGTGACCTAGAAGTGAAGGTTGTTGTAGAAGATAACTGACGATTCCAATAGTTAGGGGATGCATATCATCGACTCCAGTTACAAGTTGACAAAATGGACTATTAAGGGATATACGGGCAAATCTTCTAACACTCAAATCCTATCTTATGATCAAGTTAGGTTGAGATATGAGCTAATATATAATATTAAAAAACTTCCTTGAAACATATTTACAGAATCCGATTCAGTTCTGGAGAGGGATGACTAATGGAAGAATAAGGAGCTGCAGGCCTAATTAAAATCATTTGCAATAGCTCATCTAACTTGGAAGATAACCATTAATTTTTTTAGAAACCAGTCCAGTCCAACGTGTATTAATTAAAAATAAACAGCACAACTTTTATCTACCTAACTTCCTTTTCACTTCCTTCTGAAGATTAATCATAATGCAGAAACCAGAAACAGTTTTTTAACACTGATTGGACAAATAATACCTTTCAGCAATAGAGCGTGCCTTCTCAACATCTGCAAGTGACTCCATAAAGGCCATGTACTGCACCCAGACAAAACTGCTATTAGGGGAGCTCCTCACCAATTTCTCAAAATCTTCCTCTGTACGTGGTATATCCTTCTGTAAGATTCTCTCTTCAGCAGCAGTAATTTCAAGCTCTCTGTTTCAACAATTATGTGGTTCTTTTTTTTAGTTCCGTGACACTTTATGCTTAATTAAACAGGAAAATCATAAGATATTAAGCATATGTACCTCTCCTCTTTTGCCTTCTTCCTTTCACGTCTATCACTCCTCTTCACAACCAAGTT
This sequence comes from Asparagus officinalis, assembly GCF_001876935.1. Taxonomy (NCBI): domain Eukaryota; kingdom Viridiplantae; phylum Streptophyta; class Magnoliopsida; order Asparagales; family Asparagaceae; genus Asparagus; species Asparagus officinalis. The sequence goes on from NC_033796.1 coordinate 22,561,066, forward strand.
GTTCTGTCCAATACTATCCTGCTTTTCACTTGCATCTTCCATGTCAGAACTGTCCGACTGATCAAGAGAGACCTGGAGAGGAAGGACTGAAGCCCTTGTCTGAACTTGTGAAAGAACTGCAGGGTCATCTTCGCAATTAAAAATCTCTTGGATTAGTGGAGAGTCATCATTCTGTTGCATTGTAGGCAAAGAATCATACATAACTACAGGATCATCAGCAGTTTTGTCATTTTCAGAATGGCCAGATACAGTTTGTCCATGATTGGTATCACCAATGTAAGATTTCTTCATTCCCAATGATATGCGGCGCCTTTCCTCATCAACCTGAAAAGATGTATGCACATGACATGTAACTTAGAGGTAGGAGCATGCTACAACCATATTGCAGGAAATAATAGAACTCCTGAAATTTCCGGAGGATATAATCTACCCAGATTATTGCATAGTCAAATCAAGCAAGTAAACATTGCAACAAAATTAAAGGTCAAGTCCAAAAAAGATCTGAAGAGAACGATGTATAAGCCGCATAAATTCAAGCTAACCTTTAGAACCTTTGCTACAACCCTTTCCCCGGCCTGATATTTGCCTTCAATTTTATCAAGATGCTCATCGGACACTTCTGATATATGACAAAGGCCAACCTGGTGCATGATAACACAAGGAAAAAAATTACAGACGTCATAATTTGTTATTACTGGAAAGCAAATTAAAAATCAATTACCATGCTGGTATTATCAATTTTGATAAATAAACCGTATGGTTCAGTCCGCCTAATCAAGCCAGAAATCACATCTCCGACTTTCACATTGAGAAAAGAGCTTGTGTCTGATTTTACTCTTTGGCTTTCAGTGTCTTTCTTCAATGTTACATCGACTCTCTTTGATGAAGAATCCACTGATAAGACCCTGTCAAAAAGGGATTTTGACTTACATATAGGCAAGAGTTTCGTATTTAACTGGTTTATGAACTATAATTACCTGCCATGCACGAGTAATCCTACAGGAAACTCCTTCTCAGGGGTATCAATGTAATCATCAGACAAGTTTGACAAGAGGACTCGAGCATCAATCCTTCGAGAAAGCATAATGAAACATCCTTTTGTAGTAACATTCTTTACATAACCCTGCACATTTGAGGTGGTATGGCTTAATGAACGAACAACGATGTCAAAAAATTTATATTCAAATATTAATAATGATTACACTTATCTACTACTTCTCACTTAAAAGCAACTACTGTTCATAATACAGTGAATACATCCTTGCTACAGTATAATACATAAAATATGGTTTGTGCTACAGTAAATAATACAGTGAATACATCCTTGCTACAGTATAATACATAAAATATGGTTTGTGCTACAGTAAAATTCTCAGCCTCGACCATTCTGACCGCTTTTAGCGTGTTTCCTCATAAAATGACACTGTTCATGTACAGTGTAATTTTTGAATCTGTGGAAGCTGAAGTAACATTTTTTAACATTGAAAACAGTGTTCCTTTTTTGTCCTGCAAATTGATGAATTTAACCTTTACCAGGCATTTCACAAATATAAATCTTTTCTGGCTCTATTATAGAAAATTGATAAAACTTGCTAATTGGTGTACTATTTTGTTAACTAGTTCAAAAATTCACTCTGTAAATAATAATAAAAATTATCGCTGGAGTTTTTATAAATAGTTATTTTTAATCATATTATCAATTTGCTAACAAATATACCTCGGTAAATAATAACCGTAGCAACGCGCGGGCTTAATACTAGTCTATCATAGATTGGTAACTACATTAAATAATCTTTTCATATGTTCCTAAGAAAACTATACATGTTTCTAAACAGATGGCTAAAATATCAAACAAGGCAGTTTGTCTGGTTAACATACTGACTATTCTCACTTTTGCAAACACCAAATTCTCGTCTACGTCCACTTCAAGTGATGCCAACCCTTGTGGGAAGCTACCATATAAAGACAAAGTGAAAAAATAATGCCAACCAAAATGATGAGCATAACAGAGACTCCTACACAGTTATCAACGAAACTTGGGAAAATAACCCTAACTCACCAATCTCACCTTACTCAAGTGTGTTACTAATAGAAACTAAAATTTGATTTGACCATCACGCTCATGTTATGCCAAGTCCAATGATATAACAAGAACAGCAACAAAAAGCCTTAATCATGTGGTTCTTCACTATAAGCTGCGTAACTCCGTCCCACCATTCCGCTCCATTAAGAGGCAATTTCTCAGACAGTTTGAGTCACAAGAGTCCTATACCACGAAAATACTGAAAGTATCCCTTAAAAGAGTTTCAAAGCCTTGAGATTTGAAAAGGACAAAGACAGCAATGCCAAACTATAACTAGGAGAGTAGTTATAGATATAATAGAATCTATACACATTTACAGCCATGTTAAGGAAAACTGTGTTAGACTCATCGGACACGAAAGAATACATTATCGGAGGGACATAATACTGTCTATGTTCCAAAAGAAACTTACAGATCATGAGATATTAAATAAACATCAGTTAATCAAGGTTTTTTCTCTCTAAGATATAAGACAAATAGCTAAAAAGTAGATATAAACCAAATTGAGATTTAACGAATAGAATCCCTTATAGTACTGTTTCATATGTCTTACAGTAGACCCTATTCAGGCCAAAAAACGAGAAGTGAATGAAAGTATGAAACGTTAGTACTACCTCGCTCATCTATGGCACTTCATAGTCTGCAAAAATTTTGAGGCCAACTTCTCGTTTGAATAGGCTTTTGAGTCTAATTTCTTGTTTGAATAGGCTTTTGAGTCTAAATTCTAAATGGGGAAACTAGACTGCATAACCTGAAAAGGGTGTTAGCTTTCCTTAAAACTGCCCATCACAATTAAATGGCAAATAGCCCTTTCTCAATCAATGCCACAAGTAGGTTCTAGCACCAACCAATAGAGGTTTATTGTAAAATTGACAAACTAATAATGACTAGACATTTGTGGGGGTGCTTTTCTCACATTTTTATAGTCCTACCAATGAAAGATAACTCAAAAGTCATCACAGCAAATCAAATACTACTTAAATGTAAATAGCCTTCAAAAGGTGATAAGCATTATACATTCTGAGAAAAGATAACATTCAATTATCCTAACAAATTAAGCATGATACTTTATATATAAAATTATACAGCTCTAAAGAGCATACTCGAGAAAACAACATTAAAATAAAGACAATAAGTACCTTGACTTCCATGTTTGGATGTAGATCTTCAATGTTTTCAAACCGTTCAAGTATTGAATCCCTGTGATGCAAATATAGGTTCCTCAAAAATGGCAACCAAAACAAAAGTTCATCGTGAAAGCATAATTAGAAATTAAACTTTGTGCATCAGAAATAAAAAAATTTGAAGCACAACATAAAGATGTTTTCAAAAAGTTAACAGTCACCATAGAAAGTATATATATGAGAAAATTGGGTATGCTTGGTAGTGAGGTGGCATATTCCCCTCCACTAATTAAAATCGGAGCCCACATTCACATGGGTTGGGAAGCAGTTGAGAATTGGAATGAGTGGATGGGAATAGGCCACCTCACTACCAAGCACAAAATTTGTGCTTGGTACCAAGCATACCCATCTCTCTCTCTCTCTCTCTCTCTCTCTCTCTCTCTATATATATATATATATATATATATATATATATATATAAAAGAAAAAATATATATATATATATATATATATATATATATATATATATATATATATATATATATATATATATATATATATATATATATATATATATATATATATATATATATATATATATATGAGAAAAATGGGTATGCTTGGTACCAAGCACAAAAAGCTATGCTTGGTAGTGAGGTGACATAATCCCCTCCACTCATTCAAATGGTTGCATATCTCCATGCACTCCTCAATCCATGTGAATGTGATCCCCCATTTGAATGAGTGGAGGGATTATGTCACCTCACTACCAAGCACAAAATTTGTGTTGAGTACCAAACATACTCGTTTTTCTCTATATATATCCATTTCTCTCTCTATCTATCTATATATATACTAGTGTGTGCCCCGTGCGAAATACGGCCTTCCCTTTTTTATTGCTACAGTAATTCCGTTTTTAATTTAAATGCCACAACAATACTTTTAAAAATGCTACGGTGATATTTTTTTAAAAGGCTGCAATCTCTCAACTCTGCTACATTAATATATTTTAAACTAACGATTTTTTGATAACGCTACAGTATCCCTGCTATGCTACAGTAATACATCTTTGAAAATGCTACAGTAAAGTAATGTAGTGTTTATTGTAGTATGAATAGGGATACTTAGGTCCTTCCATTATTATAGAGGAATAGATTATGATACATTATTGTTGGGTTTCTCTGATTTTAGTCTCTTAAATGTTTAAATTCTGAAATCAATCCCTCAAATCATTGAAATTGTCATTCTCTAATTCTTATAGGTTATCTCAAACTTAGTTCCACAATTAACTCAAATTGTCAGTAGGTTCCCCACTTCTTGTGAGTTGTTTCAAATCAATCCATCCGATCAGGTAGCAAGATTTAGAATTGAGGGAGCTGCTAGAATTTTCAATGGTTTGACTCTTGAGGGACTACACTATCAGATATTAAACCTTTGAGAGCGTTATAGCAAAATAACCTTTTTTAATGCAAAATCCATAATTGTTAGTATGTGAAATTTATCGTTTGCACCAGTTACCGTAAAATCGACAGCCAAAAAATTCACGCTCTTCGGTTTCCTAGGGTGAATCAATCAAATCGGTTTCCTAGGGTGAATCAATCAAATCGATAACCTAATGTCAAGTAGTACCAATCCTCCGCCATCGACGCCACCGCCAAACACGATGATGGGTTCGTTACTCCGCCCAGTGACGTTCGTCACCGGCAACGCAAAGAAGCTCGAAGAAGTTCGAGCGATCCTGGGCAACTCAATCCCCTTCAAATCCCTCAAACTCGACCGTAAAGCTCTCACCTTTATCTGTACTTTTTGCCCTAATCAACCCACATAGATCAATTGAAAGATTGCATACTTGGCTTGGGGTTGTGCTTGCAACTGCTCTCCTCCTCTTTTTCTCTCGTTGTAACCGCAGGAGAAGTGAGAGAAATTATGGTTGTATTTGTAGGCTAGGGTTAGGGGCGGGGTTGGTGGTGGGGTGCGAGAGAGAGAGGGGTGCGGGATCGGTGGAGGTTGGGCTTAGGCGAGGGCGTCGGCGGAGTCAGCAGCGGCCATGAGGGGGAGAGAGGTTTTTTCTGAAGACTTTTCTAAAGAAATATTGAGAGAGGTAGAGAGAGAATCGTGGGATCTTCAAAAAAGTGTACAGTTAAAAGAAAGAAGCGGAGATTTTGAAGGAGAACATGGCTTATGTGTGAAACGTGGGTTGGTTATACATTTTACTGTTCATTTTATCTTTATTGTTGTTCTCTTTTAGCACTAAAATATATATATATATATATACACACACACGCGCACACACACACACACACGACAACAAAAAATTCCACTTAATGTCGCCTAGAAAAGGCACTTTACAATCATTCTGTATTATGTTCACTACATAGCTAACATGAAATACAATCTACATGAAACTGGTGGAATATTAGCTTTCATAAATGTGCAGACTTCTAGAATATATTCTTCAAACACTCTTTTGACAATTCACAGATGCATTTTTGCACAGTTAACAGATAACATTGCATATATGTTCATTATTTTTCTTTGAAAATTATCTAAATTGTCTTAGTTATAAAGATATCAAAATAGTACTCAGTAAACAAATTTATTAACAGTTCAAAATGTACTTCAACACATGAATAATAAGATATATTAAGCTCTTTAGAATTTTTAGGGCACATTAATTTCTTTAGGATGTTTGCTAAGACATAAGGTTATAGACTTTAACAGAAAGATGAGATATTATAAGATTAAAACACAAGCATGCATGCAGAAAAATAAATTAATACTACCATCAATGCAAGGAATTAAAGATTGTGATATATAGTCTTTTTGTCTATTGCCATAACTCAGTTATTTTCATGTCTCCATACCTCTATTATGTCATATCCATGTCTATATGTCAGGGTTCAATATTCTTCTCCATATGTGTGTTTTCCCATCCCTCACTTGTGCGATCACACACAAACAAAAGACAGAAGGGATAAACGAACAGGTATAGTTAGCAGATAGACACTCAAATCGTAAATCATAGCAGTCTTATGAGTTCTGTTATGAATTTTATATGATTTATTATTTGAAAATAAGATATATCAACTCAACATCAATCATCTCTTACATTCTTCAGGAGTCAAATTTGGCTGAGCTCTTTATTCCTAATTGAGACTAGAAAGACATCGCTATCAGAAGTATTGGAGAAAACATACCAGAATATACATCATAAGGGGAGTTCAGATAAGTAACCAATAAGGACGGTAGGAAATGACTGGAAGATAAGATAATCTAATAGTTGCTGCACTAATCCGTAAGAAACAAGGAATACAAAACTGAACATAATGCAGTAGCAATAGTGCAAGGTTTTAGTGCAGGATAAAGAGAACTGCTACCCACAAAAAAAGGGGGAAAAAAGAGGGAAGAAAAAAGAAAAAAACCAATAGAATGATTCTTTAGGAACCAACTTAAAGTTCACCGGAACAGTGTGTTGGGTCATCTATGGATGATTCACACTCATTCATCTTGACTCACACACCTTAAATGGTTAAAAATTGACAGATCATGTAACGAAAATTTTTTCTCATGCATCAACTAGCATTAATTTCCTACAGACCCATAGGTTGAGATTGGTTTCAAAACAACCATTACCATCACATGCACATGCATATAAATGAATATGCACATACAAACAGGTGTATACACCAATAACAAGGTACAAATGCGCACACATACACAAATGCAAGCATCCACGCTCATGCATGGACACGGATGCACATGTGAGCACGTGCATGCACATGCCACATGCATGAATGTAGACATGCAAACAAGTGCATGCTCACACATGCATGCATGCTCAATGCACATGCACACCCATTTTCATGCATGTACACACATATAAACATGCACACCCACACACGTGCACGCATGCACAGGGCAGACCAACACATGTGCATGCATACCTGTATGCATGTAGAAATGCAAGCACACAAATAAGCATACACATGCGCATAAACCTTTGCATGCAAACACAAACATCCCAAAAATCTAGAACAATAGATCAAACACACTTCATACCCTATATTTGTTTTGTGGGTATGGGTAATTAAATTTTTTGAAAGGTGAATAGCAACAAAAAAAAATATGATAAGCCAATGGTGAACGTGTGGTGCAAAAATGATGAACCTACCTTTTAGAATTATTGAAACTGTGTACCCTAACTTACGCGTGCGCATCAACATAAATAATCGTTAACAAAAGAAAAAAAATAACAGGACCCAAAAGGAGTGCAACTCACATGCTGTCACTCCCGATGGTGGAGTTGATGCCCATTAATGATGTACGCAAGGACAAATCAACATGAAGAAGTCCATCTGAAGAACGGCTTATTTCAAGGACCTTGCACTTAACAAATTGCCCTTCCTCGTATCTGGACAGAGGATTAGATGCCCAAGTATCTAAAAGTTCAGTATAATGAACCCTACCATGACGATGAGGTCCAATCTGCACAAGTAACCCACCAACACCAGGAAGTACTTTTTTAATTCTTCCCCCAATAAGATCCCCTTGCATAATATGCTCCAGACCAGTTGCATCAGAAACATTACTTTCTTCAATCTCTTTGGCTGAACTTCCACGATCAGCAAGTGAAGAAATGGATGGGCATAACCGCAACAACCTTTTCTCTTTATGCATACCTATAATACGGCCTTCCACAGCCCGTCCAACAGTATAGAGCTTTCCAAATTCCTGAAGTTCACTGGGCTCAGAAGAACTATCAAGAATATAAATATGGGCCCTGACATTCCGTGACACCGTTAACCACACCCATTCATTGTCAACCTTCGATACATATCCACTAACAATATTTCCAACAGAGAAATTAAATTCTCCACTAATCATTTGTGCTGACCCTGGATAGGAATCCATCAAAACCCATTAAGCACTTAAATATTATCCACAGATGAATAGAAAGTAAAATACAAAAAGACCTTAAAGCAAAAGAACGGAAGCCAGCAAATAGGCTAAGAAGGTTTTATACTAAAAGTGAAATAGAAATGACCAAAACAAATGTAAAACTTGGAAAACCATATGATTCCACAAAAGTTAGTCGTCAAATTAAACAAGCACAACTTATAATGTACCAAAAGAATTTTCCGGTGATGACAAGGTGGGAAAATTGCGGAAAAGTGCATCAAGTACTAAAGAAATCAGGGAATGTACTGATACACAAGGAAAATGACACATTTAACCTTGTGTACAAAATGGCTATTAAGGGACTCACCTCATTATATGTGATAATAATTACAGGTTCTAGTCTCATCCAGAGTTAACTTAAATTCAAGTCTTGTGCAAGCCAAGGACAAAACTTAAAGCATTATTAAGCAACTTGAAACATTAGGACACTCAATGTGGGACTGCCCTAAGTTAGCAACTGCTACAGGGAACATAATATATTAGATTGCCCACAACACTCACGCCAGAGGATCTGTTGATTTCCTTGGAAAGATGGAAAAACAGCCAGTTATGAAGCTCAAATAGTTGTTAAAAGATCTACAGTAGCTACCCCAAGCAGCCATCACTGGTTAGTAGAACCACTTGATTGAAGTAAAGTGAAATAAAGTCAAATAAAATCACAACTGCAGAATAAAGGGACCTGACAAGGTCAGGTTGTAGAGATTGGCTCCTTCTAAGCAATCAGACAAGTTTGCTAGGGTTACATGAACATAAGGGCACATCAAGAAAATAACTAAAAGAAAATACTAGATGGAAATGCTTTTACAGATGGGAAAAGTTGAAGGCTGCTGCTAAGAGAGTCAAACAGTTCACGTAGTGGTTTCAAGTTTATAATTAAGTTAATAGTAAAGATATCTGAAAAAAGGCTTGGGTCAAAGAAATTAATACCTGAAAGAACAGAGGGTCTAAGAGACAATTCCCATTCATACCCTTTTCCCTTCTTTCCAGATTGTGCCTTTGAAACAATACGTGCATTTACAAGTTGCCCAATCCTAAATTTACTTAACATATTGTCCAAAGAATGACCATCTTCGGCAACCTACTCAAGAGAAAATATAATTTCAGCTAAACCAAATAACTAAGAAATGCACAATACATTCTAGAAATAGAAAACTAATACACAACCGATTCCAAAAAAAGCAGACACCTCAGTAATATGAACTCTTCCATGAAGTCCGGTACCAAATTTCACAACAAGTTCAAGAGGCTTTATGTCAATAACCTGGACCAGAATATTCAATGAATAAATTCAGTTTTTACAACTACAAGGTATTCTACATCGATCACATAATCAAAGAAATGAATTTCACCTCTGCATCAACAAGTGACCCCACAACATAGTTTGGTGCTTTCTTGGTTCTTTTAGAACTAGAAGTCTTTAAAACTTCAGTAGTACACTTAAGTAGAAGCAGAAGCCTGCCAAGTGAGTCGGGGCTTGGAACTTCCCCAACAGTGGCAACGACGCTGTAAAACGAAATAAAAACAATGCAATATAAGTCAAAGTGCAAGAACACACATCAATGTAATACGCAATAACAATAAAGTACGAGAGCTGGTGGAAATAAGATGGAGTCAATCTATAACATACAAATTATGCAGCAAAACCGTGCCCTCATAAACTGGAGACACAAAGCAGAATAAAAACCATGGGACAAAAATAACTTAGAAGATATCCAACTTGGTCTTTTTTTTTAGTGTCTGTGGTGATTGCGTTAAAGTGTTCAGAACTTAGTTAAGAATATACGAGTTGTGATGGCCATCAAAAAACAATTAGGACAAAGTAAAGGATTTCTTTTACATCCCAAGAAATGTCTCCCATTTTCAAACAATAGGTTAGTTGCAGATAGACCCTATGTATTATTGTTAAATTGAACTTACTACCCCTGTAGTTCTGCTCCTGCAGATAGAATACCTGAGTGAAATTTTTTTGTCAATTTTCAGGTGGACTATCTGTAACAATAGTTTTTCACTTTTGGGGTCTATCAGCAACATTAGAACTTTTCAAGGGGTCTATCTGCAACAATAGAACTACAAGGGTAGCAAATTCAATTTGGTGATGGTAAAGGAGGCCTATCTACAATTTATCCGAAAACAACTATTATTATACAAGCAGCCATGCAATGAATCAGGGGAATCGTGCCTTGGCCTCATTGCCAACAATTCCATGGTATCCACAAATATGATAGGGTCTGAGAGTCTGAAAAGCATAAGTGGATAGCACGCAATTAAACAACTGAAGTGCTGCCAACGACCATAATATGAGAAGAGAAAATAGTAATTACAATTAAACGATTCAAAAGGTTATTCAGACACCTTACCAATTGAAAATATAGCTAATTAATGTTCTAGAATTTCAAAACAGGGGATAAAAATATTATTGGCAAAGAATGAATTAATTCATGTGAAAATTACAGAACAAACTTATATGAGCATATTGTTTTTAAAAATACATTATGCAGGATTAGGACATTAAAAGCATCTAGACAAAAAAACTATGTTGAATAAAAAGATCATGAGGGAAAAAAACACTACCCATATACTGATCTAGAAAAACTGAAATAACCTCACATAAAGTGCATCTGTAACTACTTTGCAAATATAGGAGAAAATAAACCAAGTTATCTACTTCACCTTTGTCCATAGTGGAAGTGCCTTGGAGAAAGCTTTTGAGTGTTGTAATCAAGCAGAGAAGCATATCCTATAGCATAATTATGCTCTGGAATTGAAAGCACCTGCATTGAAAAGTCCAAATGGATTTGAAATGAGTTTCAAGGGAACCAAGGAATGCACCAGTGCAAACCGAGCTAAATCCATTATTACTCTTAATTATTACCAAGTAATTCTCTTTCACAATTTCCACAATTGTATTTACTGTCTGCTGCAACTCCAAGTCCGTAGACCTATCTCTTCTGCGCTTCTAAAAAATAATGATAAAAAATAGATCAGTTTGAGCAAGCAAACTATAATTTTCACAATTAAGACCACAAAACATCTGTATTCAATGCATCTACAGAGAAAGAAAAACTCAAGTTCCCCCACATGAATAGACATGATTGCATTCATGGCCGCATTATACACGTAAGATTAGGTATGCAGTAAAAGAAGGTGAAGTATAAGACTAATCAAATTATAACCCTTCCCGCAAGGAAAACAACCAAATTAATTAGACATGTCATAAATTATACAGTGGGAACAAAAAGTATAGGGCGCGTCTTTACCCTTTCATGTTCCCTTTTTAAACACTCATGGACAAGATTGAGACAAACCTTTTTAGAGGAAAGATTCTTAGATGCCCCAATATTGGCACGGTCAACTAACTCTGTCTTGAGAGATAAATCAACAAGACCTTCGGATTTGGCTATGTCCAGAACAAAAGCTTTAACAACAGAACCCTTTTCCAACTGACTTCCACCCACTGCGGAACAGAAAGTGACTTAAGTTTCTTCTTGAAAAATAGAAAGAAAACAAACTTCTCAAGAACTTTTGAGGCATGAATACTTACAATGTTGATTTGCAATAAAGCCTACAATATCAGGATGATCCTTGAAGCTGAGCACAGACCCAAATTCTTTCATCTCTTGCACCTCCCCTTCAACCACAGCACCAATATTGAAACTTTCCAACCATCTCAAATCAGAAATTTTGGCATCTGAAAATTGCAGTTTTGCTATCTGCATAGCAAAGGGGAAAACGGTTTTTACGAGAAAGCAAGAAACATATTGATATAGAATAGTGGAGTTTCAGAGAGAATACAAAGAGAAAAGGTTAAATCTAACCCGGACCTTTTCTTCCATTAAAAAGTAGCTCTGGATAAATGAAACATCTGTTGAAAAGCATAAGGACTGCTTCAAGGATAGTTTTATCCGGCCAGTTTCACTATTAACCTACATTGAAAGAAGTGAAGTTACTAAACTGTCAAAGAATTGAACAAGAGTAATCAAGGAAAAGAAACATGCAGTAGCAAGTATATGCTGAGCTCACATTGAGGATATAACTGCGAACTGATTGACCGACAGAGAAAGCGTCCAAAAGATTATCAATTTTTTCATCAGCAACCTTTCAAGCAAGCACTAAAAGTTAAGCTGGAAACAAGGAAGTGAAGGAAAGACATCTGTAGGTAAATTAAAAAAAAAGACTACCTACTTTATATTTGGGAGAGAATCCTGTCAAGCGCCCAAGAAATCGAACAAAGCAACCAGCCTCAATTACATTGCAGATATACCCCTAATAAATCAACATTAAAGATTTCTCGTTATAATCAATTTTTAAGGATTCTCTAATAAAATCAACAATTAAAGGTCTTCATTGTAATAACCGATATAGAAGCAAAATTTCGTTATAATAACCAAAGTGAGAGGGAGGGAGGTAGGGAGGGAGAGTCTTACATGGAGAACAGATAATGGACGTATCTGCGAAACCTCCGATGGAATCTCTTGCAAAGAACAAAGAAGCGAGTATTTGGCTGAAAGGACTAAATTCTGACCTTCAATATCTGCAAAACAAGTCTAATAAAAGTCAGCAGAAGCATAACATTGCTCGTACTACAAAAGTAAAACATGTTCAGATCAGATATTAAACAAGTAACTTAAAGCACAGACATGCATAGCTGAGATTCCTCATAAACCAGAAGTACACACATGACAGGAGTATGACATCGCCAATAAGAATCTAGACATCATTTTTTCAATTAAGTGTTGCACAACAGAAGCAGGAAATCATAGAGCAACATGATCACCAGGGAATCTAAAGTTTGAAAATGGTAATTAGAGAAATTATAAGAAACAATAGCAGCAATCCCTTGCAAGTTTATCTCAAATAATATGAAATCAATTATCTGCACTATAAAAATAGGAATCATATGAAAAGTAAATAATCAACATGATGGAAATAAAAGCATACCCAGCACCAAAAGCTGATCAAACTTGTATCCAGGCCTTAACAAAGATTTGAACATCATGGCTTGCCCTAGGGAACACATTTTCCATTCATTATGGATGTAAAAAGTAATACAAACAAAGATTATTGACAAGTAAAGTACCTCGGTGGTCTGTTAAATGCTCGTCAGGTATCATCCCCTTCATGTACACAGCATTATCCACATGTAAAATAACTCCTGAAGCAGTGAGACGTTCGACAATGCCAGAAACAACACTGCCAATCTTGGTTACATCATCCTGACAAACCCTGTCAAAAAAGGAGCGTTAGATATCATAAAACTTTTGAAATGTACCAGTGCACTGAAGATGGTCAAATCAAATCCATGAATTGGCTTAATAATGTATTATGATAAATTAAGTTTGCATGTTTCATGATAAGCCTATCTATCATATATGGTATCCTGACACTTCACCATGTTATGTTGGTGGGTTTTAATTCTTTTACTTCATACAAGCACTGACAATAAAATGGTGTGATGAGAAAATTATCGGGAGACAGCGCATAACTTCATGCAAACTGTCAACCAACTGAGTGCATTTTAACATACACATGTTAATCTCTGGTCATTAAAAAAGGGTGACAACTTCTTTCCTACACAAACAGCTGATGCATATATCTACAAACTTATAATTAAAGAACAATGAATAGCACTGGTTCTTATTTTAATGGCCCAGCTGGAAATCCAGCATAAAGAATCTCATCTTATGACCTCATTTATTTGTAACACAATCCATACGAATGATATAGATATAGTGAAATTTTAGGCAACTCCTTCATAGTCGACAATTATAGTTGACTCATAGAAATTAGGCAACACCAGATGTCAAACGATACATCCATTTAACTGTAGCAATCCTCAAACTCTTCTGATACTTTCTATAAATTCTGATTGCCAAACAAACTTAATATTTATCATCAGCTAATTTAGCAGTCAATAAGCAACAACCAAATCTCTTACCATCATACGTATAAAGAATCAAATGCTCTTTAAAACTTAAAAAAGTATAAACATTAAAATGATTCTAGACAATAGACTTGGAATGAAGAGCCCACAATATCTTATTTCCAGGAAACCCCATGAATATTACAAGTGGAAATTATCTTTACTCATCAGGAAACTAAAAACATCAAAGTTGACCCATGGCCTCATGAGTGGGTGTGTGTGTGCGTGCGTATGTGAGGGGTAGAGAGAGACCTTTTAGGAGATGTCACAAAACTGAGGTTGATATTATGGGAAGCAACAACTGAACTGATTATCCTACATTTGACAACTTGTCCAACATGATATACAGCATCTGCCTCACTTCCGGGATCCAACGCAAGCTCCGATCTGGTTCAAGAAAAGGGGATAAATATCTTAAAATGAAATGTGAATAATAAATAAATTAACATAAAATCCTGAGGAACTAATTATGCAGTAATTTAAGATCTCCATAAATATATTTTGATAGTCCAAATTGTCCAGAGTTAAATAAATGTTGCACTTTTCCACTAAGGTTCTCTTCTTCCAAAAAAAAGTTGCACTTAGCAGATGAGATCTATGGATTCCAGAATATTAGAAAACGATGTGATCAGTCTAAAGGCGGTATACAGTAAGTGGCTAAACTAAATTTAATCCTTTAGAATATAGAGAGGAGTTAAAAGCTAACGAAATAAGCATGTATAGGCTATTAGGCTAGGATGGGGCTAATCAAAGGCACATCAATATGATTTACTTATAGCAGACATTAACAATAATACAAACCAGAAAAAATGGGGATGTGCACAAGAGATTCTCATTAATGGATCAAATCAACTTGGAGCACACAAGTTAAATAGTTAAGTGGTAGTAGGTAAAACCCTTATGAACTCACAGGATTGAAAACAGTATTAACGAAACTTTGCAAAAAATAGTACATTCCTCCTCAGATAAACCTCACATGTAGGTAAGCAAGAAATGCTGAATTTTTTAAGCATGAAAGTAAGCATTCCAGTACATATCTTCACCTTTGTAATGTCTATACAAAAGAATTATGTGGGCCAAATGGTAGAAAAGTGATAAACATAGTTTTGAAAAACTCAAGTCTAGTAAATATTAGCTCAATAGGGCTGCCTGCTTGTGGGAATGGATAATGGGATAGTCATCCACAAGGGTTCATTTCAAATATCTCAACCCTGCAAGAGAACCAGGATGGGGTCATCTTCAACTTAATTGCCATGGAGACACCAGAAATGCTTCAGATGCCAATAAGTGAATATAGACAATAATGACACATGAAAAGATCAGGGGAACCCAAGGTTTTAAATATCGGATGTCGGGTTCATGTCGGACGGCTGAAATCCATGTCGGATAGCGGAAATCGGGGATATATCGGGGGATATGGACTAAATATCGGATTGCCATATCGGGTGGGCGCATATGTACAATATCATGTCCTAAATGTAATCTAAGCATTCTTAAATTCAATATAAGCATACTTTATAAACTTTATAGACTAGACATATAAAAAAGTAAACAATATATGAGAAATGTAAAGAGCTAAAATGTAAACAATATTAGAGCTAAAAAAGTAAACAATATACGAGAAATCAGGGATTATTAAATGATAAACAAGGATTATTACAAGGATTACTAAAAATTAAGACATTGAATCTTTCATATAAATTAAACAAGATTAGAGCTAAAATGTAAAGAGCTAAAATGTAAAGATATAAAAAAATATTTATGCAAGCATTCCCATCATATTAATTAAACAAGGATTATTACCGGAGTTGAATCTTTCATATTCCGAGGATTACTAAAAAAATCAAGTTAGAGCTAATTTTACTTTTAATCCAAAAGAATTATTTAATTACTTTTTGTCCACAATTTGCTCCAAGATACAAAAAGAAACTTATGATGATAATTTAGGAAAAGAAAGAAGAGTAAAAAGAAAAAAGGGAAAGTTAAAAACCACGATATATCGCTGAACCGATTTTCATAAATTTTGGCCGATTTTTCAAATAGGAAATAGCGGCCGATATATCCGATTTTTCGCCGACATGACCGATATATCGCCCAAAAACGATATGCGACTTGTATTTCCCCGATTTGTGTCGCTCGACACCTCGATCCGCTATATCGGCCGACATGTCCGACATGTCGGCCGATATTTAAAACACTGGGGGAACCCTTCATCAAGGTGCACAGACCATGGATTGACATGGGCTAAAGGGGATTGAATCCCCTGCATGTCATTGAAACCTCATCCAAGGGAAAGATGGATCCTCATTGAGAGAAAAGGAAGCAGCATTATTACTACAACAGTTGGTGGATTAAAGATGCTTGTTGCCCCTAACATGGACTTTAAAACTAGAATATGAGTTTGACCAAAACCCAAAATGTGTAACATGCTTCTTCCCCTTAATATGGAAGCGCATCCTCTGGACTGGCAGCATATTTACTTTTGTACTGAATTAGCAAACATGCATACAGCAATGCGAATTATATTTAAGCTTGTAATATTTGCAAAGACACCTCCATTTCAAGATCAGAAAATAACTAGTTGATAATATCTAGTCTAGATTAATAAGCAATGCTTGATTACTTAGAAGTACTTTTCTTAACAGGGGAAAAGTTCTGGATAAATGAGCTTCAAAGTTATATAACAGTAAGTGTTTTTAAAATAATAAAGACAGAAAATCATCAGAAAGCCAGTGCATTATGCCAAAGTAAACACGAGCCAAACCTGTGGGCAAAACCCTGTACTCCATTGTAAAATTTCACAAAGCACCCATGCTTTTCAATCTTCGTAATCCATCCATGAGTAATTAATCCTTCAGTAGCATCAGCATAGGAAGCCAAAATGTTCAGCTTCGATTTCACCTAAGAAGAAGCAGGATTGTATATGGACTTAGAATAGACTAAAAACCCTTTGTTCAGCTTAGATTTCACGTAAGAACAAGATGCAGAAGCATATTATGACTTGTAATACAGTAGAAATCTTTGATGACCATATTAAAAATTATCAACAAAATTGAACAAAAATCATAGAGAACTAAACGATTAAATGGCAGAAGTATACTAGAGTTTTCTTATGTGTGACAGTAATTCGCTTTGATTTGCAACCAAGCACGCGGAACGGTAACTCAGCTCCAACCTGAACATCAAATAAGGAAAAGAAGAACTTTAGGGCATGTTTCTAGAATTATTCAATGCAATTGAGAATATTAACCTTTTCAGAACAATATAACTATCGTAAATCTGAAAAGAATGAAGAAAACCTTAAATTTCTTAGGAGGTTTCATGATGTCAAGTTCTGACATATGCGGAAGAGGACAAAGTGCCTTTATACCACTTGCAAATTGTACAATTGCACCAAAATTCTCCACAGCAATGACCTTAGCTTTCAGTAACATTCCAGGCTTAACATCTGAATGAGTAAAAACAGAACCTTCAAAAGCACTACCCTGCAAGCAGTTCAGGCTTGTTAAATGTAAAGATATAACAAAAAGCTAATGCTAACACTTGCCTGGATATGACAATTATGAAAGTAACAAATACCTTTAAGGTGCCCATTGCCAGTCCTTCAAGATGCTTAATTCCAGTAACACGAACACGAACTTCACTGCCTTCCCTAAACTTCTTCTCAAGCTTCAGACCTTCCTCGTCAGCAACATCAAATATCTGCCATATAGTTTGATTGCATGATAAAATCATAGAATTCAACATCCAAAAAAATCCACTAAACTCTCTAAAACGAAGGCATTAAAGACTCATACATTGACATATGCCGGTGTAGGCTTTGGAGAAGAAGGGATTTCAAGAAGGAGACCAATTCCACGATCAACTCTTAAAATTCGTGAATTATCATAAATATCTCCTGTTTTGACATGCTAGAAAGAAAAAACACAGATTAGTACGAAGAGAAAGTGCTTAGATATTATTCCCTTAAACACAAACATCTTGCTGCATGCAATAAGCCAATAGAACTATCAAAATATTTGCGTGAAACGATCAATTAGCAAAATAAAAATTAGTAAATACTTTCTCTTAAGAAGAGTAAATCTGTAATTACTTACAGATGGAGGAACCTTATTCTGAATATGGTAAGAGTTCAATGTCAGTCCAATAGCCCTAGATGACGGATCTATAAACAAAATTCGAGCATTCACCTAAACCAAAAACGAGGACAGAAGATTGTCACAATATACAAAATGAATAAAACAGTTAATGAAAAATGTATAAGCATATCTCAAACAAATAAATCATTGCAAACTGAAAGAATGGAAGTTTAGAAGCCATATAATTATGCAATACATAAAAGGACAAAACATGAGATTGCAATTGCAGTACCCGACCCCTAGATGATGGATCACTGGAGCAGGTTGATTGGAATCTCTACTTAATGGTAGCGGACTCTCAATCACAATCCCTTTTGCTTCTTTGTTTCTAAGCAGCTATAACAAAGGGCAACAGGTGAAAATAAAAGCAGTGGAGGTAATGCAATATTTTTTCTTCTTTTCTTTCTTTCTCTCTTCAGTTATACATTTCCTCACTTTATATCCCCTAAATTTTTTGCTCCTCGGCATTTTTTTAAATTTTAACTTTTTTTCCTTCACATAATAGGCGTCTATAAATTTGCAGTGTCCTCTATGCAAATCCGCACAGCACATTATATAGCATGATATGAGATGACCTATTATTATGGCTATTATTTAAATGGAATTATGTATATAAGTTATCAACTTTTGCACCTGAAGAAATGAAAACATACGCATTACTCACTAGGACACACAGCTGACTGGTAGTTCTGAAGAAATAGACCTAATAAAGTGCAAAGCACTATGCATTCTTTGCCAAATGGACCAAACCAAGGGTTATGAAGTTTGAGTTCAAAAATGAAATGTTCCCAAAATGCCGCCCCAGCAGCTTGTCGCATCATGTCCCAAATCGTTTGGAACAATATTGAATACATAAAATGCATGTAGACATTTTAAAACTCTAAAGCATGTTAAAACCTAGATCCTACTTTTCCATAGTAGTTTTTGAAGACAGATCACTAAGTGCCCAGGATGTTGTCCAGTGCGAAGATTGACACCAACCAATTACGTACTGTATAGACGTGTCAGACAAAAAAGACAGTCATAAACTAGTAAGACAACAAGATCATATTTTTGGCGGCAACCAACAAGACCAAGGTTAGCACAATTGATGATATCAGTCTAAGTATTATTAACACAACCGACTATCAATGACAGATTCGTTAAAATTGAAACCATTTAGGTTGAAAGCCATAGTACTAATGCCTACTAGAGCAGCGCAGCAGATACCTACCACAGGCCAAGCAGCCAAAAAAATGTCTCAAATGAGAATTGTTGAAACTAACATATTGGAAGATCAATCAGCTAAAATAACCATGAGCAGCTACGATGTGAGAAGTTTCTTCCTCTTGACCGAATCACTAAAAATTGCAACAGGATCAATTGCTGCATAATTTTCTTTTGTGCAATCCTGTTGTATGACAAATTGGAGGATAAATGTCATTGCCAACCATGATAAGGGAAAAGTTAATTCTTCAAGACATCAGCTTCCATTTGTAGTTAAGCTGTCAATGATGAACTCAAAAAAACATCACTGAACAAAAGCACTTTATTTGGAGCTTCAACAACGAATGATGGACATGAAGAAGTTTAGAACAGTTTGCCTTAGAATATGAAATTACAAAAAGGTCATGTTCCCCACACTTCATATCAAATAATAAGTGAAGATCTAACATGGTTTCAGCTAGATATGGAAATGACTGTTTAAGCTCTGCACTTAGTTACTTCCCAGCAATTCATTTCCATTCAACATGACTGCAACCTACTGCACAAGCTGCAAATCGTACTCCTTATCTATTTCAGTATGGTTCTTAAAAACTAAATAATAGTCTTAAAAATCTTAAAAATGAAAAAGATGCCTACAGCCACACACACCTCCTCTCGTAAATCTTAGTTCAGATCAATATTATCCGTCGATCAACTTCTTGAATGAAGCAATGGAAAATCATAAATTAATTTCCTATGTGAAATATAGATCAATTTACAACACATCAACTTAAGCATCTAAATATTTGATCGCAAACAGCTGACTAATTTTCAACTTTGGTTCCTAGATCCATATCTATTCAATTAACCAGAATACACCACAAGAGACTTGATCTACTATGTAGAGTAGGTTGGGGAGAAAAATCACTCACTGATACAGAGGACATACCCCGCTAAGTATCTCTAATATGTGACTGCATACTATAAGGCAGCTGTTTTTCGATGCCTCCCTTATGCACTTTTATTTATGAATGTGCTTTAAAATTAAACATATAAGTCTCACATGTCGAGAATAGATAAATAACTAAAAGACTACTAAATTAATGGAAATTTTGTAGTGAATAATTAAACACAATAATATCAAAGCCAAGCATTGAGCAATCTAGTTATGATTCCCCATTTAGCACGCTAGTGATATAAGTATTCAACTGATATAAACCATAGTAAGACAATTTAAGAGTGCACTACAACACTATAAATGCATAAACCAAAGGCATAATTCAGAATACACAGCAAGTAAGATTTAGCATATAAACCAATTTAACATACCATAAACATTTTTTTAAGAAACTTAATAAAGAAAACAATTGACTTAAAATTTCAGAAGAAAACAGGAAAAGTAAATCTAATAAATGGCCAGATTTAATCTTGAAGACCTTCTTGTTCTGATCATATTCACTTT
>NC_033796.1:22581947-22602539 GCF_001876935.1 Asparagus officinalis
ATATCGGCCTGAAATAAAGCCAAATCTATGTAAATATAAGCATTGAGCCATAACTTTACTGGAAGGTAAATGCTTAGTATATAATAACAGGATATAAATAATAAGCAAAACAAAAAACATACTGTTCCGGTAAAATAAGTAAGAAAGCAGAGCATAATTCCATTCTCAAGGATAGAATGAATGCGAGCATTGACCATCATGCCAGGAACCAGAAGGTCTATAGAAATCCCCTTTAGATCCTTGGCCTACAATCAGTAAAGAAATGGTTCAAAATTAGAATGTATAAAAGGCAATAAAGATAAAAACTAAATCAGAACATGTAAGTTACAAACATAAAAGGAAGAAAGTGAACACATGCCACATATTTGGACACCAAATCTGGATCAGCATTAAGATAAACAACAGTTCTAACTTTATCAACACTCTTCACTGCACACTGTAGCAACTGGCCTTTAAGGAATTTACCACCACCTGCACCAAAGTAATGCTGAAACAGTAAGTAGAAGCTTAAGTGTGTAGATTAATTTCTCAGCCAATACTGCATTAAAACTAGAACAGTTTTGGAGAAATACTTTTCCTACAATCACCTCAATCTGAGGACAAACAATAAAGAGGATATGTTGCAAATTACAGGATAGAGAGGGAGAAAATTTTAGGAGATGAATATGGGTGAAAAATGGAAATAAGCAGTAATCATTAGGGAAAACCGTACATGGTAATTTTCCATACCTTGACCACTCCTAGGGAGAAACCCAGTGAACAATGGGACTCCAAAATGAAGAATGTAGCCATGGTCCTCAACACTCTTCACCTGTGCTGTAAGAACCTGAGTGAACAAAATTTCTGAATTATAATCACATCACTTCGTGCAATTTTCTAGCTTATTTCAGACTTCTACTAAACCAAAATGTGGCTTATAGCCTTATAGCATTCGTTTCAAAAAGTTCTTAGTAACTTATATCTATTTTCAGTTACTCAATAACATTATGCACCTCATACTTAATACCTCAAAAATATAATTTTTTTTAAAGTTTCAAGTAAAAGTGCAAAGGTTATGTCCATAAGCAAATAAATGCAAGCCAGAATGGGTAAACAGTTTGCATATGCATGGGGATAAATTGTGTTGAAGCACAGTGAGAAAAAAATAAATTATGAAGAACCAAGATGTCTTCAAGAATCTGATGTTGACATTAGTGGCAAATATAAGCATTATCAGCTAAAATATCCAAAGAAAATGCAGGATAAAAAACTTATGGCAAATCTTCGTTCGTCCTCAATGCACAGCACCAGGAGTTACCAAATTCACTGGAGGAGAAATTAATCTGGTCATGTGTTATGTGTCAACGTCACTACTAAGTTTGACTTGGCCTTTTCTGACCCTTGGGATTTAATCCATCCATAATTTTACTTAATGATCAGAAGTAAATTGTGAATTTGACTTCATAACAAAACTTTCTATCTCCCCTCTCATCTAGTTGAGCTAGTCTTTTTGTTATAGGGGAACTTGGAGTGTCGTCCTAAGGTTGCAAAAGATTAAATTGCATGGTCAATTAGTCTTTTTGTTATAGGGGAACTTGGAGTGTCGTCCTAAGGTTGCAAAAGATTAAATTGCATGGTCAATAACCTAAATCACAGAATAATGTCCTAATTTGTCGTCCTAAGGTTGCAAAAGATTAAATTGCATGGTCAATAACCTAAATCACAGAATAATGTCCTAATTGAGTCTTAACACCAGTTACAAGAGATTTAATGACAATTTAACGCTACCTTTCCGTATTTCCAGTAATTTATCACAACAAAAATAATAAAAGAACTTTTTCTATAAAATCATACATCTAGAATCACAAACATTATAAGCAGCAGAACATGTCCAGGCCTTGGTTTCACAATGCTTAAATAAAAAAACAAAGGAACATAATCAAGTTCGATATTATTAATAACAGCCGATATCGCAATAAAGGTTTTAAATATCGGTTATCGGGGATTTATCGGACGGCCAAAATCCTTAACGGATAGCGGAAATCGGGGATATATCGGGGATAAGTAGTATTTATCGGAGTGATATACTGGATGATGTGTATATATAATATAACAATTAAAAAATGTAATCTAATCATGCTTAATGAAATATAAACATACCAAAATGTAAATCATCATGTTTAGGATCATTAACCAATTATAGAAAGCGAAACTTGCATCATAGCCTTGAAAAAATATAATTTTAGTCAAAATGGGCCGATAATCCCGATAATCCCGATAAAAAAGTCTTACTTATCGGCCGATAAGTGCCGATAACGCCGATAAATCGCCGATAAACCTAGAAAAACGATAACTGATTAAAAATCCAATGTATCCTAGCGGAGAGCTACCAAATCCGATAACTCGGCCGATAATATCGATTATCGGCCGATATTTAAAACAGCAATTAGTTTGTGATTTCACAATCACTGTTTCAATATAGTAATAATAACAGGAAAAAATGGGGGAAATATAAGGAGTAGGCAAGAATTTGGGGAAGAGGAGAATGGTAATGAGACAAAGTAGCAGGCAAATGAAGAGGAATAGAGAATGTAGTAGTAATATCACTGAGGCGCACGGAGGTGCATCAAGGCACGAGGCACAATAAGGCGTATCGAGGTGTGCACCTCACTTACACAATGCACCCCACATCTCATGCAGGGCACAGTTTCAGTGCCCTGAAGTGCCTCAGCACCCAAGCCGATTGCCTTGGAGCGCCCAAGATAACACTGGAAGGAATTATGCCTCAGCACCCAAGCCGATTGCCTTGGAGCGCCCAAGATAACACTGGAAGGAATTATGCATTAACAGTAGAGGTGTGGATTTGTACTAAGACACGCCTACATATCAAGTGGTCCAAAACAAAGAATCTCAATCAATAAGGGCATAATGGAGGATAGGATGCTACAAAGACGGGTAAACTAAACTCTATTAATGAAAGGGTCAAGCACGGAATTCTCTTACTACAAAGGCAATAGATTAAAACAGTTTAATGAGATTAAAAGTGCAAACAAAGGCTGGAGCCAGAAAACCATATTGCATGAATAGATCAGTAGGTGCCTGCACCGGAAAAATGAAAAAAATACTTTTAACTAGTTAGATTTTTAAATGTACTCATAACATTTTCCTAATCTTCTTAATTCAATCCTTAAATTATACTATTTATCACCTTTGTTAAAGCCTTAAAGGTAATTAAACTACTATTCTCATCATAATATAACAGCTTACTCCATCCTTAAAGTATCTCCTGTTTTGCTTTATTACAATGGGAAAACGTTATGATAAACAACCCTTTAAAACATTAGTTTATTATTTGTTTGAATTGGTATTGTTTCAGAAAATACGCGTCAAGAACATCTTTGTGTCCATACATGCACATTTCATCCTTCTCCAAATTTTACACATTGGATTACTATTAGTTTGACTGGTTATTAAACACTATCTAAATCTTGTTATTTTTCAATGGAGCTAGTTGGTTTTGTCTTTTGAAATGAGAAGTAAATAATTGTGTTTTCCTTTTCCTACAAGAGGCGAAAGAAGTATGCAAAGCAGGTTAGCCAGTACTCAGAAGTTTGAGATGTTTGTCATTATAACATTCCAAGAATAGAGAATTACATTGAATTAAATATATCTGATAACGCGCATGAAAAATTAAAAGCTAACAGCAGAGGATCATTGGTGAGACTTTAAGAACAGAAAATCTTTAGCAGCTCTTGTTTACTGAAATAATTGTAGCATACCATCCCATCTTGAACAGCATCCAGAGTGAGGCCTTTGTACAGCAAACTAAGATGCAGAGACAGCCAAATCCTTTTTTGTCCACTTCCTTCTCTCTTATCGTCATCAACTGTTAGTACTATGCAAGATACAAGTTGACCAACATGAAAGATGCTAGGAAGTATGTAAGTTTCAGTATCCTGAGATAGAAAACAAAGAGATTGATGATATTTATTAATTTAACAGCTTATATCTTAAGGATTACAGGAGCAACTATCATATCCCGAATACAGATCATGTTCCAAGTGTCATCTGACATCCTCAATGGAATTTTTGCAAATTTACCTTATCCACGTTATCTAACACAATGTCAGACACATCCTCTGTGCGAACAAATCCCCTTAGTCCTCCAGGAAGACCGATGACAAGGTCTTTCTGATTTACTTCGACGATGACTCCCCAAAGCTTCATGTTTGGTGAAATATTCTGAGTACAAATAAAATAGAATTATATTATATTCTCAAAAAAAAGAGTAGGAAAATGAGCTACAGCAAAGAATGGAAACGCACAAGACAATTAGGAGAAAGACTTTTTACTTGTACTTTTCTTGGATTTTTTTTAGTAATAACATTTAAAACATATAATTACAATATTATAATAAGAAATAATGGACAGCACAAGAGGATGATTATGGTAAAGCATATTATACTTGTAAATGTACTAATAAGCATTTATCATCATCGTTATATCACTCCGAGTTTGTATACACTTTTAAACTTGAGAACTGTAAATTAAACTATTAGTATTTAAACATAAACTGTCAAAAACGAAATGGATATTTCTATTTAATTTATTAAATAATAAATAATTATATTATACTGGTTACTAATCATATATGAAAGTTCTTTCAAAATGTGCTTTGGTTCGAAAAAGAAATGACCTAGCCTGTATTTGTTTTCAAACCTACAGACTACAGTATCCTGAACTATCATATGTCCAACAAGAAACCCTATGATTTATCCAAGTCATATACAGGCACAGTTTTCAGTAGCCGTCATTTGGTTGTAGAGTAACTACAGTTTAGTCCTTGCTATTACCCAGTTATTATTACCAGGCAACGTACAGGTCAGGCATGACAAAAGCTAAATCCAGGACAATTTGTCCAACTTTAACAGTTTTACCCCTAAATTAGCTACATATTGCCTGTGGTTTAGTTCTGTCTTGAGTGAAATAAGATAATGGCCCATGGCACTTTGTTTACTTATGAGTTCACAAGGCTTTACATTCTAAGTAGGGCCATAAAAGAATATAACTGCTATACGTCTAATTGTCTATTTAGCTTAGATGCTTGATTGTAGTCGAACAACTTCATAGTTTCACATATGCACCACATTATAATATAAGATGTCGTGTGTATGTATCACTCTCCGAGAATGCTCATTTACTAGGTCAATCTATTCAATTGGATGAGAAATATGGTAATAATTAAGAGTGAACTCTATCTTCTTTACATACCTTCAATGTTATGCGATTGGCAAACTTTGGCAATCTGCCGGTGACTCCTTCACCGAAGAGCGATCCCAATTCATCATCCGCCCCCTTTGCAGGCTTCTTCCTCTCATTTTTCTTCTTCCTCCTGTCTTTCCCTTTCCTAAACTCTTTCTTCTCCTTCTCAAACTCAGCCTCCGCCTCAGCTCGGGCCTCCGCCTCCTCTTTCCTGCTCAAAACGCTGCCTCCTCCTGAACTCACAAACAAAAACACGACCAAATTAAACAAAAAAAAATCTCAAAATCGTATTTTGAAGCGGTTTCAGCAACCGTTTACCTCTGGGGAACTCGGGATCGTCGTCTTGAACGAGGAGAGAAGTAGAGAGTGAGTCGGTGGAAGCTGGTTCTTTGGGTATCTTTTCCTTCTTCGATCTTTTGAAGGGTTTTTGAGATTTTGGGGCTAAATGGTTAGGGTTTTGTTTCTGAGATTTCTTCTTCTTTTCGCCGTGAGCAGCCATTGGAAGTATGGAAGAAAAACGACGGGAAAAAAAGGAGAGGGTTTTAGGTTTTTATTGGAGGGCTTACACTTTGAAGAACAGCACGAGGGAGATGACTAGGGTTTTATCAGGCAGTCGGGTTTATTAAACGGGTCGGATTGAGATAAGTGGATTTCGGGTAAATAAGCCGTATTTTGGATCCGAAGTTCAAAATGGGCTTTCACATAACCTTGGGCCGCCGTCCTCCTACCTGGCCCAGTATTAAGTAAAAAGATAGTACCGAGAAAGAGCATTTCTCCCAGAAAAGCAGGCACAAGATTCCAGTTTATTTTTTTAAGGAGTACTGAATTTTCAGAGTAGCCGCATATGTAGAGTGATTTATAACATTAACGGTAGAATATAAGACTAGTTTGGGTTTTATGGTTCAAGTCACACCGTTTTATTGGTTATTACGGGTGGTTCTCATAACATTTTTTTACGTACTTCTTGGGTTTTGTTACATCGTCTTTGCTATTAGCGAGCATTATGTCTGTGCTCACACGGATTGATTTAGTTTTTTTGCCTTATTTGTATGTCCACTTAATAAGTGTGTAAATAGTTTTTTATTTTAAATTTTCATTTCAAATTAGGGATAGTCATGTGTTTTTTATTTAATAAACCATAAATTTTATATATAAAGGGGGGTTTAAACCATTTCTTTTTCTCTCTACTATCCTTTTATATTGTTTAATTTGTTCTTCCGCTCACAAAAGAGAGAATCCATATTTTCTTTACTTATAATGCATTTTACTTGATTCTCCTATTCATTTAAAATTTTTGTTTTCATCTTAATTTGAGAGGTAATGTATGTTCTAAAATAGTAAGCACGAACATATTCTTCAATGGACTTCTAATATCTATCCTCCCTATAATAAAAATTAAAATATGGATAAATCTTCACCAAAACCTCAATATTGAGTGTTTGACACTAAACCTATAATGCCTTGCAAAACCTTATTAAACCCCCCAATAACTTTGGCACAAAGCTCCCGACTCAACATTGTTGGTTAATGTGTGGTCAGATGACCAAAATATTCCTAAAAATTTTTGAAAGAAATCACACAATTAGTTTTAGTTTTCTCGTTTAACCCCCAAAGCAGAAAACCCCCAATAATAGGTGTTTTTTATATTGGGGGTTATGTGTAATTTTTAATTTTTTAAGAGGTTATTTCTTTTTTTTGGATCTTAAGTTGTTTGTAATTTTTTTGGGGTGGGGTGGGGGCATTAGGGGGGCTATTTGTAATATTCAAATTTGACGACAAGTTCTTTGTGTGTCTTAAAATTTAGGGTCTTCTTGTAATTTCTGGATTTTTCAGATGTTTTTAGTAGTTTTAGCTTTCGAGGGGTTATTTGTAATTTTCATAACGTCAAGGGATTTGTTTGTAGTTTTTAAAGTTTTAAAGGGTTTGTGTATATCTTTTAGAAATTAAAGGAGATGGTTTGAATTTTTAAGATTTTGTAGGGGTTTTCTATAACTTTTAGAATTTAAATGATTTTTTATGATCTTCACATTGTCAAGGGGTTGTTTATAGTTCCATATATATCACAGGGATATGGGTTAATTTGAAAATAAGAATGATTTGAGAGGTAGATATTGATCTTGAGAAATCAAAATATTTTGATGGTTTTCTAAAATATGAAACTTATCAAGGGTTTCAAAAAATTTGTAAGCTTAGTGCCAAACAGTTAAAGTTATTGAAGGTTTAATGAAACTTTCTAAAGGATTTTTTAAAATTTGAGGCTAATAATAAATCATTAATCCTTTTTTTACATACTAAAGAAAGGAGAAATAAAAATGTGATTGTCATATTTTTATTATTACTAGGTTTTATACACGTGCAATGCACGTGGTTGGATACCATGATTAAGTAATTTGGCATATTTTCTAACTAAATTTTGTTCATCAGTTCCACTTTAATAGTTTGTGCTCACTTTAATATTGCGATTATTTATTTTTTTTAATGTTTGTTTAAATGAGTGTATCTAATTTAAATTTTCATGTTGATATTTGAATTGACAGAAAACAGATATAATTTGAAGCTAATTTAAATTTTTATATTATTTTGATTGACATTAAACCAAATTTTACTTGAGAAAGTACGGTGTTATAAAAGTAAAAAATATTGAAATGGTGTTATACAACGAAAGTAAATATTTAAACCAATAAGTCAAAATGATTGATTATAAGTATGCTAAAACGATTCGAAAAAGAATATGAAGTGTAGGGTATGATTTTGCTTATGTATACTAAGTGTAGGATCGTGACCCTTAAGAATATAGTGCGCTCTTATAAAATTTGCGGAAGCTTTACACTTAAACACTAGAGGGTGAGTTTGTAAAGTAGAATATAAATTGCAAAGAAAGAATGACAATCTCAGAAAATGAACATCACAAACACAAGCATGTATACTGGTTATTGCAAAGAAAGAATGACAATCTCAGAAAATGAACATCACAAACACAAGCATGTATACTGGTTTCACCTCCCCGGTGTACATTCAGTCTCAGAAAATGAACATCACAAACACAAGCATGTATACTGGTTTCACCTCCCCGGTGTACATTCAGTCCCTAAGCAAATCCCGCTTGAGAGTTTTCACTATGATTTTGAAACCTTACAAAATAAAAAGCAAACCTAACCAATTTGCAAGACCATGCAAATTGCAACCCAATTGACAAGACCATGCTAATCGTCACACCGATCTCTAGACCAAGAGATCAACCCTCTCAAAACTGAGAGAACCTTCATAGAATCAATGTATAATTCCAATCCTATAAGCCTTGATGTGGATGTGAACGTGTAACAGTGGTTTATCAATCTTTTTAACACTCTGAATATTACCTAAACAAGCTCTAAGAATGATAGAAATAAAGACAATATCAGAAACTCTCTTTTATGGAAAAACAGATTGAAAAACCAAAAGTTTAGAGAGTTAATTTGCACAATATGTGAATCTTATAAATGCAAAATTTGGTGTTTGTTTTCTGATGTTTAAACCTATTTATAGCCTCTAAAATGACATAATTTTAAACCCAATTAACGTCCACAAAACGGCTATAAACAATCACTTATTTAAAACCTAAAATCTGAAAAAACTACATCTGTAGTCGACTACAAGTCATAGTAGTCAACTACACTGAGCCTAAACAGACTCTGTGAAGTCAGAAAATTACTTAGTAGTCGACTACAGGGCATAGTAGTCGACTACATTGTAAACTCACAGATTCTGAATTTTTTTGTATTTTGACCGTAACTTTCTCATCCAATATCGGAATGAGGTGATTTAAGATTTGTTGAAAAGCTCTTGAAGAGACCTACAAGTTTGATCTTTTCCAGATTATAATTGCTAAGGGGTATAAATAAAATGTTTTAAGACTCATTCAATATCTATAAACTCTAATGGCTAACATAGGGGATTTCTATTGTTAACCAACACACTAAGCATGTGTTAGTGTGTTCTAACACTACGTGTGTGTATGTGTGTGAGTGATCAAAGCTTGTACAAATTTCTAAGCAAAGAAAATATAAAATTATATTTTGACAATAAAGTATTTCTTCTTCTTTGCTTCATTTGTCATTGAACTCATCTATGTCTTGAGTATCTATTTGAATATAATTATTGATATAGCTCTGATACTACAAAAACAAAAGTTAGCACATAATACACACAACATATAATATTTGTTATCATCAAAATAAACTAATATTGGGGTCAAGATTCCTAACATGAAGTTTGTTCTTGATCATTGATAGAATTTATAAAAAATTATAAATTAAATATTAATACTAACTCTAGCATATTTTTATATGATAAAAACATTCACATAAGCATATAAAAGTAATGAAAAAACTCATGAAACTCCCTTGTAAAGATTCCTAATTTCACTCAAATTAATTAAACTATTCTATAAAATATGTAAATAGCATTGTCTTTTATTTCTTCTATTTTATTTATTTATTGAGTTAAGATCAATACTTTCTCACCTTCATTTTTTTTCCGAGCAATTCTAGAGTAGTCTTCATCATATTCATCGATTGTGACATCAGGTTAAAGTTGTAATTTTTGTATTGTTATTTTTCTTAGGCTCGTTAATCTTTTATCTTATCGTTTAACTTCACAAAGAAGTTAAATATATTTTTGTTGTTCAACACAAACTTCTTGAAATACAGACTTTGATTTTTTCTATTTTAATGAGAATAAATGTTAATTTCATGTATATAAAATTATTTGTGTTCCTAATTTATTACTTAAATAAGACTAGAAGCTACCTCTTTTTTCTCTACAATGAATCCTTCTAATGTACATCCAATAAGAATTTCTGTTACATTAATAATATTACATTTGCTTTATACCTATCATTTTACACAAAGATCTGAACTAAATACCTACATTTTTCGTTGCTAATTTGCCTTAAATTATAATATTTTAATTTCTTTGGTATTTGAAGAACAAAGTATGAAATTTATAAATACTTACTAATTTTTTTTATATCTTCCATAAAGAATTCTTCTTTGATTGGAATAAAATTATTAAATATTTCTTCAATGTAACTCAGTTGATGCTTCTTTAATAAATATACCTTATGTTAATGCTAATTTAAATGATTTAAGGACTTATTATTTCCGTCACTTTCGTATTTACAACGTAAATAGCTTGCTCTTTTTGAATGACTAGGATTTATGCACGTGCAATGCACGTGATTAAATATTATGATTTAAGTATTTTTGAATTATTTCTTTACTAAAACTTTTGTTTCTGAGTTCCACTTTGATTGTTTTTCTCACTTATGTTTTCAAAATTTATTATTGTGATTATTTTTTTAATGTTTGTTTGAATGGGGTACACCAAATTTAAAATTTTCATGTAATAATTGAATCGACAAGAAATAACTATAATCTAAAGCTAATTTGAATTTTCACGTTATTTAGATCGGCATGAAACTAAGCTTGACTTAAGAAGATATAATGTTGTAAAAGTGAAAAACACTTGAAAATATAATGTTATAAAAGAAGGATGAATAATTAAAGCCAATAAGACAAAATGATTAATTAAAAGTGAGCTAGAATGAAACTAAAGAGAACATAAATTTTGTTGCTAATCAGTGATAAACTTTAGAAAAAAAATCATAAAATAAAGATTAATGCTAACTCTATTACACTTTTATATGATAAAAGTATAAAAAAATCATAAAATAAAGATTAATGCTAACTCTATTACACTTTTATATGATAAAAGTATCCACATAACCATATAAAAAATTAAAAGAGTTTTATATGATAAAAGTATCCACATAACCATATAAAAAATTAAAAGAGTTCATGAAAATCACTTCTAAATATTACTGATTTTACTCAAAAAGTTAAGCTATTTTTAAAAATAGTAAATAATTTAAATTTGTGTTGTATTTATAAAGAGTCTTGATGAAGATGCTTTTGTTTTAGCAGCTTGTTCTGAATGAGCCCTACATATTAGCTTTAAAGTGTAATATTTTTTTATCGTGTTATATGGATGCCTGCTTGGTTTGCTTATCTATCTCTTATTTATTCAATAAGTTGATATATTATTAACATAATTTACGATGACATGCATATCTTTCATACAAATTTAAGACAGGTATAAGATGAATTTTATATTTAGTGGGGCCTTTAATAAGAATTTTAGTTGCAAAATATATAACATTCATATTTAAAGATTTTGAAATCTGACAGTACTATTACATGCTTATCTTTGACCGTGTTCTTAAAAATTGATCTTTTGTTAGTAGTCAGATCCCCAAATAAGGATACTTGCAAAGTCGTGCCACTATATAGAGAAAAGGAAAATATCAATTTTAATTTTTTTACTTACACTATGGTAACTAAGTATCATGTGCATATTTTTTGTCCATTATAGTGATTTTCTCATCTTATCTAGTTTATTATATCTCACAATATAGTTGATCAATGACTTCACTTTAGTTTCTATTGTAATATTATTTATATAAAATTTCATATTAAGTTTATGATTCCTTTAGTATTTTTAGAATAAAGTATGCAAATTTATAAGTACTTACTAATTTTTTTGTACTTTTCATGAATAATGTTTTTTAATTAGGACATAATTGTTCAATATATTCTTCAAGAAGAACTCGATTAGTGCTTCTTTGCTCGATATGCTTTTTATCATTGTCAATTCAGGTGATTCATGAATGTTTCTAAATTTTGGGTTTATTTCATTTACTTCTCCATTTGAAATGAAAACAACTTAGTTCTTTTAAAGTATATCTCTGAACTTTCTGATAGTTTCTCCATACATAACTCCTTGTTTTTTTACTTTATAAATAAATATTATCAACATTAGAGATAAATGTTTATACATTATAATCAATTAATGATTATCAACATTAGAGATAAATGTTTATACATTATAATCAATTAATGCTAACCTATTATATCTTAATGTAATAATATCAAACATTTCCTCTTTTCTTTGCCAAATTTTAGCCTTTTGTGATTTAAACTTTTGAGGGTATGTTTTATAATTTTTAAACTTTGATAGTATTTTATAAAAAATTTAAATTTTAAGTTGGACGCTTATAATTTTCATGTTTCATGTATTGGTGATAAGTTTTTAAATGTTAGAATATTTCTCGTAACTCTGAAAAATTGAAAGTAATTTTATAATTACTAAAATTTTGGGTTGTTTTTAAAAAATTTAAATTTTTAGCAAGCTGCAGATAATTTCTAAATTTTATATGTACCAATTATAAGTTTTAAAATTTCAGAATTTTTTTATAATTTTTTACTTTTGAGAGAGTTTTTGTGATTTTTGTACCTTTGAGGTTATTTTTTTTACTAATTATAAATTTCTATGTTCTCAATGGTAATCCCTGGAATCCATCTATATTGTTTTTAAGTTTTGAAATCCCTGAATTTTAGAATGTTTTTTTTAATTTAAACATGGCTAAATGGCACTTATATACCCTATTGTTTTGTTCTTGTAGTAGTTATATACCCTAAGTTACAAAACATAGCAAAAAAAGACCCTGAGTTGGTAACTGTTTAAATTTAGCTAACAGTGTTAAAAAATACATAAAAGGACAATAATGCCCCTCCTTAAGAATTAACCTCCCCCCAACATAGTGAAAGCTCTTGTTTTCTACTATTACCCATATTAAAAAGGAAGAAGAAGTTAGAGGCAACGAAAAGAAGATGATGATGATGAAAATAATCTAATTTGCACCGGGGGGTAGGTCATACAGTAAATAATACAATAAATAAGGGTAAGAAATATTCAAGTTGGTCATAGATCCAACACTTGGGAATATTCCAGAGAATATTCTCACAACTGGTTAACAAAAGGTACCAACTTGCAAAATTTTACCAACTCAGGGTATTTTTGCTATATTTTATAATTTAGGGTATATAACTGCGACATAGGGTATATAAATTTAATTTAGCCTTTAAACTTTTGAGGTTGTTTCTATAATTTTTAAAATATTGAGGGTATTAATCACAAGTTTTAAATTTTTAGATATCATGTTTGTTTTTTAGTTTTAAAAAGTTAAGGTATTTTGTGTAATTTTAAAATTTTAAGGCTATTATATGCAAATTTTGAAATTTTTGGGTTTTTTTATTATACTTCATGTATTATAATATGTTATCTACGTATAATTTCTTAATCTTATTTTTTCTATATTTTTGAGTCATAGGTAGTTCATATGGAGTTAATATAGGATATAATTAGTATTTGGATAGATTAAGATTTAAGTGAAATATCAAAATAACTTTTTTTTAAATTGTTGACCTATAGATAGTTCACGTGGAATTAAATAAGATATGAATAAAATTAGAATAGATTAGGATAACAATATAATATTAAAAAAAATCTAAGGGTAATACTGACCGTAGAAAGATTTTCCTAATACCGACCGTAGAAAGATTTTCCTGAACTCGTACTTTTAAAGGGAGTATGATATGATATAATATGATATCTCCATACCATGCCTACTCGGTTAGAAAATTTTGTGACTAGATAATATATAGTTCGGCTCAACATAAGCGTCGTGGCCCATTAAGAACGTTCAATATTCCAAAGATGTGGCCCATTAGGCAAAATATTTGTGCTACTATTGGACGGTCCAGATGAATCAATCTATCTGCCCTCTTGATATAAACCCCAAACCTCACAAACCCTAATTTCTCTGAGCATATAACTTTAGGCCGCGGTTTTTTCTGTTTCCTTCTCTCGCTCGCTCATCTCGCCGCTTTGATCTCTTCGTTAGATCGAAGATGAAGGTAATAATACTAAACCTAGATCTAAAGATTATTTCTTTTTGTGTTATCTAAAGATTATTTCTTTTTGTGTTGTAGAATCGAAATCTTCTCATGCTGTTAGATTTGATGATTCTATTCTAAATCTAAGTTTTAATGACAATTTTTTGTGGTTTTTTTAGTTCAATATCGCCAATCCCACCACTGGGTGCCAGAAAAAGCTCGAGATTGAATTTTTTGTGGTTTTTTTAGTTCAATATCGCCAATCCCACCACTGGGTGCCAGAAAAAGCTCGAGATTGACGACGACCAGAAGCTGTAAGTTTAATATCGCCAATCCCACCACTGGGTGCCAGAAAAAGCTCGAGATTGACGACGACCAGAAGCTGTAAGTTTGTTCATTTACAAGTTATGATCTTTTGAGTTCCTTTATTAGTTTCATTGCGCCTTTGTTGCATTATTTGTTCCTGTTTAATTTTTCATAGGTTGCCAAAGATGGTATATTTATTTTATTTGTTACTTGGTTAATTACGGTTTCTAGTATTTAGTCTAAACCCTATGAGTGTTTAATACCTATGATCTTGTCATTGAACAGCATCATATGTGAACTTTGAGCTAATTATTAGCCACAGTTGTTAAGGTTGGAGCTTAACATGTAGAAGGCTTCTCTTATCCCATAAAGTCATTAAGTACCTTTGCCAAATAGGGTATTCATGAAATAGTTCCCCAAAACTCATATAAATAAATCCCTGCATCACTTAAGTTGTCTCAAATAAGTCCCTCAGGCCATAACTGTCATATGTCTGCAGTTTTTATTCTTACTGGCATAGCTAGTTATGGCAACAACCTTTATCTTCTTCGAGGTTCACCATAAAAACTAAAAATTCTTTGAAATTTACAGAACATAAACTCATGCATGACTGTTGTTTGGCTGAATAACCTGACATGTAACTTCTCTATTGACGTTTTTCAGAAATAACATCTGCGACTAGTGGTGCAATGTCGTTTGATGCAGTCCTTTTGTTTTTTGGACTTTTAATATTTTACTGAAATGATTTTCCAGACCTCATCTATGCCTTAAGTTGTTATTGCAAGTGTTCTTTTTTGTTTTTGTTTCAAGAAGCATACTTATTATAGAATGTTAAAGATAGCAAGTAGTTAATGGGCATTTTCGCATCTATTATATCATTTCTATGTGAGTAAGCTTCATTGTTTAGTAGCTAGCGTTCACTGTCAATTCAGTTGTTTCATTACTAATAACTTCAAATAAAAGAATGTTCAGTCCATGTCTGTTTCTGTGCGCAACATGTACTGCTTTTGATGTTGTTTTGTCACCCTTATGATTTTAATAACTGTTCATTCTTTGATCTTAGTTCTTTAGGTAATTGATCTGGGATTCTTATTCTATGACATTATTAGTTCGTTATATCTACTTTTCTACAGTTCTGAATACTTGTGAGACATCATGCACTAATCAGCAGTATGTTATTTGGCGAACATCTCTTCCACTATTTCTCCCCAAATTGTTTGTGAGACATTGCAATTTAATTCTCATTATAGGCACTATGCAATTTGATTCTTACTGTATGTAAATTACCATCTAAGCCATCATCCACCCTATCTCCTCTGTTGGTTGATGTGTGTCCATGTTACTTACTGTCTGTAAAAGCGCATGTCTGCGCATTGCATATTTTATTTTCTGATCCATGCCCTGACTATTCTTCCTTTTACAGCCGTGCATTTTATGATAAGCGTATTTCACAAGAAGTCAGTGGTGATGCTCTTGGCGAGGTAAGCGTACTATCTGACAACACAATACTTCATTTATACAGCCGGGAATTCTATGTATTTTCAGTTTTTCTTTTATTATTTATTAGACTATTGTACATATTCATTTGTTATTATTTTTCTTATCGATATACTCAGGAGTTCAAGGGATATGTTTTCAAAATCATGGGAGGTTGTGACAAGCAGGGTTTTCCCATGAAGCAGGGAGTGCTGACTCCTGGTCGTTTCAAAATCATGGGAGGTTGTGACAAGCAGGGTTTTCCCATGAAGCAGGGAGTGCTGACTCCTGGTCGCGTCCGCCTATTGCTGCACAGAGGCCAGTTTAAATTTCCTTATTTACATTCAGATATCTAAGCTCTGTCAATAAACGTGATAGTTGTTTACGAACTGATAAGTTGTTTCTTAACAGGAACACCTTGCTTCCGTGGTTATGGAAGGCGCAACGGAGAGCGAAGAAGGAAGTCTGTGCGTGGGTGCATTGTTAGCCCTGATCTCTCTGTCCTCAATCTCGTTATTGTTAAGAAAGGTGAGAATGACCTTCCTGGGTTGACTGATGTTGAGAAGCCAAGGATGAGAGGACCTAAGAGGGCCTCCAAAATCCGTAAGCTGTTCAACCTTTCTAAGGAAGATGATGTACGCAAGTATGTCAACACTTACCGTAGGACCTTCACTAACAAGAAAGGTTAGTTATTTACCTTTATCTGTTGCAAACTTAATTTGATGATTTTTTTGCTCTTACTATGTTTTTTTGGAGAGACATGCTGTTACTATGTTGTCAGTGCATATTCGCTTTTTCTTTCTTTCTATGTTTAAAAACATAGAATGATAGAGGAGCCCTTTGTCTTTTTTAGTTTTGGTTCCTGCCTCTGCTTATTCCATTTTTATCAGTCACAAGTGTTTTCTACTTTTTTGAATCTTTAGTTTTGGTTCCTGCCTCTGCTTATTCCATTTTTATCAGTCACAAGTGTTTTCTACTTTTTTGAATCTCAATTCGTTGCAAAATATTGAGAACTCTCCATTTTTATCAGTCACAAGTGTTTTCTACTTTTTTGAATCTCAATTCGTTGCAAAATATTGAGAACTCGTAATCCGTCATCCCATGTTGATCTTAAATGGGAAAAAGGGTTGATATTTGTTGTGCCAGTATAATGTTGATATTAAATGGGAAAAAGTGATGATATTGGTTTTGCCAGTATAATAGTTCTCCCTTGGCGGTATATTCAAGCATAATTTATATAGTGATGATTTCTTGTGTTTATCTCTCCTCATTAGAAATAAATGTGAATGCTCTAGCTAATGCTTCCATTCTCTTATTCTGAAAAAGAGTACATTCATCATACACTTCATTTTATAATAGTTTTTTAATATAATATTCCATCCAGAGGATTCAACTGTTTGTTCATTGATGATGGTAGTTTTTCTTAAGATATGTTTAATGCTGACTATCAGTGCATAATGCCACATTAGTGGTCTAAATGTAATGCGGACTATTAGTGTGTGATGCCCCATTAGTGTTCTAAATGTTTATCTTAAGAAAAATGCAGGCTTGACATCTTAACCCAACACAGAACTTTTTAATGCCATTTTGCTGTGGTGATTAGACTCTAATGTTATTTGAGCACACCTTTTTTGTTTTTGACGTTCCCCTTTTCTGTCAATAACTCAAATATTTACTCTTTACTTTAGGGCCTGTTAAGCTCCAGGATTAGATGGATATGATTGATGAAGTCAGGAATTTTAGAATCCCAATTGTTCGCTTTTTCCGTCAATTTTGATGGTTCAATGGAAAACATGAGAGGTTTTAGACTTTTCCACATTTTGGATAAGCAATCTGTTAGTTTCAGGTGACAATAAGAGGGGCATGGCAACTCATATGATACAAACGTTAGTTGCTAATCTATCATGTTTACTCAGGCTCTTATATGTAGTTTCCACTATTTTCATTGTTTAATAACTTTTTCATACAATCTGAGCGAAAAGCTGATGATTGTTCATATCTTGAACAATTTGGTTTCCTTGGTTTTCAAGTAAACAAATACAAAAAAAATAGGTTAAGAAAATAAACCTGACAACTCTTCAAGGTTGGTTGCGTATGTTCCCAGAATTTTTTAAAAATTCCTTGGGAACAAACAACATTTGTTTTTAGTTTCAGACTGGTTAGTGGATTAAGTTGTCACAATCTTGTGCAATTGATCCGGATTTTCCTGAAGCAAATTTTGCCAATGTTTTTGCAGGAAAGACCTGCAGTAAGGCACCAAAAATCCAGAGGCTTGTGACTCCCTTGACCTTGCAAAGGAAGCGAGCCAGAATTGCAGAGAAGAAGAAGAGAGTTGCCAAGGCCAAATCTGAAGCTGCAGAGTACCAGAAGCTCCTTGCCTCGAGGCTCAAGGAGCAGAGGGACCGACGCAGTGAGAGCTTGGCAAAGAAGAGGTCCAGGCTCTCTGCTGCAGCTGCCAAGACTGCTTCAGTATCTGCTTGAACTCAGGATTATAGTTTATAACTAGGTGGCTTTTTGTCTTCTGTCTGAAGTAGTAATTTTGAATCATTAGTTTTTTGTCTGGACCATGATTTCCCTTTGAGGATGTGGAGTTGCGTCTGTTGTTTGTCATTTGATTTTCTGAGGCACCGAGTTAAAACATGAAACATCCTTATATCGTATTAGTTTGTTCTTCAACAGATCTTGCATGCATATATATATGCACGTGTTCCTCTCTTTGTTGTAGATTTATAGTGCTGGTATTGTTAAACATTAAAAAATTTGATTTGGAACATTTTTGGCATATGGTGAAGTGGTTTTAGGCACCTGCAGTGGAAAACAATTCAGTGGATAATGGATATGGATGGTGAAAACTGGTTTATTTTAACTCATACTCCAACAAAACAGTGGTCTGTTTTATTTTATTTGGTGGATTATGTGATACGAGGTTTGACAGACATGAAAGCATGCATTCGTGATTCCTCACTAAATCCCGAGGGCCAAGTTTTTGGTAAATTTAAGTGATGTTTGTTTTTGGTAATTTTGATGGATTATAACTTATTGCCGGGTGTTATACATGAGAATAGACTATAATTCACTATATTACCAAACATTTTAGATTGTGATTCACTTGGATTAAAATCTCTAGGTTAATAATCTATATGTAGATTATAATCCAAAGTGGAATGCAAAGTTTAACGAGCATGTTCTTTTTATTTTATCTCTACTTCTCTAGCTTGTTGAAATTCATTGGTACTAGTTGATGAGTCAGTTTATGGTCCAATAAGTTCTTGCTTTTTTTTTGTTGTTGGGATATTAGGTGGTATTTGGCAGCTCTCCTACTATCCAGATTAGCTTTCCTACTATCCAGGTTAGCGGAGCTAATCTAGTTAAAAGGTAGAATTGTTGTTTCGGTAACATTGGGCTAACTCCAAATTTGATTTGCTTAGTTCAAATTTAGGCCCTTATCCATGTTAGGATTGAACAATCCCTCTTTTTGGTTTACAACTAACCCAGTTAAGGTCTTGACTAGGTTAGTAGGGAGTAGCCAAACACATGCTACTCTCATTATAGATATGTTTGGTTGAGGATTTTTTAAAGTTATAATATCGTAGGTGTCAGCTTGCTACAATATTCTAATGTAGCAGTTATCGTAGCTGCTAGGTACCGTTGGACCACCTCGCTCTGTGATACTGTGGCGATCAGGCCGGTTTACAACGGAATACCCAAACAGACCCTTGTGTGAATTAAAAGGGAATCATGGTTGTTCCTGCTCAGCTGCCCCTCTTGCGTCGCCAGTTCTTGATTGCCTCTGCTTCAAATCACTTGGGTACCGTTTGGCAAAGGGTTAAGTGAAGGGTTAATGAGACTTAACCCCTTCTTAACCCGCCAAACACAACAAATCTATATAAGGGTTAAAGTGAGTTAACCCTTCATAATTTGCCAAACATAAAAAATATAGAAGGGTTAAGTTAACCCCTCTAGAGAGGTTAAAATGAGTTAACCCCTCAAAATGAGGGGTTTACTAATACTCCTATTTAGATGGAATAAGAGTTAACCCTTCTAATTATAAAGAAAATAGTCAAAATCATTGTTATTCCCAAACACTAAAACTGATCATAAGGGCTAAAATAAAACTTATTTAACGGGTTAATAATTTAGTCATTCGGATTATCAAATGGGCTAAATACATTAATCCTTCTCTTTTAACCCCTCTTTATTAACCCTTTGTCAAACGGGTCCTTGGTGTTTGTGCTATCGTATTATTAGTTCTCCTACTATGCTACAGCCTGTACGTTCAGTAGTTTTGATAACATTAAGCTGCTGCTGCTGCTATTATACATATTCTATATATATGATGTTTCATGGGAACAGACCCTGGTCCGGGCATTAACAGCTACTGCAAACTCCAGAAATGGTGACAGTCTAGTTGGTGATACTTTCGCCCAACGCTACTACTACATTCTCCCTGCTGCAAATGCGACACTGAAAACAAAATCTGCCGACTCCGACGACATCATTTCCGACACGTGGTCGTTCACCCTCCTGCAGTTCCTCCTGATCTCTCCGGGCCTCCCCGACTGCAGGTTCCCCATC
The DNA here is from genome assembly GCF_001876935.1 of Asparagus officinalis. Classification (NCBI taxonomy): domain Eukaryota; kingdom Viridiplantae; phylum Streptophyta; class Magnoliopsida; order Asparagales; family Asparagaceae; genus Asparagus; species Asparagus officinalis. Next base: position 22,602,320 of record NC_033796.1, read on the forward strand.
TTCACCATCCCCTCGACAAACGCCGTGAAAAAGGCCTCCTCGTCGACGCTGAACCTTAACACCACCTCCCTCGTCTCCTCTCTCCCCGAGAACAGCGTCTGATCCGAACTCAAGAACCCCCTCCCCCGAACCAAATCCCTAAAAGTATCGGTTGTCAAACGCCACCGGCGTCGAGTCCAGACCCTCGGTCACGTTCCCGTCCCCGTTGGCCGGACACTGG
>NC_033796.1:22602751-22603157 GCF_001876935.1 Asparagus officinalis
TTATGTTGTCCGAGTCTTCTTGGCTTGCCGTCAGGCTGTCTAAGCGTCCGAGTTTTACTCTCCAATCTGGACCTCCGCTCTACACACATAAAAAGGAAACAGAGCAGAGCTTTAGATAGAATTAATGGTGTAGTAAATTCCATGCATTTATGTTTCATCAATGGCGCAGCATTCAAAATTTAGCAGCGTAATAACTGCCATCCTAGCTGAACAAGGCACAAAATTGGGATTGTTAATTATGTGAAAACTTCATATCAAAATATTGCTTTCTAAGTCGGTTTTTCTGAGAAAGATCCATGCATGCATTAACTCGGAGAAAGTCTTTACTAAGTGCAAAATCAAACCTTTAGTGATCCGGGACGATCGACGAATGCAGGAGAGAGTCTCGCGAATAATTCGCACGTCA
>NC_033796.1:22603167-22641522 GCF_001876935.1 Asparagus officinalis
TGGCTACACACAAGGAGTTTGTTGGATAGGTGGTCCTACACTCATGCATCTACCCAACGGCATGAGGATTATTCTCTTGAAGACTAGGACAGTCAGACCACATGTGCACGCATCAAGGCCACAAACTGCACGTCATTTTTAATTTTAATATTATGTTGCCAGTAGACTATAAAAAGAGGGGGCAGCTATGGGAAAAAGTAGCGGGTCATGTGTTTGTTTTATTGTATTTTGTTTTCTTTCATAAGAGCATTTTACTTGTTAGGTGCAACAATTCCTCTTCAATACGTGAGTGTGCATGCGCCTATTTTTCCCCATTTGTTCCTGCTCGAAGATTCGATCGAAGGCTCAGAGTACCGTTGTCTTTCAACTTCGGATCAAGTTGGTATCAGAGTCTCTCCCTGTGGATGGTGAAGACTCGCTTTTGTTACATTAAGACTGGTGAGACTCCAGGACAACTGGTCACCTTTCAAGGCGAGCACCCGACGGCCCTGACAATTGCGTCTACATCAATGTCAACTAACAAAACTCCAGCTGAAGCTAGTTTGGCCGAACAAGTGTCCAAGCTCTCCGCTGATATGGGAGATGTTCTTGCTTGGATAAAACAATAAGCCACAACCTCACAACCTGAAGGCGATAGAGAAATCAATGCCTCTGTTAAGGTGAGATTTACGTTTGACAAGATGAGGTTTTGGAGCAGTTTGAACCAACAGGAGGGAGGCATCGGCGATGATGATGATGACAACCACGCCGCCACCGATGCTAGCTTGTCTTCCAAAGCCGATGGACCTTTTAAGGTTGAGGCTAAAGTTGACATACATGGCACAATCGACGCCGACAAGCTTGACTCGTGGATTGACCAACTTAAGACCTACTTTACCCTTCGAGGTTTTAGTAGTGCCCAGAAGGTCAAGTTCGCGCCACTCAAGATGACTGACCACGCCAAGATGTGGTGGAAGGCGTGTGTGGCAAACGGCAACGCCGAAGGCATGACATGGGGCCAATTCAAGCGGCTCCTTAGGCAGGAGTTGCTGTCAAAACAGGAATATAATAATATAAACAAATTAAGGAGTTAGAAAATTCAGGCCTGATTGGGAGCAGCCGTGATATCACTGCCCTGGAAGATTGAGGACCCGCCTGAGCGCCCTGGCGTAGTTTGTCCTCTCTCCCTAAAAAGCGGTAAAAACCCCCGAATCGGCCGCTCTGCACTCGCCGTGAGTCACAGAGCTTATGCTCAGACCGAAAACAGTTGCCAGAAAAAATAGATATATAGAATATGTAGGCCGAAATCTCTTGGAGTCATGAGAGTAAGAAGGAGAAGAGAGTTTAGAAGATTTACAATCTTTCTGTTGGTGTGTTTCTAATGAGCTCCCAAGCCTCCCTTTTATAGTAGAAAAGGTGTAAAACCCCCGCTGAAATCCAAGGGACCGGGTTACGCACGGTATTGCTTCGCGTTACCCGTATGCAGCCGGTTACAAAATGTAATAACAACGTGCAAAAATAAAGGCTTGAGAACGCAAAAAGTGTGGCGTGTGCGGCTGCGGCGTGCGTGCGCGCGAGGCGCGCGTGCGGGCGGGCCGTGGCGAGGCGTGGCGTGTGCGCGGGCGCGCGCGCGTGTGTGGTAGAAACGCAAAGCCCAACAAAAGCCAAATAAGGAAGAGAACACCATTTATACCCTTTCTATTCATCTCATTTTCCGAATGTGGGACTATTCACAAAGGCAAAATTGTCTTTTGTTAAAAAAAATATCTAACAGTCCCCCCAAAAGGCAATATTGACTGAAAATAATAAATCAATAAATAAATCACAAAATAAATATAGATTGGGCAACCTTTCGTATCGTGAATTCGGGAAAGGTAGCTTTCGGCTTTGAACCTTTCCTTAGTGAGTTTATCGCCACCTGAGGGACATAATGGACTAGGCCTTGAATTAAGCTCCTTGAACCAGGTATTGATAAAAACACACACAATACGTTTTATCTATTGAGCTAAGCGGGTTGAGCGTTAAAGGCCATGCTCACAAAAAACCGACTCATGAGAGTTTCTAGGGGTCAGCCCTGCCCCCCCAACCGCGGCCATCACGGTTCCTCTCACGTAGGTAAGTCCTCAAAGGGTACTACAGCTGTTTATTTAATACCCCCCCACAATACACGCGTTGGACTTATTAAGAGTAAAACTCAGCCTAGCCAGCTGTATCATAAGAGCATCGTCATCATAGAGAAGGGGTAGTAGCAAATGCTACATAATGATATATAAATATATCTAGGTCGATGCTCCACACGAGAGTCACTTGTCCAGCTTGTTTCTACCACATTGAACCGACATTGGGACTACGTCTCCAAATAAGGGTTGGGTTGCCGCTGTCAGTGACCTCATTTATGGGCTTAACCCCATCTCCCTCGATGAATCCAGAACCACACTCCTGGATAATCCCTTAGTCAAAGGGTCAGCAAGATTTTTCTCAGACTTTACAAAGTCCAAGATCACAACTTTGCCTAATAGGCGTTGTACAGACTTATATCTTATTTGAATATGTCTGTTATGTTTTTTATTTACATGTACTTGCTTTAGAAGCTCTATGGTAGATCTAGAATCAGAGTGAATGGAAATAGGATGAGAGGGTTTAGGGACCAAAGGAAGTTCAGATGGAAGATCTTTTAACCATTCGGCTTCTGTGCAAGTAGTATCAAGAGCAATCAGCTCAGATTCCATGGTGCTCCTGGCAATTATTGTTTGCTTACATGATTTCCAGGATACAGCAGCACCACCAAAAAGAAATACATATCCAGATGTAGACTTTACACTGTTGGAATCCGTGACCCAATTGGCGTCACTATACCCTTCTATAGCATCAGGGTAACCAGTGTAAGTCAAGCAATAGTCAATTGTGCCTTTCAGATATTTGAATACTCTTTCTAAGGCAGACCAATGATCTTTGCTAGGGTTGCTAGTATACCGACTCAGTCTCCCTACAGCATAAGCTATATCAGGTCTGGTTCGGTTGGATATGTAAAGAAGAGATCCAATCATCTGAGAATATTTTAGCTGGGAGACAGGTTCACCTTCATTCTTCTTCAAGGTTATAGATTAATCATAAGGTGTTGAAACAGGTTTAGATTTATGAAAGTTGAATTTGATTAGCATTTTATCAATGCTATGGGAAAGACTCAAAGATATTCCTCTAGTGTCTCTAGAGATTTTCATTCCAAGTATCATGTCTGCCAAGACCTAAGTCTTTCATATCAAAGTTTTTGGAAAGATAATCCTTTACCTTTGAAATTAATTCAAGTGTTGTTCCAAAGATAAGGATATCATCAACATAGAGACAGAGAATGACATAGTCATTGTTTATCACTTTAGAATAGACACATTTATCGTATTCATTCACAGTGAAGCCATATTGTGCAATGACGTTGTCAAATTTCTGGTGCCATTGTTTAGGAGCTTGTTTAAGACCATACAAAGATTTAACAAGCTTACAGACTTTGTTTTCCTGACCCTTGGCAATGAGGCCTTCAGGTTGGTGCATATAGATTTCTTCATCTAAATCACCATTCAGGAAAGCAGTCTTGACATCCATCTGATGTATGATAAGCTTATGGATAGCAGCAAAGGCTAATAATACTCGGATAGTAGAGATTCGGGCTACAGGAGAATAGGTATCAAAATAATCAATGCCCTTTTGTTGAGTAAAGCCTTTAGCTACTAATCTAGCTTTAAATTTATCTATGGAACCATCAGCTCTGAGTTTCTTCTTGAATATCCACTTACAGCCAATAGGTTTACAACCTGGAGGTAAGTCGGTGAGTATCCAAGTATGGTTTTCCATGATAGATTTAATTTCATTATCAATGGCTTCTTTCCAGAAAGGAGATTCAGGTGAATCCATTGCTTCTTGGAATGAGCTTGGATCACCTTCAACAAGAAAGGTAAGGAAGTCTTCTCCAAAATTCTTTTCGATTCTACCTCTTTTGCTTCTTCGAGGTTCAATATCAAGAGGTTGAGAAGAACTGGAAGATGGAAGATCAGAAGGAATGGATGATCTGGGATTTTCTGAGATTTTAGATTTGAAAGGAAAGATGTTTTCAAAGTAGACTGCATCTCTTGCTTCAATGATGGTATTGTTGGATATGTCACTAATTTCAGATTTGATGACTAAAAATCTGTTAACATTGCTATCAAGTGCATATCCAATAAAAGCAGCATCTACAGTCTTAGAACCAAATTTTCTCTTCTTAGGTTCGGGAATAGCTACTTTAGCCAAGCAACCCCAAACCCGGAAGAAATTCAGATTAGGAGATCTCCCCTTCCAATATTCACGGAGTTGTATCGGAATTTTTCTGGGAAATCCTATTGAGAATGAAGCAAGCAGAAAGAAGAGCTTCACCTCAGAGATTTTCAGGTGCTCCTGAACTGAGTAACATACAGTTTACCATGTCCATTAGGGTTCTATTCTTTCGTTCAGCTACCCCGTTAGACTGTGGTGTATAGGGAGCAGTAACCTCATGAATAATACCGTGTTCTTGGCAATATTCAGTCATATGATTTGAGGTATACTCCCCCCCACGATCAGATCTTAGAATCTTGATCTTCCTGTCAAGTTGATTCTCAGATTCAGCTTTATACACCTTAAACCTATCTAAGACTTCATCTTTAGTTTTGAGAAGATATGTGTAACAATATCTAGAGTGATCGTCTATAAAAGTCATAAAATATCTCTATGAATTAATTCGAGGGGTTCAGAGTTTCTAGTTATAGACTTGAAGGGTTTTTTAGTGTGTTTCCCTTGAACACAGATTTCACATTTAGATGAGGGATCATGAGAAGATTTAGGAATGAGGTTTAATTTACTCATTCTCTGCAAGGTTTGGAAATTGACATGTCCAAGTCGTCCATGCCAAACATCACAAGACTCAACAATTTGAATAACAGAAGACTCAGAAATTTCATTAGAACTAGAGTTGATTACATTGAGTTTGAAAAGGCCATTACAGATAAAACATTTTCCTATGAAAACATTACTCTTTGTAATCACAAATTTGTTGGATTCTTTTACAATCCTATAACCAGCTCTAAGAAGAAGAGATTCACTAATCAGATTGCGACGGAGAGAAGGAACATGATAAACGCCTTGCAGATGAAGAACTTTCCCAGAAGTCATGGTGAGCTCTATACGTCCACTTCCTATTATTGAATTAGTGGAGTCATCTGCTAAGCTTATGCTTCCTCCACGTGATTCCTGATAATTTGAAAACCAAGAGCGGTCATTACAGACGTGGATATTTGCTCCGGAATCCAAATACCAATCAGTGGAAGAAGTTAGAGAATTTACAAGATGAGATGAAGAGGCTAACCTGAAGGAGGTTGGATTCATTTCAATCATATTAACTTTGTTGGATCCATTTCCTTTAGGGGCAGGTTTGGCCGGTTCCTTCTTCCGAAAGAAATAGTTGTGAGCTATGTGATTGGTTCTACCACAGACAAAGCAGAACTTCTCATCAGACTTATGACTGGAAGAATTGGGATTTGGTTTGAAGGTAGATTTGTTGAAAGATTGTTGGTTTTTCTTGAATTTCTTCCCTTTGGGTTTGAAGTTCTTAGATTTAGGCTTATCCTCTACCAAGTTTACTTTAGCTTTTGTTTTATTCTTGGTATTGGAGTTTTGCCTATGCTGGTCTTCAATACGAATAGCCTTGAGGGCTTCAGTTAAAGTTAGATCTCCTTGCTTGTGTCGGAGATCTCCAGCAAATCTAGACCAGGAGGGAGGAAGTTTATCAATCAAACAGGAAACTTTATAATCGTCAGTAAAAGTGTTTCCTTTTGATTGGAGATGACGGAGGAAATCTAGGAATTCATGAATTTGTTCATTAATGGGCTTGTCATCAACCATTGTGAACTTATTGAATGATGAGGAGGTGAAACGCAGAATTCCGGCATCATCATAGCCATATTCTGCTTCAAGAGCATTCCATAGGTCTTTTGCACTTTTGAACTCATAATATATGTCATAAAGGTTGTCCGCAAGTGCACTAAGGATCCTATGACAACAATGATAGTTGATTTCTTCTGGTTTCATAGAGCTAGAAAAGGAGCTAGCACCAGAACCAGAAGTGGAAGGAGCAGGTTGAGCAGGATCAGGAGTCAAAGGTTGAGAACCACTAGTAGATGACTCAGAAGTGTCAATAGCAGATAAAAGACCTAAGGTAGTAAGCCAGTATTTCATCTGATTAGCCCACCGTTTATAGTTAACACCGGTGAACTTCTCAGGTTTGACACTTTTTGAATGATCAGGAATTGCCATAAGTCCAATTTAAGTTTACTAGTCTAGGTAGATGTAATCTGATATAAAAAAGGATTTTGTCAATATTACTAGACCAGAAACTTAATTAAACCTGCTCTTAACCAAAAACTCTAAAAGTGAAAAGATTAAAGTTTTACTCGGGTAGTTTGGCCAGGTAAGGATAGTACTAGAGGTTGATCAATGATCGATTAAGTACCTCGTTTCTTGCAGAGCGCTTTACGCAACCCTTAAACCTTTCCTTAGACACCAACTAATCCAAGAAAACTTGAACCGGTTCACTTAAAGATTTTTTGTTTATGACAGATACTGAATTTGAGCACAGAAGTAGCAAAGAAATAATAATTTTTTTAAACTAATTTAGATGCAACAAGTTAAAACAATTAACTAATACAACAAGTAAGTAAAATATATGAAATTCGGGTGAACAGTAATCCCGATGAACAGTAATTTTTTTATTTTTATTTATTTATTTTTTTAAAATTTTAAAAACTAATTATCTTAACAACAAGAATATATTTAATCTTCTAGATTGCTGTCAAAACAGGAATATAATAATATAAACAAATTAAGGAGTTAAAAAATTCAGGCCTGATTGGGAGCAGTCGTGATATCACTGCCCTAGAAGATTAAGGACCCGCCTATCGCCCTGGCGCAATTTGTCCTCTCTCCCCTAGCGGTAAAAACCCCCGGAATCGGCCGGCCTCTGCACTCGGGCGTGAGTCACAGAGCTTATGCTCAGACGAAAACAGTTGCCCAGAAAATAGAATATGTAAATATGTAGCCGAAATCTTTTATTGGAGGTATAAGAGTAGAGAGAAGAGAGTGTAGAGATTTTCCTCTTCGTTGGTGTGTTTCTGAATGAGCTCCAAGCCTCCTTTTATAGGTGATGAAAGGAGAAGATTTACTCTTCGTTGGTGTGTTTCTGAATGAGCTCCAAGCCTCCTTTTATAGGTGATGAAAGGTGTAACCCCCGCTGAATCCAAGGGACCGTTACGCACGGTTATTGCTTCCGTTACCTGCATGCAGCCGTTACAAAATGTGTAAAACGTGCAAAAATGAAGGCTTGAGAAGCAAAAAGGTGTGCGTGGCGTGCGTGCGCGCGCGTGTGTGTGGTAGAAACGCAAAGCCCACAAAACCCAAAACACTATTCAAAGCCCAATAAGGAGAGAACCATTATATACCCTTTACTATTCATCTCATTTTCCGATGTGGGACTATTCACAAAGGTAAAATTGCCTTTTCATGAACAAAGCTTCCAACAGGAGTTATCTAATGGGATACCTTGAAGAGGTGGGAACATTGGCACCATTTGCGACAATGGCGTGATCAATCTGTCCAGGACTACACTACGGGGTTTCGGAGGTAAGCGATGGCACTTGGCATATCTCTTTCAGACCCACAAGCGTTCAGAAAATATACGTCAGGGTTACACAAGGAGATCGACGTTGAGTTGAACCTGTTTCGGGTTCGCGACCTCTCTAACGCGAGTACAACTGCTATGGCGATCGAGAAGAAGAACAAATCCCATGGTGACAAAAGCAAGGGAGAGAGTTCATCCAAGCCTACGAAGAAGAAGAGTTCTAAGCAAGGTATCTCTTCCACTTCTCCCTCTAAAGCTGACATTATTTGTGAGCATTGCAAAGCTACAGGGCATACCAAAGAAACGTGTTTCAAGCTTCATCCCGAGCTTCGTCCAAAGAAAGGAAAAAGGGATGAACATAGCAAAAAAGTGGCTACGGCTATGTTGACACATTCAAAAGGTGAACCCGTCCGACTAAATTCGGTTGAGCAAGCTGACACGACCCTGTCTCTAATGGCAATGCCGAAGGATACAGGCTCGGGTCCACCCTCAGATCATAATCCGACAGAGGATTTATTCACTATCAACATACAAGTGAAGAAAGGCGTTGTCGCAGCCATCCTTGACCCCGAGAGCCAAAAGAATCTAGTCTCCGGGGGACTTGTTCGACAACTTGGCCTGGAGACGAAGTCGCATCCGCGACCGTACCCGCTAGGATGGGTTATTTCCGATGTAAACCAGCAAGTTGACTACCAGTGCACTGTACGCTTCGCAATATCCTCCCGCTACATCGATGAGGTGCAATGTGACATCGTACCTATAGATATTTGCCAAGTGATTTTCGACCACCCATACCTATATGACTGTGATGCTCACTTTCACCGATGAGTTCAAGAATATGAGCTCACAAAATATGGGGAGAAATCCGTCATCACCAAAGACAGCCACATCAATACTACCGAGTTAGTGACAGCTTTGTCAAGCGAAGCGAGTCATCAATGCATGTCAACAATATGTTGTGGTAATGATCCGTTTAGTAGCCCAAGATGTTAGTGAATTTTCTGCCCTAACCTTGTCTTGTAGGGAGCATGAAGGAAAATTAATGAGCATTCTCAAGGAATATTTTGGACTTTTTGAGGAAGTATGTGGCCCACCACCAAAGCGAACAGTGGAGCATGAAATTCAACTCATCTCTGACGCACCACTTCCTAACCTCAGCACGTACCATAATTTGCTGTTGGAGAATGAAGAGATCAAGAGACAAATTAACGAGTTGCTTGAGAATGGTGTCATACAACCAAGTAGCTCTCCATGCGGATCTCCGATAGTGCTCGTACCTAAGAAAGATGGAGGCTAGCGCATGTGCATCGACTACTGCGGCCTTAACAAGATCACTGTCAAGAATCGATATCCTCTCCCTCGCATTGACAACTTGCTCGACCAACTGAAGCATGCAACCATCTTCACCAAGCTGGACCAAAAATTCAGATATCACCAAGTTCAGGTTCGTGAGGAAGACACTTGGAAGACTTTATTCAAGACACGCCAAGGTCTGTTCGAGTGGTTAGTGATGCTATTCGGACTTTGCAACACTCCTGCAACATTTATGAGGCTCATGAATGACGTCTTGAAGCCTTTCATCGATGACTTTGTGATAGCTACCTCGACGATATATTGATATATAGTCAATCGTGGGAGGAACACCTAATACATATAGAGAAGGTGTTCAAAATATTGGAGCAACATAAACTACGCCTCAACAGCAAGAAGTGCGAGTTTGGCAAGCGTACCTTATTGTACCTCGGCTTCATGGTTGGTGGTGGTGAACTGCAAATCGACCCTGACAAGGTGAAGGCCATCAAGGAGTGGCCAAGACCTCGATCGGTGACGGAAGTTCAAAGTTTTATGGGTGCTTGTCAATACCTTCGTAAGTTCATCCGTCATTTTTCCGTTTTGGCTTCTCCTTTACATGCTCTAACCAAGGCTAACCAGAAATTTGAGTGGACTCCGAAACATGGGAACACGTTTCTTTTGTTGAAGAGGAAGGTAAGTGAAGCGCCCGTTCTAGCCTTGCCTAATCTTCAAAGGCCCTTCAAGCTAGAGGCAGATGCATCCGGTTATGCGCCATGGGTGCTGTCCTTATGCAAGACGGTCGACCCATGGCGTACCATTTAGAGTTGTTCCAAGGGGCTCAAAAGAACTACCCGACGTATGACAAAGAGTTGTTTGCCCTACACCAAGCAGTGAAACATTGGCGTGTTTATCTCTTGGACAGGGAAACAGTGGTACACACCGACCATCAACCACTTCAATACTTGCAAACTCAATTCAAACTACAACAAGCACGTCATATGAAATGGATGACTATCTCCAACAATTCAACTTGGTGATCAAGTATAATAAGGGTGTCCACAACAAGCTAGCTGGCATGATGTCATGGCCTCCAGTCACAGCTATTTGTTTATCTATTTTTATGCAAGTTCAACCCTCTTATCACGAGGAATATGCAAGTTGGTACAAGGAGGATCCTGCTTTTCGTGATGTACTAGCTGACCTTGAGACGGGAAGACCATTGGAGTTTGCCTTACGTGATGGACTCCTTTACAAAGGCACACTTTTGTGTGTGCCGCGTGAGGCGAACCAAGTTCAATGGATGCATGAAGCACACACTTCGAAGGTTGCTGGCCACTTCGGAGTTACGAAGACGCTATAAAATCTCCAACGACATGTCTTTTGGCTACGCATGCAGCAAGACGTGGCTCACTTTGTGAGGGGCTGCACTCTATGCAACACTTCTAAGCCCGCGAATTGGAAGTTGGGTTTGTATACCCCCTTGCCGGTTCCATCTCGTCCATAGAAAAGCATCACAATGGATTTTCTTAGAGGCCTACTGAAGACTCGACGAGGTAGCGACTATCTCTTTGTGGTAGTTGATCGCTTCTCAAAAATGGTGGTGCTCATTACATGCAAGAAGACAATTTTCGGAGAGGAGACGACACAACTATTCTTCCAACATGTTTGGGCACATTTTGGGCTACCGAGCTCTATTGTGTCTGATCGTGATAGTCGTTTTCTTAGCCACTTTTGGCGATCTCTTTGGGCGATGATGGACACGAAGTTGAAGCGAAGTATAACCTTTCTTCCTCAAACCGATGGTCAGACCGAGGTGGTCAATCATATGGTTGTTCATCTTCTAAGGGGCTACAATTCACATCATCCAAAAACATGGGATGAGAGCATCCCGTATTTGCAGTTCGCCTTCAATCGAGCTGTACATAGTCAACGGAGAAGTCTCCTTTGGAGGTATGCTTGGGCTTTCAACCACAAAGCCCATTCGACTTGGAGTTCATGGTTATGTCCACACCGCAAACCACCAAAGAGGAGAATGACCAAGAGAAAGCACAACATTTTCTAGAGGGCATCCATCGTCTTCATGGTGAGGTGGAGAAGAATTTGCAAAGAGCTCAACAAAAGTATAAGGCGCGACATGACCGACACCGAGTCGAAGCAAACTTCCAAGAAGGTGATCTTGTTTGGCTCCACTTAAGCAAAGATCGACTCAAAGGTGAAGGTAAAAAATTGAAACCGATCCGTTATGGCCCGTTCAAAATTCTACGGAAAATCGGTGATAATGCTTGTCAGCTCGAGCTTCCTCCTTACATGGACATATATTCAGTGGTCAATGTTGAGCATCTCAAACTTTTTGAGCCATCCATGTTGGATGATGATCCTGAAGCAATATTACCATCTGTGGATGGTTTGGTATATCAAAGGGAAGCGCCTTTAAGTGAAGATGTGATACTAGAGAAGAAGATAATCACGACTCGACGTGGTACCAAGGAGGCATTCCGAGTTGGCCAAAAGGGTCAACGTGCAAGAGTAGCAAAGTGGTACACATGAGAAAGCGGTCAAGCTCAATTCCCGCACCTTCAGTTTTGAAAGCCAATAGGAGCCAACTCCTTTCTTAAAAAAAAAGAGGGCATATGATCCGGGACAATCGACGAATGCAGGAGAGAGTCTCGGGAATAATTCCCGTGGCTACACACAAGGACTTGGGTGGACGTGGCTACACACAAGGAGTTTGTTAGATAGGTGGTCCTACACTCATGCATATACCCAACGGCATGAGGATTATTCTCCTGAAGACTCGGACCACATACGCACGCATCAAGGCCACAAAATGCACGTCGTTTTCAGTTTTTAATTTATTATGTTGCTAGTAGACTATAAAAAGAGGGGGCTGCTATGGGAAAAAGTAATGGGTCAAGTGTTTGTTTTCTTGTATTTTGTTTTCTTTCATAAGAGTATTTTACTTGTTAGGTGCAACAATTCCTCTTCAATACGTGAGTGTGTGCGCGCCTATTTTTTTCCACTTGTTCCTACTCGAAGATTCGATCGAAGGCTTAGAGTGCTGTTGTCTTTCGACTTCGGATCATTTAGAACCTCCAACAAGAAAAGAAACTCCCAATTTAGAGGAAACAAATTAACTCTTTTTTGTGTAACAAGAAAAAAAATTTGTTGCATATATGCACAAAGATGATGATTAGCGTATATGCACATCACCATGAGTGGACTTTGTATTTCTCGAGTTCAGATCAAAGGAGAGAACCATTATATACCCTTTACTATTCATCTCATTATTCGATGTGGGACTATTCACAAAGGCAAAATTGCATTTTCATGAACAAAGCTTCCAACAGTCCCCCCCAAAAGGCAATATTGACTGAAAATAATAAATGAATAAATAAATCACAAAATAAATATAGGTTGGGCAACCTTTCGTATCGTGAATCCGGGAAAGGTAGCTTTCGGCTTTGAACCTTTCATTAGTGAGTTTATCGCCACTTGAGGGACATAATGGACTAGGCCTTGAATTAAGCCCCTTGAATCAGGTATTGATAAAAACACACACAATCCGCTTCATCTATTGATTGAGCGTTAAATGCCATTCTTATAAAAAACCTACTCATGAGAGTTTCTAGGGGTCAGCCCTGCTCCCCCAACCGCGGCCATCACGGTTCCTCTCACGTAGGTAAGTCCTCAAAGGGTACTACAGCTGTTTATTTAATACCCCCCACAATACACGCGTTGGACTTATTAAGAGTAAAACTCAGCCTAGCCAGCTGTATCATAAGAGCATCGTCATCATAGAGAAGGGGTAGTAGTAAATGCTACATAATGATATATAAATATATCTAGGTCGATGCTCCACACGAGAGTCACTTGTCCAGCTTGTTTCTACCACATTGAACCGACATTGGGACTACGTCTCCAAATAAGGGTTGGGTTGCCGCTGTCAGTGACCTCATTTATGGGCTTAACCCCATCTCCCTCGATGAATCCAGAACCACACTCCTGGATAATCCCTTAGTCAAAGGGTCAGCAAGATTTTTCTCAGACTTTACAAAGTCCAAGATCACAACTTTGCCTAAAAGGCGTTGTACAGACTTATATCTTATTTGAATATGTCTGTTATGTTTTTTATTTACATGTACTTGCTTTAGAAGCTCTATGGTAGATCTAGAATCAGAGTGAATGGAAATAGGAGGAGAGGGTTTAGGAACCAAAGGAAGTTCAGAGAGAAGATCTTTTAACCATTCAGCTTCTGTGCAAGTAGTATCAAGAGCAATCAGCTCAGATTCCATGGTGCTCCTGGCAATTATTGTTTGCTTACATGATTTCCAGGATACAGCAGCACCACCAAAAAGAAATACATATCCAGATGTAGACTTTACACTGTTGGAATCCGTGACCCAATTGGCGTCACTATACCCTTCTATAGCATCAGGGTAACCAGTGTAAGTCAAGCAATAGTCAATTGTGCCTTTTAGATATTTGAATACTCTTTCTAAGGCAGACCAATGATCTTTGCTAGGGTTGCTAGTATACCGACTCAGTCTCCCTACAGCATAAGCTATATCAGGTCTGGTTCGGTTGGATATGTAAAGAAGAGATCCAATCATCTGAGAATATTTTAGTTGGGAGACAGGTTCACCTTCATTCTTCTTCAAAGGTATAGAAGAATCATAAGGTGTGGAAACAGGTTTAGAGTTATGAAAGTTGAATTTGATTAGCATTTTATCAATGCTATGGGAAAGACTCAAAGATATTCCTCTAGTGTCTCTAGAGATTTTCATTCCAAGTATCATGTCTGCAAGACCTAAGTCTTTCATATCAAAGTTTTTGGAAAGATAATCCTTAACCTTTGAAATTAATTCAAGTGTTGTTCCAAAGATAAGGATATCATCAACATAGAGACAGAGAATGACATAGTCATTGTTTATCACTTTAGAATAGACACATTTATCGTATTCATTCACAGTGAAGCCATATTGTGCAATGACGTTGTCAAATTTCTGGTGCCATTGTTTAGGAGCTTGTTTAAGACCATACAAAGATTTAACAAGCTTACAGACTTTGTTTTCCTGACCCTTGGCAATGAGGCCTTCAGGTTGGTGCATATAGATTTCTTCATCTAAATCACCATTCAGGAAAGCAGTCTTGACATCCATCTGATGTATGATAAGCTTATGGATAGCAGCAAAGGCTAGTAATACTCGGATAGTTGATATTCGGGCTACAGGAGAATATGTATCAAAATAATCAATGCCCTTTTGTTGAGTAAAGCCTTTAGCTACTAATCTAGCTTTAAATTTATCTATGGAACCATCAGCTCTGAGTTTCTTCTTGAATATCCACTTACAACCAATAGGTTTACAACCTGGAGGTAAGTCGGTGAGTATCCAAGTATGGTTTTCCATGATAGATTTAATTTCATTATCAATGGCTTCTTTCCAGAAAGGAGATTCAGGTGAATCCATTGCTTCTTGGAATGAGCTTGGATCACCTTCAACAAGAAAGGTAAGAAAGTCTTCTCCAAAATCCTTTTCGATTCTACCTCTTTTGCTTCTTCGAGGTTCAATATCAAGAGGTTGAAAAGAACTGGAAGATGGAAGATCAGAAGGAATGGATGATCTGGGATTTTCTGAGATTTTAGATTTGAAAGGAAAGATGTTTTCAAAGTAGACTGCATCTCTTGCTTCAATGATGGTATTGTTGGATATGTCACTGATTTCAGATTTGATGACTAAAAATCTGTTAACATTGCTATCAAGTGCATATCCAATAAAAGCAGCATCTACAGTCTTAGAACCAATTTTTCTCTTCTTAGGTTCGGGAATAGCTACTTTAGCCAAGCAACCCCAAACCCGGAAGAAATTCAGATTAGGAGATCTCCCCTTCCAATATTCATAAGGAGTTGTATCGGAATATTTCTGGGGAATCCTATTGAGAATGAAGCAAGCAGAAAGAAGAGCTTCACCCCAGAGATTTTCAGGTGCTCCTGAACTGAGTAACATACAGTTCACCATGTCCATTAGGGTTCTATTCTTTCGTTCAGCTACCCCGTTAGACTGTGGTGTATAGGGAGCAGTAACCTCATGAATAATACCGTGTTCTTGGCAATATTCAGTCATATGATTTGAGGTATACTCCCCCCCACGATCAGATCTTAGAATCTTGATCTTCCTGTCAAGTTGGTTCTCAGATTCAGCTTTGAACACCTTAAACCTATCTAAGACTTCATCTTTAGTTTTGAGAAGATAGGTGTAACAATATCTGGAGTGATCGTCTATAAAAGTCACAAAATATCTCCTACCCCCTCGGGTGAGAACTCGGTTAGAGTCACACACATCACTATGAATTAATTCGAGGGGTTCAGAGTTTCTAGTTATAGACTTGAAGGGTTTTTTAGTGTGTTTCCCTTGAACACAGATTTCACATTTAGATGAGGGATCATGAGAAGATTTAGGAATGAGGTTTAATTTACTCATTCTCTGCAAGGTTTGGAAATTAACATGTCCAAGTCGTCCATGCCAAACATCACAAGACTCAACAATTTGAATAACAGAAGACTCAGAAATTTCATTAGAACTGGAATTGATTACATTGAGTTTGAAAAGGCCATTACAGATAAAACCTTTTCCTATGAAAACATTACTCTTTGTAATCACAAATTTATTGGATTCTTTTACAATCCTATAACCAGCTCTAAGAAGAAGAGATTCACTAATCAGATTGCGACGGAGAGAAGGAACATGATAAACGCCTTGCAGATGAAGAACTTTCCCAGAAGTCATGGTGAGCTCTATACGTCCACTTCCTATTATTGAATTAGTGGAGTCATCTGCTAAGCTTATGCTTCCTCCACGTGATTCCTGATAATTTGAAAACCAAGAGCGGTCATTACAGACGTGGATATTTGCTCCGGAATCCAAATACCAATCAGTGGAAGAAGTTAGAGAATTTACAAGATGAGATGAAGAGGCTAACCTGAAGGAGGTTGGATTCATTTCAATCGTTCAAAATTCTACGGAAAATCGGTGATAATGCTTGTCAGCTCGAGCTTCCTCCTTACATGGACATATATTCAGTGGTCAATGTTGAGCATCTCAAACTTTTTGAGCCATCCATGTTGGATGATGATCCTGAAGCAATATTACCATCTGTGGATGGTTTGGTATATCAAAGGGAAGCGCCTTTAAGTGAAGATGTGATACTAGAGAAGAAGATAATCACGACTCGACGTGGTACCAAGGAGGCATTCCGAGTTGGCCAAAAGGGTCAACGTGCAAGAGTAGCAAAGTGGTACACATGAGAAAGCGGTCAAGCTCAATTCCCGCACCTTCAGTTTTGAAAGCCAATAGGAGCCAACTCCTTTCTTAAAAAAAAAGAGGGCATATGATCCGGGACAATCGACGAATGCAGGAGAGAGTCTCGGGAATAATTCCCGTGGCTACACACAAGGACTTGGGTGGACGTGGCTACACACAAGGAGTTTGTTAGATAGGTGGTCCTACACTCATGCATATACCCAACGGCATGAGGATTATTCTCCTGAAGACTCGGACCACATACGCACGCATCAAGGCCACAAAATGCACGTCGTTTTCAGTTTTTAATTTATTATGTTGCTAGTAGACTATAAAAAGAGGGGGCTGCTATGGGAAAAAGTAATGGGTCAAGTGTTTGTTTTCTTGTATTTTGTTTTCTTTCATAAGAGTATTTTACTTGTTAGGTGCAACAATTCCTCTTCAATACGTGAGTGTGTGCGCGCCTATTTTTTTCCACTTGTTCCTACTCGAAGATTCGATCGAAGGCTTAGAGTGCTGTTGTCTTTCGACTTCGGATCATTTAGAACCTCCAACAAGAAAAGAAACTCCCAATTTAGAGGAAACAAATTAACTCTTTTTTGTGTAACAAGAAAAAAAATTTGTTGCATATATGCACAAAGATGATGATTAGCGTATATGCACATCACCATGAGTGGACTTTGTATTTCTCGAGTTCAGATCATTGCAAGATTGGTGCAGATGTTGATTCAAAATTCCTCTTGCTCACTACACTTAAAAACACTAAAAAATATACTCCAAGGAATTGCTTGTCTTATGATATCTGATATACATATAAAAAGAGAATATATATATATATATATATATATATATATATATATATATATATATGAGAAAAATGGGTATGCTTGGTACCAAGCACAACTTGCTGTGCTTGATACTGAGGTAACATAATCCTCTTCACTCATTCAAATGGTTACATATCCCCATGAACATGCATTCCTTGTTGTGCAGCAAAGGTGTTGCCGAAATTTCCGCTGTGCACAACAAGTTGTATCATAGCCTCAGGTTTGGCTTGAGGCTTGTTCGAAGGATTCGATAAAGGATTCCTATCTAAAGAGTTAGATCGATAACATAGGAGAATCAAGCACATCAGGTTCGTCTCTTACAAAGGTGATACAGAGTTTGAGCTTCAATAACACGAAGATTGATGTTCTGAAGTTCGACGACAAGATTAATTTCGGATTGTGGAGGTGTTAGGTGATGGACACCTTGGATGCACAGAATTTGGAGGATATTCTTGAGTTACAAGAGAAATCTGAAGATATGGAGGATAAGGTTTGGAAGAAGATGAATAGTAGGACTTGTGGAGTTATTCGGTCATGCTTGACGCCGTATCTTATTTATGACGTAATGAACGAGACGTCGACGAAGAGAATGTGGGAAACACTCAATGAGAAGTATCTTACGAAGAGCATTGAGAATCGGCTTCACTTGAAGAAGAGGTTTTACCAAGATGAAGAGGGGAGTTTTCATCAGGGAGCATGTCAATAATTTCACGAAGCTACTTGCAGATATGACCAATGTGGATATCATGGTTGAGGATGAAGACAATGTGATGTTACTTTTATGTTCGTTGCCTGAGGATGATTACGGTACGTTCGTTCTCACTATGATCAATGGAAGAACTATTGTTAGCTATAAGGAGGTGACCTTAGCTTTGGTAAATTATGAGTTGAGGAAGAGTGGTGGTGAACCTCCGAGAAGGCATCGGGAGATGCACTAGCAGTTCGAGGCCGTGATTCAAACCACCCCCAGTTTAATCGCTTAAAATCGAAGAATAGAGGTGCCCATAAGAATGTTGATAGAAATCAACATCGGTATTATAAAGAAGAAGGATATTGAAAGATTGACTGCCCAAAGTGGAAGGAAAAAGCCGGGAAGAACAAGAAAAAACCTGTACAAGCTTCAGAAGTGAATGTTGCAAAAGCTATTGATGAATATTTAGAGTCAAATTCTTCAGGCTATTCGTGTCATGCACTACCATCGGTTTGCTATGTCGACTCCACGGAGTGGATGTTAAATTCAGGAACCACATATCACATATGTTCTAGGAGAGATTAGTTCTATAGCTTTGAGGAGCTGGAAAGAGGGGATGTAGTGCTTATTAGTAATGACCACGTATGCCCTATTGGCGGTATTGGTACAGTTCGGATCCGCATGTGTGACAGGGTGACTCAGGAGCTGAAGGAAATAAGGTTCGTGCCGCAGTTAACGAAGAACATTATTTTACTTGAAACTTTGGAGGCAGCTGGCTATCGGGTGATCTTGGAGAATGCAAATTTGAAGATCACGAAGGGGTCCATGGTGATGATGCGAGGTGTTAGGAAAAACAACCTATACTACTTGAAGTGCAAGTACAGAGCAGGGGAAATTGGCGGCGACAGAGCAAAGTTTTATGCAAAAAAGAGGGGGAGAAAAAGCGGCTCTCTTCTAGGGTTAACCTTACTTGTATTCTCTCCCTCTAATAGTAGATCTTCCCCCCTCCTTGCCCTGTGGACGTAGGCAACTTGCCGAACCACATAAAATTTGTTATCTTGCTGTGATTTGTAATACCTTGTAGGTTCCCTCGACAAGTCAGTCCTAAAACTGATGAGAGAAATAGTGTATATCCTACTTTATTGAGATATATTACTTCTGATTCTTGTTTCCTTTGTGAAACGAGAATTTCTTTGTGATCTAATCTCTTGTTGTGCACCTTGCGCACCAGAGGTGCTGCTAAAATTTTCGTTGCACACAACACTATATAGCGAATAGCACATCTTATTTATAGCATATCCTGGGGCAATTGTGTAACTTTGGCTGAGTCTAGGAAGGCGGCTCAGTCAGCAAATATTTTACATGTGTAACTTTGGATGAGCCTCCTATCATTTAATGTTATGCTGACTAGGGAATCATAGTGCTGACAATGTCTGATGAGTTATAAAGACTTTCGGGGTTGGACTAATGATGATTCCGACCATGTATTCAATGTGATAGTGATCGACTATCAGCAGATGATTCGAGAACAAACCGCCTTTCATCTCAGCTTTGCTAGTGGGTTGACAAATGACGCCTTTCGCCTCGGATTTGCTCAAGTGTTGATGTTGCTCAAGTCGTCCTCCATAGGCCGAGGTCCATTTGATGCTTAGCCAATATGAGAAATGTGTTGGCTCTTAGGGGAGGATTAATACTTAACCATTTCTATGATATAACACATGCATTCACAAAAATTATAATCAAGCAAATGTATTATAAAACTTCCCCTAAAATAATGCGTCAAGTATTTGAAAATTTTCAAAAAAAAAAAAAGAAAGAAAAGAAAAATCAAAACATGATATCACTTAATCAAAAACTCTACTCATGCAAAAATTATCAAATTTCACCAAATTTTCCCTCTCTTGTTATTAGCAAAAGTGAAAACAACACTAATGGATATACTTAAAACTAGAGAATATCAGAAACAATTCATCCAAAAGGTGTATGGGAGAGAAAAATCACACTAGTTCACACGAAAAATTTATACAAAAATAGCACAATGGATCACAAGATTTGTGAACATGAGAGAAATTATGTCAAAATGCACGCACGAAAAAAATTAAATACTAGTGTAAAGCGCATGGAACTGATAGTGAAGAAACTTATACTATATGATAAGACAAATTCATGTATATCAAAATGATAAAAGAGCAAAAATAAGACTCGAACTATCTCATCATTATCAATTACGGACCGAAGTGTTGCTTTATCATCTCAGCCGTATATGCCTTAAGAGGAAGAACGATATTGTTTGACGGGCAATTCACACAATCTCTAAATATAAATTATATTCAGTACAGGATGGCTACTTATTGAGATATGCACAAACACGAATTTACGAGTGTGGATCTTTGACCATCTTTTATTAAATGCACTCAATTTTACGTGGATTTTATAAGAGTGTGGATTTTAGATTATCTATTAACAAATGTACTCATATTATTTGTTTATATTTTTTTTTACATAAATGCATTTTTGTATATATAAAGATAAGTTTGTGCATTGGCCAAGATAGAAATATTCAAAATCATAAAAATATTCAAAATCATAAAATATAACTTGAAATATCTAAGAGCAAAATATATATAAGTCTCCACCACCACTATTCCAGAACACATAACATGATAAGTATGAAATACATGCGTGCACAATAATACGTGAATTGTGAAATGTCTGATATAAACAACATATGTCATGTAACCATCATTTGATCATTGTGTATAGAAATACATATATGTAGATTGAAAAATATATGTGAACCAGTGTATCAATTCAAGCGTATATTCCAATGAACATAAATTATCTAAATCAATCTTTTAAAAGTATATACATAGACATGTGCAGTTGTTTTTTTGTAATAAAAAAGAAAAAGAAAATTTTATTTTAGTTTCATACTTTTTTAAAAAATGAAAGAAAAAGAAATCTAAAAAGTCAAAAGAAAGAAAAAGAAAATTTTATTTTGTGTTCATTTTTTTATTGAAATGAAAAAAAAAAGAAAATAAAAAATTAAAAACAAACTAGAGAGAAAACTAAAAAAGCCAGAAGATATATACATACAATAAAAAGGGTTATAAAATATAAATTTACTTACCTCTTTGAGAAGATTTGCTAAAATGACCATTTATGCAAGTTGTGCCTTTGAAATAAATATTTGCTTGACTAATGATACCTTGTTTGCATGTATCGGCAACTTCTCATCCCATTCTTCAACCTGCTTGGGCTGAGAAATAGATTTCTGTCTTCTGAATATTGAAAAACCCTAATGTCACTAGGAAATGGTGGGGGGGGGGGGTGTGAATAAGGTTTATGCTAATCTAATCCGACTTAAGCCAAATTAAAACTAATTAATAAATATATCCTAGCAAACGAGATATGAACAATATATGTGCAAGGATATACAAGTTAACACAAGGGTGAAATAAATATAAAACAAGATAGTGGACAATATGAACAAAGAGCAATTGACAATGGTGATATAAATGATAAGCACGAATATAAAAGAACGTCAATGACAAACGCAAACGCACGATATGATCACGGAGTTCGGTTAACCACTTGACCTACGTCTCCGCTCCTCACCTCGAGGAGATCTCCACTATCACAACCGGGTTTTCTATGCTCACCCGAATAACGTTTACACTTCACACTCGGTTTTCTAGTTTACCGAAAACTTTATAATCTCACACTCTTGCAATCCCACTTTACACCCTCTAAGTATTGGTCTCTAGCTCGTGTCTCTCTCAAGTGTTAGGAATTACAACGTACCTCTAGGTATTACCACCTACCCCACTCCTCTTAGGACGATCATGTCTCTCACCACACACTCTTCTCGGTGTACACGTGTATTACAAAATGATCTCACAATTAAGCACAAATACAACAATGGTTGTTCTCTACTATGGATGAGAACATAATGAAAGCTCACACTCTAAGTCACAAACCCACAACCTTAAATTATACTATGAATGTAAATACAATAAGCTCAGTAGGTTGTGTGTGAATAAAGAGATAAATCAAAACAAGTCTATACTCAATTTAAAATCTAGCTTTATGAAATTAAGATCAAAGCGATAAATAGCTAGAAATAGAGTTTAGAAAAACTTCTCTATAGATAACAAGAGGGACAGAGAGAAGAGTTGAAGCTCAAACAGCAAGGATGATCTCCTCTAGCTCTTGTGAAATTCTCTTCACAAACCGAAACTTAAAAATGCTTAAAAGCTTCTTAAACAAACTTAAACAAACTTTCAAACCCTTGTTAAGCTTTCTTAAAATATTCTCTTAAGTGATTTTTTGTCTGAGGTATGATGGGTATTTATAGAGACCCCAAGACATAAGAAAATCAAAGCAAAAAGACCAAAAATCCAAAATAGTATAAGGTTAAAAAAACTAGCCGTTATAATATCAGTCGACTGACAAGTTTTATCAGTTGACCGATGAGCTGACCGTTATAGGTATTTTCCAGCTCATCAGTCGACTTACGACCTTATCAGTCGACTGATGACCTCATCAGTTGTCTGGTCAGTCGACCAACATAAAAATAGAAACTATTGATGATTCCAGGCTTTTTTTCAGTCGACTGAACACATATATCAGTCGACCGATAACACTTTATCAGTTTGTTTTGAATAGTAAAACTAATTTTTGAAGTGCCTTTAAAAATAGCAAATAAATTTCAAAAAATATAAAATTTTGGAAAATGGTTGTAAACATGTAAATGAACATGTTACAAAAAAAAATAATTTAGAATTGCACTCCACATTTGTGAAAACTTGTCATTTTTCAAAACTAGTCCATAACATGAACAACACTTGTTTTTGATATTTTAGCTAAACTATGTTTTAAAATTTTACAAAATAATTTTATAGACTTAATAAAATATGTATAAAGTGATATTAAAGTCTATAAACTAATAAAATAATATTTTCATAAAAACACTTATATTTTGATAAAATCAACAAATACATGTGTGATTAATATGAGCTTAAAGTATTAACACACAAGTATAAACCTATACTACAAATACTATAAACTACATACCCAAGCTTGAAGGTCTTCAATGAGTTTGACTTGGTACACTTGCGGATAAAGCTTGAACTTGGATCTTCAATTTAAATTGTAAGGCTTCATACCATAATTCTGCCAACCTCCATTAGATATGATCGTGAAAGCTCGATTCCATCCATCCTTCAACTGATTGTTTGTCTAGAATAAATACAAAAATACAAACACTAGACAAATAATATTAGTTGTAAATTATTTATTAAAACATCATCAAAACAAAAAGGCCAACAAATATACCTTGAGCAACCAAAACAGATATTGCATTGCTTCTTAGCCTTCCACACCTATAGGAAAACAGAAAGGTGTGACCTAGGTATTCACATAGGTCCATGTTGATTAGTAATTATGCCTTTAGATATCTAAATTCGTTTAACTTTTTTAACTCTATATTGCACACAAGAATTCATTGAAATATGACACATTCTACCACATAAAGTACAAGATAGAAGATGCATTAGAAATGAGTGTAAAAAGAGTTAAGTTATTTACTTTGAAAAAATAAGGTTAAGACTTTTTATGTTTTTCTGAATATGAATAACTAAATCCAGTTTTAACTTTTGCAAATCATTTATTGGAAAGGTCCATGTATAAGCCTTTCGAACCCAATGAAATTTTTTCACAGCCTTGTCCAAATTAATATTTTTAGACTTTAGTTGTTTATTTTCAGAAACTATACTAATGCACCAAATTCAAACTTTCATTGTTTAAAAATACAGTTCAATGGACCATTTACCTTTAGCGACTATCACTTTGTTTTCACTTGATTTTTTCAGTTAGTTGCTTGAATAAATTAGAATTTATGTCTCTATATATAGAGCATTGTATGCATTCAAAAGAGAAATTTTCACTTGCATTATTGGATATATTCAATGCTAAAGAATTTTTTAAAATTTATCACTCAATAATTTATTATTTTTATTTAAAATTGAATTTACCTTTTTAACAACTTTATATTTTCAGTAAGTTTTTCAACTTGACCTAACATTTTATTATATTTAGAATATAAATGACCGTACATCGGATATACGTTAGTATCAGAGCTGTCATGTTCAGATTTATCTGAATTGCTATCTTTAGTCATGAGACAACATTGTGCTCTTTTGTCATTATCGCTCGAACTACTCTGTGACTCGTCTTATGCAGTCACTTTGAAACTTTTACCCTTCCCTTTATATACTTTTTTGTTCAGCGGGTAATTCCTTATAAATATAATTCTATCGATGATATGAATATCTCTAGGCTTAAAATCATCAAAGACACACTTTGACCATCGATGGTCTTTGTAGAAGTGCTGCAAATCAGCTTTTGAGTTGATTTTCGAGTCGTTTCGCCTCTTACACTTCTCATACATGTATTTATCTGCATTATAAAATCTCAAATAAATATTAGTACCAAATGAGAGTTTGTTATCACTCAAACAAGAGATATTGTATGGACTAAGTCCTAACAATTACAAGTCTAATTTTGAGTTAAGGATTTCAGAGACTAACTAGCAATTTCAGGGGCGTGAGGGACTGATTGCAAAATATCAAAGATGCAGGAGAACAATATCGTAAAAACTTTTTCAATGCACGCGCATCGCATGTGCGGAAAAGACCAGATGCGCCGCGATTCGGCCCATTCGCGACCCCTGACTTGAGCTAGAGAACACGGGCACAGTGATTAATTCCATCGATGTCCTCCTCGACGGGAAATCCCTTCGCCGGCGTCGGAGGAGGCGGCGGAGTCCATCAATGGTGTTCGACGACGTCGGTGTCGTCGTCGAGTAAGAGGATACAGAAGGAGATGGCGGAGCTGAACGCGGAGCCGCCTTCCGATTGCTTTGCGGGCCCCAAAGGCGACAACCTCTACAATTGGGTCTCCACCATCATCGGACCTCAAGGTATCAGAAGCCTCGATCTTGCCGTCATTTCCTAAGCCCAGCTATAAATTTCATTTCTTTGGATAAGAGTGATTGAAATGGTTCTAGGGTTCGAATATTATGCAAAAATTGTACCCTGATACTTGAGAATATGAGATTTTCTAAATAGAATAAGGTTAGAATTGTTTGCATTTGAAGTGCGTGGTTGAGTGATTAATTATAAAAGAGAAAATGTAGGTAAATGGGTGTTTGTGTCCATTGATATTAAAGAACTGTAATAGTTAGTGGATTAAATCACATACATAAAGCATCTTATGTTCTAGTTAATCTTTCCATCATTCCTGCAATAAGAAAGTAACATAGTAGGCTAGAGAATCTGGATTTTCCGGTGAATGATTATCTTAGAAAAACTTGAATGTTGTTAATATTCCATGATAATCTCCTTTCTAGTCTAGAAGTTATTATATAATACTTTGGTTGATTATAGAATGTTGACAATTACAGATGAACGGATGGGTGTTCTTTATGACCATTCTTCATCTGTTATTGCAACTAGATACAGATTCATGAATTTAGATGTTTGCTTCCCTCTATGTAAGAACGGTAATAAACCTTGTGCTTATAAAATTATACGAGTAATGTACCTAACCTGTACTTTTGCAATCTTGGTTTTCTTTTCACGAGGGGACGGTAGTATTGGTTTTCCATCTTTTTATGAGGTTAAACTATGAGTTCTTGTTGATTCATGTTTGGAAAGTTAAAACATAAACCACATCCATACTTTTACTTACTTTTTGTCAATATTATCATGAAAATAGTCAAACAGCAGGTATGTTGGCTGATTTTCTTTTTCCCCCCATTTGTAGGATCGCCATATGAAGGTGGCATATTTTTCCTTGACATTACATTTCCATTGGCTTATCCTTTCAAACCACCCAAGGTATGCAAAATTCTGACTAGCTATAGAGTACATCATAGTCACTCAATTTACATCTAGCATTATCCATGACCATTTAGACTTGAAATAGTTCTTAGATATAATATTCTTCATGCTATTTCATCTTTCATTGCAGTAAACCTGTTTTTCTGAAGCTTGTATCTAGATTTATTGTAATTTAAAATATTCACCTTCTGTTACCATTTTCGCTCGTGTTGTTGGAGTTGTCCATTCTAGCATCTGTAAACACATGCTGGTAGGTGCTTAGCAATGTACATGTATAATTGTTAATTCATGATGTGTAGTCTAGGAGTGTCTGAACAAAAGCTGGGGGATGGCCGTCATTTTTTCGTTGACTGATGTTGGTGATTACACTCTGAACTAAAACTTTCGGAGGCTGCTGCCTTCAAAAATATTTTAATACTGTCATATTCATGTGGCATTAGGTGATGACCAGAAAAAATCCTATCTGATTTTTAATGGCTAAATGGCACACAGGTACCCTATAGTTTCGCTTACTTTGCACTTTTATATCCTCAATTGTTTTTTGTGGCGTCTATATACCTTAAATTTTTTAAAATTGGGATGTTAGTACCCTCTATCATCCAAACATGATAAATCTTCATTAGAATGTTCCCATATAACATTCATATGCTAATTTTATCACTTTGTAACTATTAATGATTTTTGAATACCTATCCAAATTCTATTTTAAAATACAACTGAAATACATTTGAATTAGAGTTTGGGTAGGGTTAACAGTAAATTTAACAAATATTAATGGTTAGAAAGCTCTACAAACATGTGAATGTTATATCACAATGTTCGGGAGAAATTTTTTCATGTTTGCATAATAGACGGTACTAACATGCTAGTTTTAAACAACTTGAGTATATAAATACTGCGAAAAACAACTAAAGGTATGTAAGTCCAAAGTGAGTGAAACTATAAGGCGTTTAAGTGAAATTTAGCCTTTTTAATACCGTAATAGTCATGTGGCAATGGGTTTTAGGTTTGGAGAATCTTCAGTGTAATAGATTGTTATAGACTATTGTTTTGTATTTGCTTATACTTTTTCAACAAAAAATATAACGCAAAATTCTTTTCAATGGTCCAATCATTCAAATGAAGTGAAATGTTCTCACTTCAATAAGTTTCTAAGGAAGAAGTGAAAGAAGAATCCAACTGCTCAAGTACTGATGTCATTAATGAGTGATTCTCAGCCTATCCTCACTATGCTCCACAGTTAAACTACCATCTGTGGTTTTAGTATATGCACTGTATTCATCATCTGTCATGCCACTATTGCTAATGCTGCTGTATCTTTACAATGCTAATAGTTGTTGCACTGCAGGTGATATTTAGAACTCGAATATACCACTGTAATGTTGATTCTTCCGGCGAAGTAAACCTGGACATCTTGAAGGACAGCTGGAGTCCCGCCTTAACAATTTCAAAAGTGTTAATAGCTATCAAAACCATCTTCACCAATCCCGATCCATGTATGTGCACCGCTACCATGTATTTTCATGGAGTTTTTTTTACTGAATTCTCCTTTTGCGAGGTTCATTTCAGGGTTTTTTGTCACTGCTTATTCAGACTCCTGTATGCAGATAACCCACTTGTTTCAAGCATTGCTCGCTTATACCTGACTGATAGAGCTAAGCATGATGAGATAGCTTCAGAGTTCACTATGCGTTTTGCTCGTTGAGCTGTGTGCTGCTAGATTGTCACTCAGGTAGCATTTGGCCCTTCAGCCATTAGAGATTTGTACTATTTTGTGATTAGATGTGGACATCATATATTCATTCTGCATGTAAAACCTTTTCCTGGAGTTGTACCCTTGTTGTAACCATTCATATTTCAGATTTTATGTGAAGATGTACCAATACTGTGCATAGGTCTTTTTTGTGTGTGCAATATAACATTTGTGTACATGAATTTGTCAAATTTCAAATTTAGTGAAAATGTAGCATATGAAGCTATGTGAATTGATCAATCAGAAGGTGCTTTCCTAGATTCATAGCTTTCCTGCACTCACAAGGAAAGCACATTGGAGTTTTGTGGATGTTTTTTCATGTCTGACAGTCTAAACAACGAGCATAGTTGTTGTCTGTATTGATACCTGTTCTCTTTCAACTTGGTATATCTTTAGTTGTCTGTATTGATACCTGTTCTCTTTCAACTTGGTATATTTTCAGATAATTTGTCTTTTTATCTAATTTGTTGCGCGTTACAGGGGTTTGTTCAATACTAATATGTAGGCACCTAGATGTTCATTCATGTTTTTGGTTGATATCATATTGATTAAATTATAAAGACATGAACAAGAAGAAAGTGGAAGGGCCAAAAGGATAGGAAGGCCAAAGAGAAAAGGGTGTGCTACCATCTTCCTCTCCACCCTAAAGAACTTAAGTGCATGAAACTTCTATTTTCTTTTTATCAGTGGGTATCAGGAGTATGTCCATCTACAATCTTCCTTTCTACCCTACTGAACTTAGTACATGAAACTTCTATATTGAATTCTTCATCGACAAGTTTCACTTGTATCTAGAAAATGAGTTGCCATGAAAGTCAAAGCAGCTATCTTTCATCCACTGGCTCTTTAAATCAAGGTCAGTTGTTGAGAACAGAAATGGTATGTACACTTGTATCTAGAATCTCGCGTTCAAGATAAGCTGCAGAAAGACAACACCAGCTTCCTGCTCATTGCTGAAGGAATTATGAAGCGAAGCATTGGACCGTAGAATGCTACCAATACTGAAACCAATCAACATGTCAGTTGCAAGATGAAGGCTACAATCCTAGTCAAGTTTCCGAGGGAGGTGAAAATTGAGGGTCTATGGTCTGTTCACTGTGAATTTTGTGATGCAGGAATGTGAAAGTCTTAAAACCCTTGAGGCTTTTTAGACGTAACGTCTACCATATCAGAATAGTCATCACCAAAATAATTGTCATGAGTTTTTTTTAGATCCATAACTGTCTTCAGACGCAGGTTTATGGGCTTAAAGAAACTGTGAAATATGAAAGATAAGCTGAGGAGTTCACATGGATCACGCTTTTCTTCAAAAGATGTCCAGGAACTATGCTGCTCACATCAAGGTTACTGCTTACCGTATTTGCATTCCAAATGTCTACTCTAGGAGTTGGTTTTATTAAAATTGAAAATCGGCATACATGAGCGTAATAGGGAGTATCATCTGCAAATTATATACTGTTTATTTTTTTTAATAATCATCAGTTCATCACAAGTCAGTGCTTCATCACAAAGTCTCATACATATATGCTTTTTGTTGGAGCATCACTAAACAAAAAACAAATAAAAGAAAGAGGTGATCTTTCAATTAACTTTGCAAATGACATTCCACCGGTTAAGTGACTTGTCTCTCCCTTTTCAGAAGCTGAATTTACACTCAAACCATCAATTTACCCATCTTTCTCTGTGTGTGTGTGTGGGGTGGGGTGGGGTGGGGTGGGGTGTCAAATAAATAAATTCATGGTGCTTGTTTTCTTCTCAGATCACCGTCATGACAAGCAAAACCTGAACTTAAGCATCCCGATCCGAGCATGTACAAAAGGACAAGGAAGCCTCAACTGGCTACAAAAGTCTCTGAATCGAGATGATGAGCTGCCCAAGGAAAGCAACCGCATCAATAACTCATTACTTAGCTCTCTGAATCAAGAAGACGAGCTTCTCAAGGAAAAAGAACAGCTTCCATCAACTGTGAAATCAGCCATTTGATCAAGTAGCTCCAAAACACGAATACCTCTATCTTCTGGCAACAACCCACGGTGAAATCAGCGTTACACAAGTCACAGGAAAGTAGTTCATCTTGAAAACTGAGAAAAAAGTCTTGTTCGAGTTCGGGTGAATGCCCAAAATTACATGCTGGGGAAATCTATGGGATTGCAACTCTCTGGCTATTGTTTGGAGGTTGAAAGTGTGCTCCAATGTCCGTTTGTTTCTTTTATAATCTTTCATGACAAACACATGAATATAGAAGTCAAGTCCTTTTTCATTGCATAATGCATCTTACCACTCGATGGCGAAGAAAACACGAGGATGATGTTTTCCCTCCAAACTGAAGAAGATGGCAATTTTACGCTTTCGTCCCTCTCTATTTCCATTTTTAGATCGGCGGATGGTTTTGTTTTGCTGTGTATCTGATCCATTGCTCGGTAGATTTGTGGGTGGCGATGGATCTACGTTTTGTTCTTTTTAGGGTTTTGATTTGTGTAGTGGGTTGATTAGGATCAATTGAAGATTTTGGGAGTTTATGTTTTGCACTAGGTTAAGGGGTAAATGGGGAGGTTTTGTTTATGGATTCGGATCCTCTCCACTATCTAAAAAGTAGTGGAGGGACCACTACATAATCACAACCATTGATTATCTAGTTAGTGGTTGTGAATTTTTCTTTGAGTGCAAATTAGGAATGAGTGTAATACACGGGGTATGGTGAGTGTTAGATTTAGATTGTATCATAACTGCCTACTAAATAATCAACGATTGAGATTAAAAGTAGTGGTCTCTCCACTAATTTCTTGTAGTGGAGAGGAAGCAGATTCTTTGTTTATAGATGATATTTGGTTTTGGGGGAATTTTTATGATTGATCTGTGGCTTTGAAATGTGAGCATGAATTTATATGTGTAGCATTAATAGCTGGAGTAATAAGTTTTGCAGTGAACTGAAATACAGGGAGTTGTAAAAAATGGTCAAGTTACTGATGTTCCTAATTGCTTCTCATAATATTACATTTCCTTTTCAATGCTTACCAAATCCCAATTCTGCTTTCTAACAGAAGAGGGATTTCTTGATTTCCTTTTTATCAAATAGATGTTTACTCTTCATTCGGAAAAATCGGTAGTTACAGCCAGTGGATTATGTGCAATACACAATTTACTATTACTTACTGGTTGTTTCTTATCATTGTTGCCTCTACAATAGTCTCCTTGTGTTAAAAATGGAGGTGGGCTAAAGGAAAATATAATCTGTGATCTATTCGCTGTCTATCCCCATAGCGGAGTAGCATTATTTTAGCAGTAGCATTATTTTAGCAGTATAGTTCTGCGAGTAAATTATGATTTTTCACTTTTGAATATGTTGCTTAGAGAGATGGCCTAAGAAATATTGGTTTTTTTATTCTTTTATTTTATTTCTTATTGCCATAGATGGGTGGAGTAACACCTAAAAAAAGGTGGAACTGGGCACCCGAGACTTCCAGTGTTGAAGTTGCAGAACCAAAGAAAGAAACCAAAGCCAATGCATCAGTTATTTATTCATTATACTTAGGATTCATAGTTATGCGAAGGACGATTTTTTGCCCAGATATGGTACTTCCCAATTTGCGCAATTCTATGGCCATCA
This sequence comes from Asparagus officinalis, assembly GCF_001876935.1. NCBI lineage: Eukaryota > Viridiplantae > Streptophyta > Magnoliopsida > Asparagales > Asparagaceae > Asparagus > Asparagus officinalis. The sequence goes on from NC_033796.1 coordinate 22,634,198, forward strand.
GAACTCAGTTAAGCCTTTAAGGACATTTGTCAATTGTTAGAATTTCAAATTTATTCTCCTGGAATTTGGTTGAAGCAAGTCGACATTTGTATGTTTACCTTACGTGACTTATGAGCTATTTAGCATTCTTCCTTCACATATAGTACAAATACAACATTACGTTCATGTTCATTTTAGCCAATTTGTGTTCCTACAGTTTAACGGCATGTCATTTGCAGATAAACAATTAGACTTTCCTTATCATGACTAGCCATTAAATGATATTATTGTTATTAGAACTTTGTTCAGGGAGAACATTGTTCGTGTAATATCTCTTGTTTGATCAATAACACGCTCTCATTTGGTACTAATAAGTTTATGAGATGACATATTTCAGGAGTAAACAGGTGAGAAAAAGTTTCGGCTTAAAACAATGCAAAAAGCAACAGGAACAATTGATTTTAGCCATTAACCATCGATGGTCACGAGGCAACCATCAATGCTCCATAGATCATCAATGGACTACATAGATCATCAATGGACTACAGTCAACAATCTGTATTTTTAGAAAAGAGAAATCAAACTATCAATGGATTATAGTCAATCATTGATGATCCATTCAACCGTCGATGGACTACAGTCAACAATTTGTAGATTCCAGAAATAAAAAATTGAACAATCGATGGATTAAAGGGAACCATCAATGATCGACATTAACCATCGATGATCGCATTTAACCATCAATACTTTGGACGCGTTTTGACAGATTTTCAAATTCAATCTCAGCCGTTTGATCATAGCTTTGAACTTCTATTTCAACACTGATTAGAAGACTTCTTTTCAAGGCAATCAAGATCTATTTAAGGAGGGATTGGAGAAGAGATTAACAACAAGAAATAGAGATGATATTTTCTTAAGTTTGAGAGATCAAATTTTAGGGTTTGTGAGAGATTGAGAGTTAGAATTTGATTCTTGAGCCTCGTTCAACTTCTCCTCATCGCACTCAACATCAAGAGATCGAGAGATCGTTTCAGCTAGGAGGAGTGTCCTTTCCGTTCATCTACAAATCGCTTCTTCATGAATCTTCAACATCATCGTTTTGGAGAGCGATTTATTTAAAGGCCGTAAGATCTTTTCAATTGTGCTTTAATTATTTTTAGGATTAGTTTTGTATTTCAAACTTGCGAGTTTGAAGGCATACTCAAGTTTGGTTGAGGGTTGGCATGCTCAAGCTAGGGTAATTAAGTGTGATGGCTAGGCCTAGATTTCTTCTGGTCATTTTGAGGAGTTGGGTATCTCGACTGACTTCGGGTAGATTCTAGGTCTTGTTTGTAAAGCTTACTGAATTAGGTTGTGATTCATGGATATAATGAAGAAGTCTCTTCGCGAGAAGAAGGTTCGCGAGAAGAAGGATTGGACATAGGATTTTGATCTGAACCACTATAAAAATCTCGTGTGTTCCTATGTTGGTTGCTCTTATTTTTTTATTTTTTATTTTCTATTTTCTATTTTCCGCTACATATTCTTTGTTTATTCGGAAATTTTATAGCAATTTTATTCACTCCCCCTCTAGGCTTGCATCCCGTTTCCAACAATTGTTGCTAGGTTCGAGTAAAGGCTGCTCTTAACAAGTATTCTAAGACTCAGTTGATAGGACCAAATTGTCCTAGTATCATCAAGCCTAGAGAATGCAAAATTGGAATAATGCCTGGATACATCCACAAGCCAGGCCACATTGGGGTTGTGTCTAGATCTTGTACTTAACCTACAAAGCGGTATGGAACTAATTTGTGGTAATGTGTTAATGTTTTAGCATTACATGAGAGTCCTTTTTTAGCAGTCAAACAATTGTTAGCTTGATGCAGGTTTTTCAAACAACTACAGTTGGTCTTGAACAGTCCACCTGTGTAGGTATCGGTGGTGAAATTTAGCCTCCGTGAAATTATTTTCCAACAGGTGAATTGTCCTAGACCAACTGCAGTAGGCAATGGTGGTGAATTTTACCCATTCAACAGAACAAATTTCATTGACTCTTGATGATCCACAGACTGAAGGTAAAACTGTTCAGAAGCATTATAGATACCTATGATTTGTAGTATTTTGTAATGTTAATGTTGTAAGTATTGAGTATATTTCCCATTTAGTATGCATTAATTTGACTATAAACTTATCTTTTATTTATTATAGATTTTATTTTTCATCAGTATGTGAATGTCAGGGCCCAAAAATGGGGTCAATCTGCTTATCTGCTAAGAGTTGGACCATATGATAGAGGGTGTGTTGATTTATTGTAGGCGATTGAATTGAAGGTTTCAACGAAACTGAACTTCAAGCGGTTCCATTCAGGAATAAGTCCTGTGGAACAGATGATATTATTTTATTTTTAGGACGGAGTTAAATGAACGGTAGGTTTTCACCTAGTGAGGAGATAAAATTAGACTAGTTCAGAAAAATAGTGTTATTTGCTTGACATCAAGACTTATTCCTAAAAATGATTCGGACTCTAGCAGTTTTTACCTGACATCAAGGCACCCAATTAGAAATGGTGTTATTTTCTTTTTTCTGAGAACTTTGAGCGGCATATGTAGCTTCTGAAGTCTCTGCTGTTAAAACAGCATTAGGGATATTACTGATGGAGATAATGTGCCACAGGTAAATTTTTGTCTTCTCACAGTTTCATTCAGGCCTGCGGCTATTTACAGAATGTTGTTTTGTATAGAAACATTAATGCCTGATATAGCTTTTATCTTTTTTGTTTGAGCTGTAAAAAGAGGGTGTTTTATAGTTTACTCTTTTTTTAACAAGTAGAAACCTTCCTCTGGTTAATGTTTTTTATTGTACTGTGTGGTCATATTATACAATACTACTATGATCATACTGTTTCAATTTTTTCTCACTGGTAATTTTTGTATTGATGCATTTTCGGGTACGTGATAGATTGTGTTCTCACAGTTTCACGCAGGCCTGCAGCTATTTATAGAATGTTGTTTGTATAGGAACATTATGCCTGATATAGCTTTTATCTTTTTTGTTTGAGCTGTAAAAAGAGAGTTCTATAGTTACTCTTTTTTTAACAAGTAGAACCTTCCTGTGGTTAATGTTTTTTATTGTACTGTGTGGTCATACTATACAAAATTACTATTAGGTAACTGTTTCAGTTTTTTCTCACTAGTAATGCTATATGATAAATATTGACGCATTTTTGAGTATGTGATATTTGTCTTGGAATGCCTTTCAGGTATTATTCTTATCGTACAAATCAGAGGGACTGCAGAAGAGGATGCTGCAGCTTTAATCAAGGTTAGATAAAAAACAGAGTCCTATCCGCTATTTTTATTTATTTATTTTGCAAATAATCAAATTTAGTTTGCTGAGAAAAATGATATTCTCTTTCCTCTTTCCTTTTGCATGTGTATCCTACCTCATGCTTTGATAAATAAATTGATGAGAATAAAAACAAAAAATAACAGTTTGTTGCCCTGTCAAACATTTTTCTCAGTCTGACTTCAAATCATTAAAGCGCTTATTGGAGACCTTTCAAAGTTTATCCTTTTGCCATTTTACCTGTTTTAAAAGCATATCCCTTCTCTCTCTGGCTCCTTTGTGCCCATCTACTCTCCATGTGTGTTTGTCATAGTGTTTGTGGGCATGTATCCATAAGATGGGTTAGAACAGCTCAGCTGACTGTTAACAGAAAACTGGTTTCCCTTTTGTATGGATATTGTTAAAGATTTGAGCCACCAAGTAGAGCTCCGTGGAGCTTCTGTAGCGCATACAAAACCATGTTTTCCTTTACATCAGGAGATGATGAAAGATTCTTCTATGCTTTCTAACTAATCATCTGCTATTATGATTCAATAGTGGGGAAGCAATTCATCTAGCAATCATGGTTATTGTCAATTTGTCATTGTTTCGACAGCTAATATTCTACCAGTCCTATAATTGGAAGTGAAATTGCATTTAATGGACACCTTCATAACAAGCTCGGGTTACCAATTGCTTCCTCTTTCCTGACAAGCCCACCTTTGAAGATGGGACTTTTTATTCCAAGACATTTTTATTGGGCTTTTAATCTTCACATATCATATCTCAAAACAGAAAAGTGACACCGGGTGCACCAATATAGGTTTTCTCTAAATGAGCGTTTTCAGTTTGGTGCATGGACATACGAGAATGAATTGCTTCCATGAGAAATCTCGAGCAGTGCTGCTTCATCAATAGCAAAACTTATATAGGTGCACTCATATCTATGAAGCTATTATTGTTGTCGTATTCATATAGGTCCTTCCCCTAGTTTTCATCAGTGCAGGAATCGTCTTGTGATGTTTCTCCAGATAGACACCCAGTAAAACTCACACAACAATATGAATTCTAAGTTAACTTGAAATTGCAAGACCGCGTGGAATCAGTTTATGTGCTCTTTCTGATTGGGGTTTTGTGGAACTAAATAGCCCATTTGGCAGATTTCTTTGTTTTTCCCACAATACACATTTTTAATTAATATTATTTATTTTCTTAATGAAACAGGAAAGCGGAACGGAGAAACCTGTTGTTGCATTTATAGCTAGACTCACTGCCCCACCAGGTCTCGCATGGGTCATGCTGGAGGTTAGTTTAAAATTCCTCATGGTTCAATGACCTAATTATTTAATCTGTTTTGTGATCTGCTTCATGTTTATAATATCAATTCTATTGTTAATAACACAGTAGATGGGCTTACACAGTGATATTTTATCTGCATCATTCAACTTTCCTGCGCCAACTCTTTGCTTACACAAGTAACATGGATTTATATTTTCACTGGTTTTTCAGTTTCACCAGCGATATTTATATGTTCGAAAGTGACCATTTCTAGGGCCATGGAGACATATTTCTCTTATTGTATGTTTGCAAAAGCACGTGATAGCCTAGTTGTTCCTAACGAATTTGACATCTCTAACAACCATGATTTGGATTTCTAATGACACGATCTTCAGCTTTATTTTCTTTCCTTTCTAAGTACGTCATGGTACCATATCCTTGAGATCCACATTGTGCCTAGCTCTTGATGTTAAGTTTGAAGTTTCATAAAGCTGAATTGATGCACCATCTTGATTTTTGCAAAAGAGATCTCAATATTCTGTTTGAGATTGAACTTCTGTTTCAGCAGTCGAACTTGTATTGAATGATGTTTGAAATTTAAATTTATGTTCTGGTTTCTTGCAGCTATTGTATCAGGCGGAAAGGGCACTGCTCAGGACAAGATTAAAACCCTCAGAGAAGCAGGATTGACAGTGGTCGAGTCCCCAGCTGAGATTGGCACAGCCACGTTTGATGTCTTCCAACGGCGCGGACTAGTACAGTAGCAGGTCTTTCAATATGTTTGGAAGGTTTTGTTACTGTGTTGTTTGTTTCAAGATGCAGGTCTAACTTCTCAAATTTTGTTTCATCCCCTTTTTCTTTTCCTTGACGGATTGAAAATTTTCTTTAAAACTCTTGTAATAAAAATAAAATGAACTCAGATGCATGCTTCAGGTTCCTCGCGGGCTAAGACCTTGTTGTAGATGATGTTGTTGTTGCGCGTCGGCGGAAGCGTGCACACGAACCAACACGAGTCGGCGAGCAACGGGAGGAGAACAACCAACGAGTGCAATTCACAAAAGAACGGCATAAACCAATCACAAACACAGAGATTTACGTGGTTCGGCAAGTTACCTACGTCTACGGGGAGAGGATGGAGAGATTTCACTATGTGGAAGAGAAATACAATGGGTTGCAACTCTTTGAGAGTCTTTTGAGCACTTTGAGAGGGTGATTATTGTGAGGGAGTGAGAGATTGTTGGTTAGGGTTATTTTGAGTGTTTGAGAGAGTTGTAACCTATTGTGAGGGAGTGAGAGATTGTTGGTTAGGGTTATTTTGAGTGTTTGAGAGAGTTGTAACCTATTGTATTTCTCCTCCATATAGTAGATTGTTGGTTAGGGTTATTTTGAGTGTTTGAGAGAGTTGTAACCTATTGTATTTCTCCTCCATATAGTGAAATCTCCTCATCCTCTCCCTGTGGACGTAGGTAACTTGCCGAACCACGTAAATCTCTGTGTTTGTGATTGGTTTGTGCCGTTCTTTTGTGAATTGCATTCGTTGGTTGTTCTCCTCCCGTTGCTCGCCGACTCGTGTTAGTTCGTGTGCACGCTTCCGCCGACGCGCAACAGTTGTTACACACTTATGTTTATTCTTAGAAACCGCGCTTCATTTGTTCGGGGATCACTGAAACTCACTGTCATTTCTGATTGTTCTCGGTACATTTATGACTGCTGCTACTGTTGACAGAGAAGTTGGAACGTTTCTGATTTCGTCCATTCATGTGTATTTTGTCTCTATTTATTGACAGCAAGGCTCAAAGTACAACAAGATCCGCAAAAGCTTTGATGTTACCTGTTCTTTTCTTGTGAAGTGATCTGGTCCTTGTGCCATTCGCATCTTCAAGAACTGGGGCTGAATCACCAATCTCGCGATACTTCGATTAATCTTCTCAAGGGTGCGCTGTTAGCCTCAACTGAATTTGATGAGTTGTTAAACTTATAGTAGTCTGCTCTTTGCCTCCAAAATATAGTTTTTCTTGACAGAGTCTACATTTAATGTGACGCTCTCTCTTATGACGAGCATGTGCTAGATGACTTACTGTGCATTGCAACTTTCTCCCTCTTTTGCTCAGGTGTTTACGCCAGCAAGCATTTATTTATTTATTCCAATTGCGAGGTTTGACACTTAAAAATAGTCTTGTGCGTGAAATTATTCCTGATTCATGTCTAGCTATGTTTGAACAAATAAATGCTCTAGAACTGATTTGGGAAGATATTTCTCAGGGTGGAACATTTGCTGCTTAGCGAGTAGTCGATTATTTGAACTGGAAGTTAGAAAGTGGACTAATTCTCTAGCAATATGAAAGAAACATATATAAACCAAGTAGCAATTGGACTTCAAGTTAAAAGTGTGATTAGTTGCGACTCTCGAGTACATGATAATGTTTCTGTGCTTTTTTATTGTTTGATATGTTCTGGTACAAGTTTGCTGGCGATCACTGGAGAAACTATTAGATTTTTGCTTTTTTGTTAATGATGAACCATGAGTTCTCGACATCGTTGTTCTTTTCTACGGAGATATGTAACCAAAACCAAACAGTATTAATTAAATAGCATAGATATACATATCGCAGCCTACATATTCTGCTTCTGTCCTGCAGGTTTTTTTTTAAAATTTTTTGTGATGAAATTACGACTAAATTAGGTATGTTATACTTGCAGTCTTGCTAATTAAATTATTCTTGAAGGATCTGAGATGCATGGCAAACGGGGGGGGGGGGGGGGGG